>NC_058135.1:173714612-173825690 GCF_016433145.1 Gracilinanus agilis | reverse complement strand
GTCAGGCCTAGAGACAGGAGGTCCTAGGTTCAAACCCGGCCTCAGCCACTTCCCAGCTGTGTGACCCTGGGCAAGTCACTTGACCCCCATTGCCTACCCTTACCAATCTTCCACCTATGAGATAATACACCGAAGTACAAGGGTTTAAAAAAAAAAAAAGAGTAAATATCCAGTGGATCATATAAATTGTGCCAGTTTTAAAGGTAAATGTACTTAAGCTTGGGGAAAAAAATACATTCACCAATAATAAAACACTGGAATAGTGCTTATATCCATGTCTTGAACTTGGCCAGTTTCTGTTTTCCCTAGGAAAAAGTTTTTGCAAACTTTGACTGAGCTCGGGATTATTGATAAATCAGATACTATTGCCCATAGCCAACCATTACTGACTCCAGGATATACAAAATTAAGCACCTTCATTCCTATTTTCTTTTGGAATTTTCCAGAGTTTCATAGTGATCTTACTTTCTGGGATTCCAGGTGTGATGTTATATCCTGATCATTTCCGGATCAACAGAAAATAAAATCATGGAAAGACTTCAGGAAGCCCTACATCATTTTGATATATCAGACACATGAGTGGAAATGGACAAAAACCAAACTGGAATACTCCATAATTCCTTCTTTGTCTTGTCCATCAACAAGGATGGCATGCATCCTCCCCAATACAAGGTAAGTGCAATCTGTGATGATGGAACTAGTCACAAAGCAAAATAAGGGTGTTTAGGCCACTGTAAATTGGGTTCTTGTTTGTCAAGGAAAGAAAGCAATTGCTGGTCAACACTTCATAAACTGCTTTTTAAAAAGCAGCTTATCAAGTTGAAGATATTTTCTAAATATTAGAATGCTTGCCCACTCCTGTAATTGCTCTGGTAATTACAACACATATAAACCATAGCTTCTTACCACTGACTTTTCACCTTTTGATACTGAAGTAAATAAGAGACATAGTAGAAAGTGCACTAAACTCAGAATCAGAAGACATGGTTTTTGAATTTCATCTTTCATTACTTACTAGCTGTGTGACAGTGGACAAATCATTTAAGCTCTCAACCCCTAGTTTCCTCCTCTGTAAAATGGAGATGAAATTTCTTTATCTATGTCAAAGTAAAGAAAATTCCTTGTAACATAAAGTGAGAAGTCAATGTGAGTTGTTCTTTGCATCCTGAGGGCAGAGACAATGTGCTAACTAGAGAGATAATAGGATAAAATGACATTATTATAGCCTAATTATGTTATTAAAATATAGTACAATATAATACGATATTATATAGAGTTATCATTCCTTATGAGTTGCTATTAATTTCATGCCCTTAGAGTTCCCACAATTATATACTTCAATGATTTTAAAGTAATTTTGCATCAATAAACTTAGCTCATGCTAGTGTCCTGCTCATCTTTTGCCTAGATATAAACATCCAACACAATTCAGACAAGTAACTATGTAAACTGAAACATGATTCAGTCTTCTATTGTTTGTGTGTGTGTGTGTGTGTGTATATATATATTAAAACCTCTACTGACAATTCAACAAAAATAAGTTCCAAAAGCTTTATCATTTGATTAATCTTTTTGAAACCAACATTGATGAGAACTGGGGATAGATTTAATTTCTTTCTTTACTTTACAAATGTCATCAAATATGAACATTTTCATTCACAAAGAGGAACAGAAAGAAAGGTCTGTACATGAAATCATGACTTTCTATGGTATGTGGTTTGAATTTTTTAAAAGAATATTCAACATGTTCATCTCAAAAGCTGTCTGATTTATCTCTGTCCTTCTAAACCTGTCTCGTTGGCATTTTCTTCTGCTTTTTAAAAATCCTACAATGATCTGCCTTTTTAAAATTTTCTTTAACATCTCTGTTGCCAGTTGCCCTGGCTCTTCCAATTTTACCATCACCCCCATTAAAAAAAAACAAAAACAAGAAACCTATTCTTATAACTAACAAGCATAGTCATATAAAAATAGAGGCACAAATTGGACATGTTTGAAAATGTGTATCTCGATCTGCTCAACAGATCCCTCATTTTTCTGCCAGGTATTGGTCAGTCAGTTAGTCAATAAGCACCTACTATCTGCCATACACTGTGCTAAGTGCTAGAGATACCAAAAAAAAAAAGAAAAAAAGAAAAAAGGCAAAAGATAATCCTTGATCTCAAGGAGCTCACAAGCTAATGTTATGGGTAATGTGCATCATAATTAGCTCTCTGGAGTAGTGCTTGATCACTGCATTGATCAGAGTCTTTCAAAGTTGTTTTTCTTTATAATCTTATAGTTATTGGATAAAGAGTTTTCATGATTCTTCTTACTTCATTTTGCATAAATTCATATGCCTTTCTAGATTTCTCTGAATTTATCTCTTTCACAATTCCTTACAGTAAAATAACATTAAAAAGTACATTGATATATTTTAGGACCTTGTTTTATGCCACCAATGCATTCCAAGACCCTTTACATAAGTTGAAAATTGAGCATGATAATGAACCCCATTATTTAACAAGTATTTCTTATACAAATATACCTAAGCATTTTCCAACTATTCTTAAGTTTATCAGAACTACCAGCATCACTACTCAGGTACTCTGAGGCCACTACTAATAACTAAGTAATGTTAATAAAACAAAGCAAAACATTGCTCTGCCACAGACACAACTTGTTACAAATGAGAATTCCAAACAAAAATGACACTAGAGCTAATGTTGGGCACAAATCAATGTAAAGACTTACAGGAAAGCTTCACAGAATTATGATTGGGTGAACTGCTGAGAGACTTTACACAATTTGGGGAAATGACACAGATTTAGTGTGAAATTAAATTTTTTATTTTATGTATTTTTCTGCATTTTTTTCAATTGCCAATATATATACCTCAATTTGCTTGTGTTGAATTCATGTAAAATCAGATCTTACTTTAGTATAATTTGCATAGCCATTCCTCAAACAATGGAAAACCTCTTATTTTCCAAACTTTTACTATAACAAATAAAGCAAACAAGCAATTTGCTACAAATATTTCTATATAGATGAGTTATTTCCTTCTCTCTCTATGATCAGTTTGGAGAAAGTGCCTACTTGTGGTATAGTTGGGTTAAAGTAACTTTTTGGGGTGTAATTACAGATTGCTTTCTAGAATGGCTGAACTGACTCACACCTCCACTAACAATGCATCGATAGGCTCGTTTTTCCCAAAGCCCCTCCAAGAATGATCATTTCCTGTATCTTTGCCAATCTGAAGGATAAGAACTTCAGAGTTAATACTGATTCACACTTCCATTATTACTATCATTATTAGGGAATAGAAAGCTAACTTTGAAGCTGGAGAAACTTGGGTTAAAGTCCTGATATATGACCTTGATAACCAAATCACTTTTCCTTTCAGTGCTTCAGGTAAATTTCTAAGGCTAAAAATTGAAGCAAGAGTGCCCATCTGCATTGCTAGAGGCAGTTTCCTCATCCACAGAGTTCTTTGTATCATTGAAGTTTCAGATCCAATTCCTACCTCTTCTTATTAGTGCTTTGGACAATGTTTTCATACGACTGTGAATAGCATGGATTTCTTCCTTGGACCCTTTACTTATTCAGAAATGGCTATCATTCTTCTGTATTTGAATCTATTCCTTCTTTGTTTGGATATCAGACCTTTACAAGAAAAATTTGCTGCAATGATTTTTTACCCGCTTAGTTTTCCTTCTAATTTTAACTGCATTGACTTTGTGTATGTGTGTGTTATAGCAAGTATTTCTAAAACTATAATAAAGCAAGTTGCGATAATGGCCATCTTTGCTTTATCCTATTCTTACTGAAAAAGCCTCTAGCATTTTGCATTACATACAATGCTGGTTCTTGGCTTTAAATAGATACTCTTCACCATATTAAATGAAGGCCCAATTGCTTCCTAGTGTTTTTAACCGAAAAGTATGCTGTATTTTGTCAAAAATATTTTTTGCAGTTATTAATTGGAATTTCTATTGTCTTTGATGTCAATGTGGTTGCCTTCCTAATAGAAATCCATCCTGAGAACCTGAGACAAATTAAACAGAATGAAGATGGAATTTTACTCTAAGTGTGTCTATATTTAAAATTAAAGATGTAAAGCAATTAGAAATGTGCTTTATCTTTTACTGCTTCCAAAGCAATTAGAAAAATTTGCCAAATATTGTGTGAAAAGTGGCTAAAAACTATTGATTATCCTACAGTATGAGATGTTCCTACTTCTACCTGAAACACAAGATACTAGAACATGAGAAACAGTAAAGCTGGGCACAAATCAATGTAAAGACTCACACTAAAGCTTCACAGAATTATGAATGGGTGAAATGCTGAGAGACTTCATGTGATTTGGGAAAATGGCACAGATTTAGTGTGAACATGAGAAACAGTAATTTGCGGCAATTGATATCTGTGACCAAAAAACCCTCCATCTTTATGTTGCAAGAGTGAAACTTCTTTATGAGGTCCCCCAAAGCCCTAGCATTGAAACTTAGATTTTATTTCCTAGACAAAGATTTCACTTATTAATGTCATCCTAAAAATTATCTGGTTTTCTTTTTAAAAGAAATCTCATTCCTCAAAAATAAATAAATGAAACTGAACAGTATTTATTTCAGGATTTACATAAAATCTTATGGTGCTATAATAGAATTCCCATACATGTTAAGTTAAATTTCATTTATTCTAGAGATGCCTAATGGGATATTATTTTTATTTGTTCTTGTTGTCTTGAGAGATCATTAGCTTCTACTTGCTCAATTCTAGCCTTTAGGGATTGATTTTCGGCTATAATCTTTCGGTTTTCGGCCATAATCTTCTGGTTTTCGGCCATAATCTTCGGGTTTTCAGCCATAATCTTCTGGTATTCCTTTTTAATCTGGTCATTTCTGGTGTTCAATTGCAAGAGTCTACCTTTTAAACAGTTATTTTCTTGCCAGATCTCTTCCATTTTCCTCAAAATCTCAGTTTTGAACTCTTCCATAGCTTGTGAGGAGTTTTCCTTATTTGAGGAGGGTCCGGATGCTTGTTTGTTCTCCTCCTCTGTTTGCTCGGTTGTCTGGATTTTCTCTGTGTAAAAGTTGTCGAGTGTTAAAGGCTTCTTTTTCTTGTTGTTATTCTTTCTCTTCTGAGCTTCCTGAGACTGGGTAGCCATCATTAGCCCAGCAGCTTCTCAGGTTTATCCTCGCGCTCAGTGTCTGTCCGCGGTCTATTGGCTCCTGAGGTCTGAGTTCTGGTTTTTTCCAAGGTCAAGCCCCCTGGTGGACCCCCTTGCTTGATCTTCTGCAGGAGGTTCCTTTACAAGTCTCAGGGCGCTGCTTCCACAGTCGTATACCCGTCTGCACTGGTTCCCCACTCAGGTTTTCAGAGCTTTAGTTCCTGGCTGTGTCTGCCTCCACCCACGCCTCCGCCAGTGCCTGTGCTCTCAGCCCGCGCTCTGCGCCCGGCGTCCACTCTCTGCTTCCGCGCTCAGATTTCGCATGCGTTCTTTGGCTTATTGGGGTCCTAAATCTTGCTGCTCTCAGGTACAGGCCCCAGAGCTGCCAATGACTCGATGGGTGCCCCAAACTTGCTCTATTTCTTTTTAGCTGGCTTCGGCGCTATAGATGTGTGTGGAGGGGGTTGGGGTGGAGTGGTTGCTCAGCCCGCGATTTAGTGAGAGCTGTTTCACCCCTTTATAGCATGGAAATGCCTCGATTTCACGTACCTTCCACGCTGTGCCCTGTTGTGGGGTTTCTCCGTTCGTCTGGACTTGTTTTTATGTCCCCTTGAGGAGTTTTGTGTGTTTCAGTCAGGAGAGGTTAAGAGCTGCTTCTTACTCTGCTGCCATCTTAACCCGGAACCCCTAGCATACGGATATTATTTTTAGATGTTAGAATAGGATTCAGGAATGCTTACCATTCAGACATGACCATTGTATGAATTTGCTTTGATTTAACTGTGCTTGATACAAGGGGGGATTTTAACTTTTTTTTTTAACTCTTACCTTCTGTCTTAGAATCAATACTGTGTATTGGCTCTAAGGCAGAAGAGTGGTAAAGTCTAGGCAATAGGAGTTAAGTGACTTGCCCAGGGTCACACAGCTAGGAAGTGTCTGAGGCCAGATTTGAACCTAGGACCTCCCATTTCTAGGCCTGGCTCTCAATCCACTGAGCCACCTAGCTGCCCGGGATTTTAACTTTTTAAGGGGGCAGAGAATTAAGAAGACAGTGATAATAATTTTAGAAGAAAGAAAAAAAAAAGATTGTCAATGAAACATTTAAAGTAAACAGAAAAGAGCATAAGGAAGTTCAAAAGAGAGACACAGACAAATGGAATAATATGCACACTATCATTTTTAATTTAAGGAATATTTAAAGCAAGTTGAGTATAATAGAGATTCGTGGATTCATATACAATTCTCTTGGTCTTCATATATGAAAATGTTCATGTTTGTTGTGTTAACTTCATAATAAAAAAAAAGAACATTTAAATTAAGAGTTTCCTTAATTGATATATGACAGCATTTTATTAACAGCAACAATAATAAAATATAAATTCTACTCTGGTATGTTAGGCAGGCTAGATCTACAGTTTATTGTTCTGCCCAATATTTGCTCTTTTGGCAAATCCTTTGTCTCATTCATTTGGGTACCAGTGAGGATCACAACCCACTCATGCCTCCTCCTCATGAACAATTCTTGTACTCCTGTAAACTTTAGAAGAGAGAGAAGGAAGGAGGAGGATCTAGGCAATATACTGCATAGTTGCCTCTTTAAGTTTCTTGAGGTTATTTAGGAGTTCATAGACAATCTCATCTCCTGTTCTTGTTACAAGATCAGTTTTTTGGTTTTTTGGATTTTTTGGATTTCTTGATTTACAGCTTTATAATATTATTGGACCAATATAGTTGTTTAAAAGGTGGATTTAGGATTCAAGAAGAAAACCAGTCGTTATTGAAAGTACTACATAATTTTCCAAATGCAATCCAGACTGGTTTGTTTTTTTTTCCTTCTTTTTCAATTCTGGATCCAGTTCATTTGTTCATCTGTAGTGTTTGTCCAAGATATACCATATTTACTATTCTATATCTAATTCCAAACATTAAGTTTAGAACTAGAAGAGATCTTTATTTTATTTTAAAAAAGAAACTGAGGCTGAGAGAAATTATATGACTTGCCCGGAGTCCTAAAACTACTGAGCAGGATTTGAATGTCTTCCTGATTCCAAACCCAGCACCCTTTCCATTGTACCATTGAATTGACCGAAGTATAAACTCCTCTCTTGGCATTTGTAGTTTTTCACAATATGGTCTTTCCCTACATTTCTAGCCTTCTGTAGTGCAAAAGGGTGCATATCAACCCTGCAAAGCCTTACTGCAGAGTTTCTGACAGTTGAAAAAGGGTTTAGAATCCTAAGGTTAGACAGTTGACCCGGGGGAATTGATGAGAGTAGAAAGGTCAACTGAGCTCTATTTCTTTGGCCTAAAACCTGGCCTATATTCTGTAGCTTTTCTCTTAAAATTTGTTAGCTTAGATATTTCCTTTAGATTTCCCTAACCTCCCTTATTCCCAGTCATCATTTTCCCTTCCTAAATTTCTTGGGGTTTTGAAAGGAGGATAGTTCTGGGGTTTAGCTTTCAAACTTGGTAGACATAGTTTCCCTGTAGTCAAATAGGGTTTGTTACAAATTATCTCTTGAATCATTGTATCCAACTTTCCTAATCCGGTAGGCTACAAAACCTCTCAAAGCTGAGTTTAAGGCAGGCCCTTTCTCAGTCTCACATTCCTGTCTCCCTCCCCCACCTGAAGCTTTCCTTAGGCAGCTGTTAGAGTTACTTTGTATCCCTCCATCCCTTCCAATCAACCCTAAAAATCAATAAACCCTGTTTGTCACTTAATCAAAACTTTGGCTAGTTCATTAGTTGATTGATAAGAGAGAGAGAAGGGAAGAAAGGAATAATATTGTCTCTAGGTCGTGAAGGGAATTGGAGGTGTCCATTTTGGAGGAAGTGTTATCTCAATACTTCCTCTGAGCTATTCCTTTGTGAACCTGAGAAACTGACTAGAAGCCCTCTAGTCTCTTTATACCTCCATGTTTATAGTCCCTAAACTCAGTCATTCCCTTACTTCTCCTACCACCTCAATCTACCACCTCCATCATAGTATCTTCATTATCTATTTATTGCCTTAAGGATCCACAAACCCTATCCACAGTACCTTATACCTATTCACATTACCTTTAGTCCTTTACCTGCCTTATTCCCTATTGCAACCTTACCTTGCCTTAATCTCCCTATTACCTCTAGCCTATTCCCATATTGCAACCACTTTATTATCCCACTAGCTAATTCCCCTTATAACATCTCTGCCAAATTCCCTTTATTACACTCTGTAGGCTAGCCATACTGGCATACTTGCTGTTCTTCACACAGGTCACTCCATCTCTTCTCTTGGTCGTTGAAAGTACTGCATAATTTTCCAAATGTAATCCAGTTTTTTTCCCCTTCTTTTCAATTCTGGGTCCAGTTCATTGTTCATCTGTAGTGTCTGTCCAAGATATACCATATTTACCACTATATATCTAATTCTACATACTAAGGGGCTGCTGTTCCCCCACCTGGAATGCTCAGTTCCCTTCCATCTCATTTGACTTCCATTAAGACTCAGATCAATTGCTACCTTCTCAGGTAAGCCTTTTCCCAGACTCCCAGCTGGGCCTTTTTCTCTAAGGTTAGTTTCCATTAATTCTATATAGATCTTGCATGTATCTATATGCATCCTGTCTCCCCGTTAGAATACAAGCTCTTTGAGGGCAAGAGCTTCTCCACCGCTTTTTCTTTGTTTTCCTAGCAGTTAGCAGACTACCTAGCCTATAGTAAGCATTTAATAATGGATGGATAAAATAGCTGTATAGATGGTCCCTCCAATCCACATACTAGACACTCTTTATCCATTTACTAGTTGGATAGTTAGGCTGAAATCTTTTGAGTGATTATGGAACTAACTGAAGAGGTTCTGTACTGTTTAGGGATCTGATGAGATCAGCACAATGTATGATCCAATCAGAGTATCTGAAGGACCTTACCATTTATAGAGATCTCTTTTTCGATCCTTCTGTACAAATGTTTAACTATCTAAATTGTTGCATTGGAATTTCATGACATTAACTGCTTGTAATAAATAGGTCCCTGATTGAGGCATGGATATATTTCTATTAGAGATATATTTCTATTAGAGAGATTTAATTCTAATGTTTAGGGGGCAATTATAATGATTAATAAATTCAAGAGCATTTTCTACTTCTTGATGCTAATTTCTCAAAAATTTCCTTAGGAAAGCTAACAAAATTATCAAGATGACTGAGTATTTTGGATACTAAAGCCTAACTTTTTCTGTCTTTCCTGATACTGAGTGCTACTCACAGAGAACTGTAGAATGTTAGTTAAAAGCAACATCAATGGCCAACTAACTAGTCCAACCGATACCTAAAAAAGAATCTTTGCCACAACATGCCTGATAGATAAGTGGTCAGCTCCAATTTGAAAATTTTCAGTGATGTTTACCCATTACCTCCCAAAGAAACTCATTCCACTTTTGAACAGCTCTAATTGCTAAGAAATTTAGTTCCCCCCTCTCTCTCTCCTAAATCTGCTTTCCTGGAAATCCCACTCATTGCTTCTATTGCAGCCTTCTAGGGTCAAATAGAATAAATCTCATCCTTCTTCCATATGGTGACCCTTCAAATACTTGATGACAACCATTTTGTACCCTCCTAAGTCTTCTCTTTTCCCCAAAAACTAAATATCTTTTTTCTTGGGATGTTGATTTTTTTCCTTCCTATATTACCTCCTCCAAATACTATGAGGTGCCCTTCCCTTCCTCCCTTCTTCCCTTCCCTGGATTATTTAGAATATTTCTTTTTTATTTCCTCCAGGAAGTTTAACCAATTGATGAAGCAACAAACATTTATTAACCACCATTTATGTCCCAAGCATCATGTTAGGTACTGGAGGTACAAAGATAAAAAATAAAAAAGAGAGACACCCTCTTCTCAATGACCTGATAGTCTAATGAAAGAGTTAACATGCTCATATAGCCATGACATCCATAAAGTAGAAATATGCAAAACACATACAGAACATAATGTAACTTGGTAGGGAAGGAAGACATTAGTATCTGCAGATAGTAGAGATAGACTTTAATTTTTAAGGAAAGTAGGGGTTCCTATTTGTTTATAGTGGACTTAACTAAGGCAGTGTGACACATACAATTAAAATCCCACCATCGATATTTACTACCTTTGTGACTTTGAGCTAATCTCTTAACGGGACCAGATCTCAGTTTCTTCAACTGTAAAACGAGGATTTGGGATTAGATGGCTTCATTAAATCAATAAACTTTTAGAAAAAGAGTTTCTGGAAGTTTGACTCTGCAAACATCTCATCCTGTTGAGTGGCACAGTGTTCGATTGCATGTCTGTCCTCCAAATGAGTTTCAAGCCCTTTTTAGCGTTCACACATCTAGTTTGATCATTTCCATTGAAATGACTAGCGGGTTACTCAACAGTTATTCGGCTCAGTCCAAAAACTCGGTCCAAAAATGGAATACTAAATCAAATAATTTGGAGGGGGAAACCCAGCTTGACAAACAGCATATGTAAACACAACTTCAGTCTTTTTTTTTTTTTTTTTTTTTTTTTTTTTAACCAAAGCCATTTGGACCTTCACTGCTTGCTTAATCTTATTCCATTTTTTTCAGGAGCCTATATTTGCTACTTTCTAGGTTTCCTGAGCCAATTAATGTTTATGTTTCCAATTACAGTTCCCTGCTGCATCAGTTTGCATTTTCTCCCGGAATTCTCTTTGTTCTTTCCTGCCAATCTATCTGATCTCTTCAGGTCTATTGTATCAGTTCCCTGTTCCTACTAGTTTTTACAAGGGTTTCCAATTTAGTATGTTATCATTTCAGTATTAGGCATGCATACCATCTGTGTCATGTTTGGGGCATTCTAATATTCCTATCTTGGCCTCTTTTCATCTTTCCCTGGTCCTGGAAATGGACGAAGGGCTTGTGTTTAATAACGTCATTTGCATCAGCATGTCCCAAATGACCAAGACACAGAGGCTGGGAGAGATTAGCATGGTAATCTCATTCTGATGGATAAAATTAGCAAAGATATTCCCTTGCACCGAGAGCTGCCATTGGCGAACTGCCGTGCTTTGAATCAATTACTAAATTACTTTGAGCTCTAAGAAGACATTAACAGAAAAAAATTGCCATCGACCCGAAGGGAAATAAGATAAAAAATATGCGATCATTAAATCTCTCGCTACTCTTCGCGAATGTGACTCGCAAGAATTGTACAAAAAA
Source organism: Gracilinanus agilis (assembly GCF_016433145.1). Classification (NCBI taxonomy): domain Eukaryota; kingdom Metazoa; phylum Chordata; class Mammalia; order Didelphimorphia; family Didelphidae; genus Gracilinanus; species Gracilinanus agilis. The sequence goes on along the minus strand of NC_058135.1, from coordinate 173,814,345 downwards.
TAAGGCCGAATTTAATTTTTAACCGTGGCCCCTGTCATCATTTCAGCCCAAGCTCCCCCATTGCCTGGAAGTGTGTTGTGGCCTTTCCCATTCGGCTCTCGGAGGCAAAGGAGGAGGAGGGAGAGAAAGAAAAGAGTCCCAGAGAGGCAGATCTCAGCCTTTACATTTCCAGCCTCGTAGAGCAACCAGCCTGGGAGACCAAAGGATAGTTTCTGCTCCTGACTCGATTCTGAATCCAGACGAGTAGGGAGAGAGAGGAAGAAACTTGTCTGCTTGTAAGAGAATTACTTTGGGGAGAGCTTGGTGGCATTCTCAGTCTCCCTGGGAGGTTAAACAAGAGGAATATTCAAACTAATTCTCTTTTCCTCATTTCCCGAAGCCCCGAGTGAAAGATGGATGGAGGTCCTCCCACCAGCCCAAGGCTATCAAAGGCAAAGGTTTTGTTTCACTTTCAAAGCCATGTGTCAGAAAAACAACAAAATTTTCAAAGGTCTGCTCTGCTGGCAAAGTTCGTTCACCCTTGTTCAGACGGAGGGCGGTGGTGCTGCGAGCTAAAGGGACCGAGTTCACATGCAGAAAGAAAGTTAAAAGTGGCATTTTTAGCACAGAGCCTAGGGAATCCCAGTGGCGTAAGTAATTGCTAATATTATTAGCACAGTATACATATCAGCTGTCGAGATATTATGAGGACCTGAATTCAATCTCAGTTGGAAGAGTCAGGGTCAACATCATTAACTATAGATCCTGTCCTGGTTTACATATAGATGCCTCAGGGCAAGTGTCTGCCAGATACATCTCTATAGATGGGCATAGCTATAGGACATGGGGGGGGGCGGGGGCGGGGCGCTAATCACACACTTCGTAATAGACAACAAGCTTTTGTTTATCTGAAGGTTTACTGGAATTAACTGATTAGTGTCAACTTGACACAATAACTTTTGTCTACAATGCAGTAGATCATGATGATGGGTTTATTGATGGAGTGTGCTGTCTAATGTAAATCGTAAGAGAAGCAGAATTTACATGAAGCCCAGAACATTTCTTAAGAGGAAATTGAAAACGCTGTTGGTAAAGGCAGCTGGGAAAGGACACCTTCTGTAGTCTTAGGGATATTACAATAGTAATTGTGATATTAATAACAATAAGAACAAGGGAGGTTTGTAATTGAAATGTATGCAAGCCAGTTGTTACTAACCGCATCTTGGAGAGGACGAGCTTGGTGCTCTTACGAATATTACAGGAAAATTGTGGTATTAATAACAATAATTATAAGGGAGGTTTGTAAGTGAGAGAGATGCAATCTATTGTTAAATTAAACTCAGAACATGAAACCATTAGAGGAAAATGAGGGAATAAGGCTGGGGAGTTCAGCTTGACACATCTCTCACACGCAGTTGGCGCAGGACAATGGCAGAAAAGTGAAATGAGAGCAATTTAAAGTGATTACCTAGAATCTTAAGCAATCGTAAACAACTTTTATTCCAAAACGAAGAGTTCCTTTCAAGGAAAATATGGGGGGGAAACCAAGCAAGCTGTAGGATGATTGCTAGGCAGGGGATACTTCCGCATCCCCCCAAGAGATGGAAATTGGAAGCATGAATCTTTCACCTTCTGGCATAAAGAGGAAATATTCAGAACGAGTTTGGGTCCTTCAAATTAGAAGAGAATTCAACAGTGTCTAGACACAGACTCTTAGGATTGCTCCTCGCTGCAGATAAATCCTAGAAGTGAAAAGATGACTTGGGAAGGGAATCAAAGAGGCAGGATAACTGGTGTCCTTGAAAATGAAATTATGACGTTTTCTAAGAGGGGCAAAGCAGTTCTTAAAGGGGCAAAGAGATGAGACATAGAACTTAGCAAATATGATACTACTAACCCCCAAATCACCTCTTTCTTCTTTTGGAACATAACTCTCCACCACAATAGCAAGCTTTATTGAAATAGGGTCAATACAAGGCACAATTGTGCACCACAAAATGAAGTAATTAAATTTTGAGTGTCTCCTTAATGGATCATCTTAAAGAGGGCAATTAGCAACCCCAGACTGACCATATGAGAAAAAAATAAAAGTTTTCTATTCTCGTGCCCTAGAATGTACTATCTTCTCCTTCCTATCCTATATATTTGGAGGGAAATCCCCAAAATGTTCTGACATTTCAATTTTCCCAAAAGGCTAGAGAGAGATATCACAGACTGTGAACACACAGTGTAAAGCTACCTCTTGGGATGGAATGGGGAGAAAGGTGGCTGCCCCTACAACTTCTTGTTTATTCTCATGAACACCAGCAAAGCAAACTTAAGGTACAAGGTTAAATATGTCTTCTATATATCATTCAACAAAAATAGAAAACAGGTAGGAGTGTGCTAGTAAGTGATTAATGACTAGCTCTCCAGAAAAAAAAAAATACACCCAAGAAACAACATTTTCTTCATCACTTTCTTAAGTTTAGATTCAATAATATGATAAGGATTGTTTTGTTTTTTGAAGAAAAATAGTGTGGATTTTTCATCTAAGCATAAATAAACTCTGTAAAATCTTCTTTTAATGAGGGGATCAATTATATCATCTCCAGAGTCCTTTCCAACTATATTTGTGGGCTCATCACCAATGTGGAGTCCTGCTGGTCTCCCTGTGAGCTTGAGCTCAATTCTTTTCCCAGAGTCTAGAGGGATTCTCCATTTGGAATGTTGCCCAATGGTAGAAGAAAACCTCCAGTCAACTCAAAATCTTATGAACTTTCTCTTTCGTTTCTTTTTTTCTTTTCTTCTCTTTTTTTTTCAGATTTGGCCAAAGTTGATTTACCCTATTTGTTAACACTTACCCTTTACAAAAGAGGACTTCTAGTTGTCTAGAGGGGAATAGTTACTGGTAGGAATAACTGGTGAGGCCCATCAGTAATACCAAAAAAGATTGGTGGAACATTAAAAAATACCCAGAAGAGAGTGGACCAAGGTTTAGAAAGAGCCAGGGATAAATGGAAAAGTTTTTGGTTCTTGTTTTCTTGCTGGCAGTCCACATGGATTTTTCAAGAGAGAAACTAAAAACAATCTTCTGTCCTGGGTTTTCTGTGCTGGGAGAAAAAGAGGTTGCCCACTCTGGAACAAAACAATCAATCAAGATTGGAGGAGTGGAGGGAGTGGGCAAGGAAGGAGGAACTCCTCCTTGTTTTGGAGCTCCTTGTTGGTTAGAAAAAGAGAAGAAAAAAGGTAATGTCCTTCTGGACACTGTTTCCTTCTTTAATTTTTCAGGGCAATCGTGGCTAATACTTATATAGAGTTTGAGGGTTTACACTTTACGTGTCGTTGTATTTGATCCTTATGACAACCCTAGAAGATGGGAGCTGTTATTATTACCATTTTACTGCTGAGGAACCTGAGGCTGAGTGATTAAGTGACTTACCCAATGTCACACAACTAGTAAGTTGCCATAGCAAGATTTGAACCTCAGGTATTCTGGACTCCAAATCTAACACTCTATCCACTCCATCACCTAGCTGTCTAACTCATACACTGAAGCATCTACATCAGCCTGCTAAAGAGACTTAGTAAACTTGAGTGCAGTGATGCTATATCTATGCCATGGGTATCTAACTATATTCCACAGTCTGTATCTGCTAGAGCCCTAGAACCTTTGCTGGTCAGCTCCCTGGATTCCTCTCTGATGACCTGAAAGAGAAGCATTTCCCTTACTCCTGGTTTTAGACCACTCTACATGTCTCGCTGTCTAGCTGCCCAAAGACCCATAAAGAGGCATTCAAGTGTTTGTGACTGCACTTTTTCACGATGGAAACCTAGCATATGTGTCTCCAAGGCAAGCTGTTGTATGCTGAGGAAATAGTAAAACGTACACAACAAGACTGTAAGATCATAACATTAAATCTGGAAGGAACCTTCCAGACCATCCAGTACAACCTATTCATTTTATGGTTGTTAAAACTGGGATCCAGTTTTATGATTTCACCAAGGTCACATCATAAAGTGGTGAAGTGAGCATTTGAACCCAGGCCCTTTGACATCAAATCTAGTGTTCGTTCCACTGTACCTGGTGGTCTCTTCTAGACAGAAGAATGACTTTCTACACAAAATCTTCCCTTTCCCTTTCCCTATTTGTTTTGTTTGTTTGTTTTAGAGAAGCTAGGTGGCATAGTGGGTAGAGGCTATGAGCTATGTGAGCCTGGGGAAGTCATTTAACCTTGTGTGCCTCAGTTTCTGTATCTGTAAAAATGAACAGCAGAAGGAAATGGCAAACCACTTCAGTGCCTTTGCCAAGAAAACCCCAGATGGGGTCATGGAAAGTTGAACATGAGTGAATAACAACTTAATGACAACATTCTGGTTTTTTGGGGGGGGGGGGTGGGACTCCTGTCCTGATTTCTACAGTTTCCCAGTAGCTAATGCTCTTCAAATTGTTTTGTGTTTTATTTGTCTGTGTATATATTGTATGCCAAGAAGAATGGAAGCTCTTTCAGAATGACTGTTTCATTTTTGTCCTCAGTCTCCAGGTTTCCCACAATAACTTGTAAAAAGTTGCTTAGTGAATGTTTGTTGGTTGAAGTCAAATTACTAATATCTATGGGGTTCTTTGAGGTACAAACTATATTCCTTTCAGGCTTTAGGATTTTTCCACCTTTGGTTTCCACTTGGATTTAGATTCCTTGAGAGCTAAAGGGATCTTATTTTTGCTTTTTATTTCATAATTGTGCCTTCCTAATCCCACTAAACTCTCTTTGAGTTTTCTATCTGTGGAGCCTCTGGTCTTCTCTGAATTTTGTTTTCTCTAGATCTGATGAAAAAGAATTCTAGCCTGAAGATTCTTTTCTTCAGTTCAGGAGTTAGTGACTAGAGAAAGCAACCCCAGCAGCTCCTTTTGTGAGTGAACAAGTCATTGTCTGCTAAGACTGGAAGCTCTTCTTAGAGGAAAAAAGTGGGGGGAAGAGGAAATGGAAATAGTGGTGGGTAGGAGAGGATCCATTTGAGTCTGTGAGACTAAAGAAGGGGTAAGCTTGGGATAAATCCCTGCTCCCATCCCAAGAAAACATCATGGAAAACTCCCAAACAAGGAGCACAGATCACTTTCATCTATATAGAAGCTCCCAACATTTTTCTGAACTTTTTTTGGGTTGGGAGAGAAAAAGGTTACCCACTCAGGAATAAAACAATCAATCAAGATCAGAGAGAATGGGATGGGGAGGATTCTTTTTCATGAAGTAAAAGCATTCCTAGAAGAGTTGGATAGGAAAGAAAGGATCCTGATGACCCTACTGATACCTCCATTAGGATTAAGCCCTTTTGGAATAGAGCTTGTTTCATTGTTCATACACACCAGCCTCTACAAAGTGTTTAAGAAAGGTGCTTAGAAGAAGTTCAGTAAATGTCTGTTGGTTGATTGGTTGATCTCCCTGGGTTGCAAGGAGGAGGCTGTTGGGTTGAAAAGTAGTCAGCTTTCAGCTTTGATGAGCAACCAACCAGTTGATATTCATCTGTTGAAATGATGGAATCTTTCTTGTCTATTTGGGGCTGTATCTGTACATAAAATTGGCTTTGAATGCATTTTTTAAACATTCTATAAATTCTATAAAAGCATCATCTTAAAAACAGTGATCTGATAGAAAATAAGCCAGTATGATTTGCATTTTCTGTGTGCTAAGATTAATGTCGATAGCCTTGGAGTTTTGTATTTTCAGAAACAAAATATGTGATCCTAAAAATGTGCAAAGAGAACACAAGGGTGGGTGCCTAGAACCCACAATGCTGTCAAATAGATCAATAGGAAAGGCATCTTGCTTTCCTTCCTCTGTCTCTGCAGGATGAGCTATAAAGATTGAAAAATATTGGTAAGTATGCTTAGGTGCCATGGAGCCTAGTTTTGTTCATGGATTGGTTACATCTTAGAAATCAAATCAAACACCTCGTGTTTTTTTCAAAGACTTTTTTTGTTGTTGTTGCATTTTTGTCCCATTAGGAAGACAAACAGGAAATGTCCAAGTAGACCTGGCTAGGCTAGACGTTCTCCTTGGGAAGTTTAGGGGCTCTCCCAAAGGCAACAATATAAAGCAAATCATATTGAGATGGAGGTCGAGGAGGGTGTAGTCATCCTTTAAGTCATTTAAGTTCAAATCCACAATCGAGACATACAGGTACTAATGATTTTTAGATATTGTAGATATCAATGCCCAGCAACCAAACATGGAAAAAGAAAACAAGGTAAAGAGTGGCATTTGTAAATGAGAGTTTATGAGCCATCCACACTGTTTGGACATTGTTAAAAAGTTGGAACTGCTCAGACCATTAAATTACATGGAAAAAATTCCCAGAAGGGCATGAATAATGTGAGGTTAGAGAAATAAGATGATAGATTTAGAGCTGGAAAGGATGTCAAAAGACTAGTCCAATCCCTTTATTTTATAGATGAAGGAGCCAAAGGTCCAGAGAAGCTCAGTGAATTGTCTGAGTTTATACAGGTTGTAAGTGTATTCTCCCTCTTGAAGGAGGTGGTTTACCTAGAGCTCCATCACCTTTAAGTATCAGAGAAAGGACTCAGATCCAGGCCTTGTCTCACTTTAGGTCAGGCTAATAATCTTACCATGGAATTCCTAGCAGGCCATGACAGAGGCAGGAAAGGTAAAGTGGGAGGAAAAAAACAAAAACAAAAACAAAAAAAAAGATGGTGTGGTAGAAAGAGCCTTAGGTTTGGAATAGGGAACCTAGGTTTGGATTCTGAGTTCAAGTCCTGGTTCTGTGTCATGGTAGAATCTTGGATAGCTCATAAAAATTCTCAGGGACTCTGTTTCCAAATCTAGAAAAGGAGAGGGTTGGAATAGATGACCTCATAATTTCCTTCAAGCCCTAAATCCTATTATCCTATGTAACCCTACTTACCTTCCTCCTCTATTTCCCTTCCCCCCCTACACACATTGAAGGAAAAGGGGGGAAAATTAAAAAAGAGGACTTTCCAGGGAAAAATTCATCTTTCCCAAAGTTGTGGAATGAAAGAAAATGCCTCCAAAGGAGAAGTGTAATGCTATTTCCCCTTTCTCCACCCCATCTCCTCAGTTGATAAATAAAGTTAATAGCTTCTACCTTTTAGGTCAGAGGTTTTTATCCTAGGGTGGAAGAACTTGTTTTAAAAAATAATAAAACTTCAGTAACTGTATTTCAACAAAACTTATTTCCTTCTTAATCCTACCTATTTTATTTAATGCAATTTTTAAAATTCTCTTGAGAAGACCACTGGCTTCACCAAGGTTAAGAACCTCTCCCGTAGAGATGTATAATCTCAAACAGAACATATGTGTATATCTAATCATGTAGGAGGATTTATATGAACAGATAACAGTGCCCAACAAAATAAAGACTTGAGTGTCTATAGCTCCTCTTTTCCCTCCTTCCTCTTGGCTTCCTTGGCTCCCTTCAAATCTCAATTAAAATCCTACCTCCTGCAAGAAGCCCTTCCTGAGCCCCTTGCATTAGTGAGTACTTTCCCTCCACTGATATCTCCAGTTTATCCTGCATATTGCTTGCGTGGACATGGGTGTTTGTATGGTGTCTCCCCTCCCTATTAGATTGCAAGTTTCCTTAAAGCAGGACTATCTGTCTTTTGCATTTTTTTTTTTGCAATTAGTACAATGCCCTTAGAAGGTGCTTAATAAATGATAATTAACTGACTGATTACAGTAAAGAAACAGGGGGCATAATTTGAATCAATTCTGTTTTCAGGATCTGCCAGCAAAAAAGTGTCTTCACACTGAAATCCCTGAGAGGTTTGTAAGCTAATTGAAATGTGGACCTTGGACCCCCTGATTGGGATTTATTTACCTGAAAAAAAAAGTGAAGAAACGAAGAGTTCTTCTGATGATTCAGGCTCTCTTTAACTCTCAGGACCTAGGGCCTCCGGCTCAGGTTTGGAGACTACTGGCATCTTCTTTTTGGCGTTCAGCAAGAATCTAATCACTCAGCATGTGATACTCCTCTTCAGGGAAGAAGAGCCAGGGAATCTCCAAAGGTCAGGACTGATGCAATTTGGGAAATAAAAGCATCCCATCCATTTCCGAAGCTTATATATTTTGTGCCAAAATAATTAAAATGTTTAATCCCAGAATTTGTCTCCTGCCCCAAACACATCATCTCATTAGCCAGGGCAGTGTGAACGATAGAAATCTATTTAATCATATTAACGATTTTTATTATAAAACAGCATCAGAATTGTGTTTGGTTTAGTGTAATCCATTTTCTGTCAGGCATTCGGCTTAATGATATTTTCTTGTTTTATTTACTTATGTCTTTCATTATCTATTTTTATGTCCTGTTCAGAAACACAATAACTAGCCAACATGAGAAGAGTGGTAGCGCACTTTACTGAGCATGTTTCATTTTTCATCTTTAATGAATTTGTGAAGCTGCTCTATAGCCAGTTGAGGGAAGATAAACATTCAAACAACATTTAAAAGGAAATCCTCTGAAATTAATATCTATGTTGGGAAATAATTGAAAGAGGTCAGTCCTTTGGAGATTAGTGGCACTCCCTCATTTAAAGGCATTATGAAACATGGCACCCTTCACAGGTGACTTCTTTCCTCTCTCTCCCTCTTCAATGCCTTCTCTCTCCTTTCCTGCTCCCCACTCACCCTCTCGCCAGCTTCTTTCCCAACTCCCAACCTTCAAAGAAACATAAATGTAGAGTCAGATGGTAATCTGGAGAGATTAACTAGTTTACAGAAGGTCATGCTAGTGGCAAATAGTAGAACTGCAGTAGAAATAAAACAATTAGTGGACCCTACTTCCCACTAGCAATGAACACCCAGCTTATTTATCTCATATGGTTCTTGGTTTGGGCCCTACCTAACATTTATTCTGTATGATTGGGTCTTATCAGTACCCGTGTTTGTGTCATTTCCTTATACCAAGCTGAGGGTTCCATCAAGGCAAGGACTATGTTTTCTTTAAATTCCGTACTACTCTTTTATGACCAAGCATCTCACTCCCTGCACAGTTAAAAGTATAACTGAATGGGAAAAGTTTATTAGGTTGTTGAGTTAAAACATGGAGAAAGGGTTGGAAAGCTTATGTAATTTAAATATTTATTTGTAATGAAGCATCTTGGATATGCCATCTACTCTGATTATTATCATTATCATCATTTTTATTATTATTATTATTATTATTATTGGCTGCTATTTATAGAGTACTCCAAAGTTTGTGAAGCATTTTATATAATCTTATTTGACAGCCCCATGTGGCAAACATGGGAGGAGACAGACAAAGGTTCCATGCGATAGAAGAATAGAAGGAATGAGATGGAATAACCAGGGCAAGACAAGAGGTTCTGGGTTCAAATCTGATCACAAACACTTCCTAGCTTTATGAACCTGAACAAGTCATTTAACCCCCATTGCCTAACCTTTTCTGCTTCTCTGCCTTAGAGTCAATGCTCAGTCTCCCTTCTAAGACAGGAGGTAAGGGTTTAAAAGGTTTAAAAAAAAGGTTTAAAAAAGAAATAACCATATGTTTGAACATACAAATATATTGAAATAAGAACTTTGTGAGAGTGATACAATATTCTTTGTCCTCATTTTTCGGATGAGTAAACTAAGGTTCAGAGATATAATGTGTTTTACCTAGGGTCCCAAAGCTGGGAAAGATCTGAGACAAGTCATGCCAGACTTGTCCAAATCTGCTGCACTGCCTGTCAAGAAACTAAAAAATTTGCTTTGGATTTTTTTTCCTATCAAAAATATGAGGATGTTGAAGAGAGGACATGTCTGGAGCTTTAACAAACATTTATGGTAGACCAATGAGGTAAGTCTAAATCTTGAATGGTAAGGTAAGGCCTTCTTAGTGGTTGTTGATAATAAAATAAGCAGACTTGGGAGGGGGCAAACAGAATGGTACTCCTTCCAAAAATCTCCTCTGGCATGTTGGGGGGCTTCATCTTTGGATCTACCCCCACACCCTGTCGAATGCCTAGGATGACAGTGTGTCCAACCTGCACAGCCTTCTAATTCAGCCTCATTAGAAGGCTGCTAAGTGACTTAATGGCTAGAGCAGTGATTCCCAAAGTGGGCGCCACCGCCCCCTAGTGGGTGCTGCAGTGATCTAGGGAAGGGGTGATGGCCACAGGTTTTAACTCTTTTTGTATTACATTCTATTCTGAGTTCAATAAATAGTTTCATAATTTCAAAGTTCAATGTTTCTAATTTACACCTTTCTTTACTATATTTTAAGAAAAAGAAATATTAATACATATATCTTTCCTATTAATTGCTATTAAAATTAAAAAATTAATTTCCAGGGGGCACTAAGTAATATTTTTTCTGGAAAGGGGGCGGTAGGCCAAAAAAGTTTGGGAACCACTGGACTAGAGCCTTGGGATCAAGATCAAGTACACTTGAGCAAATCGTGCCTCAGGCACTTACTAGCTGGACAAGTAACTTCTCTTCAACTCAGTTTCCCCTATCTGTAAAAAGGGAAGGCTGGACTCAAATAGCCTGCAAGACAACTTTCAGCTCCAAACCTATGATCCGAAGGTAAACAATGTGATAATAACATTTGTTAAAAACCTCTATAACCTGCAATCAGAAGAGGGAGATAGCTTTGTTAGAAGACCAACAACTGTCACAGAAATAACTTACTGCAACTGCAAAAAGAATCCTGTGAGCCCTCCCTTACCTGTTGCGACAAACTAAATAGATCTTCCTTGCAGATTTGTTTAAATGAGCTGGAAGTACACAGCTCTCATTTCATCATCGATACATGTGTTCAGTTTCAACCAAGCTGTTCCCTAACAACATTGATTTTTTTTTTTTTTTAAGCTGAGATGACTGCATTGGGAAAATCTCCAAGAAATACAGAGATAGGGGTGTTTGGAGGCTGGAGGACAAAATTGATAAATTTGCTGATTTATCAGTCCAAAAAGTACCTCCTGCTGGGTGCAATTCTCTTGGGGACTGGCCTTAGAGGAAGAGAGGATTTAATCTTTGACTACATGGTGGTTGAACCATGCTATAGAACCCCATGCCTGGAGGCTCTTAAAACAATCTGTGGGCACAAGTTCTTGCTCAAGGACCTACAGCTGTCAGTCCAGATGGCTGGAATTTTTTTCTGTGGTCCTAGAATATCTCCCCTGGCTCTCAGGCACTGGGAACAATTTGACAAATTTGATTACCTGAGAACAATATAATGTCTGCTTGGAACACTGTTCCCTCCTGCTATACTTTTTTTTTTTTTTTTTTTTTTTTTTTTTTTCAGAAAACTGCTGGTGCTTTGTTGTTTTTTTCCCCCTAACTGAGTTTTATTGCTATCTTTTGTTTCTAGATGTAGCCCTGATCCCTGACACCCACACCCACACCCACACCCATCACTGTTCCAGAATCTTGAACCCTGCTTTATAACACTGAAAAACAGTTAACAACAGAGTGACTTTACCTGACAATGTACACAACAGTTCTTGCTTACCATAACCCACCTCTCTTCTGAGAAGAGGGAGATATTTTTCATTATCTGTTCCTTCTTGTGTTCTTATTAAAGACTCAGAATATAGGCAATGCCAGCCTTTGGTGAAAGGACAATGCTCGGACATTTACTCTTGAACATCTCTATTTTTACAGATTTCAGCCCTTACGATCCCTAAATCTGGTTGATGAGGGTTTGCGAAAGGGAACAAAGATTTGATTGAACATAGTCTTAATTTAAAATTACATCTGCTTAGTGAAAATGAAAAAAGAAAGCCAATCAAATGGAAAATAGGATACTACTATTCTGGCTTCTCAAGTAATGGGAATTCTCCCTCCCCTATTCCTAGCTTTCTGCCTTTCCATCCCTTTTGTCTTCTTGGCTCTTATCCCAATGGGACAGCTTGTAAAGCTTTTTTGGGGCATTGTCTCCATTGAGTTGGTGAATATGTGCCAAGGACTGGGCCTTCCTACTTCTGGGTGGGCCAATAACAGCATGCCCTGGGGATGTGAATTTGAAGAAATTCCTTGGACACCACAGTGTTTCTATGAATAGATGGATACTTTTAGAAGATCCTATGGCCCCCAGCTCCCGTGCTTTCCTTACTTTTCTGAACAAGACAAGCCTAGCGTCTGAGAGGTTAGGAAAGACCAGGGGAGGAGACATATTAGGAGACAAGCTTCCTTGTGTCAGGACCCAAGTTTGGTGACCCTAGAGAAAATGACTTCTGGCACTGTCCATGAATCACAATACTCCATTTATAAGTAGCAATTAATTTCAAGCAAAATTTGTGCATCCACCACTAACTGTCAATTCAAGAGGTTGAAAGTTCAACTCTGGGGAGGTCAGAATGCCTTCCAAGAATCTTGGCATTTGGGGTCAGATCTCCCTCCCCATTGTTGCACACCACGAAACAGGAAAGCCTTCTCCATCGAAGATGGTCATGTTCCAAGAATGGGAAGTCCTGCAAAACTGGATGGCTCAGTGCAAAGCAGGGTCATCACTGTGATGGGCATCATGGCCATTAACATACCAGGCATGCATACGTACACTTTGTGGACCTACTTGCTTTGGCTCAATAGGAATTGTTTTCCCCTGACTTTGTTTAGAATAAATATAGCCATTTATGAAAGGCTGAATAAGAGACTTTAAAGAGAGACTGATTTCAGCTAACATTGAAAAGTTCATCCAGTTTTCTTCCCATTTTGACATGACTTTGCAAAATTATAAAACCAGATGGGCCTCCAAAAGGAACTGGCTTTTTCCAAAGCAAAATGTGGAAATGATCCTTCTGAGAACCTAACAAAGGGTCTATTTTGCCATTATAGACCAGATCCAGAAACAGGAAGAGGCTCCAATTAACTAACTGAAGCACAATAGGAGGTTAATAAATAATAGAATAATTATGACAAAGATGAGATAGCTTCCCTGTACCATTCAGGCAATATTCTGTCTTTCACTGTGTGAAAAGTCTTTCAAATCCTAGAGTGGGAAAGCACACCTATTTCTCTCACAACAGTTAAAGTATTCCCATTCTTTTGTCTCTTTACCTTTTGTTTACCTTGGGACAACTGGTTGTTGTTGCTGTTGTTTAGTCATGTCAGACTCTTCTTGACTCCATGGACCATACCTCGCCTGGGGTTTTCTTGGCAAGGATGCTGGAGAGGTTTGTTATTTCCTTCTCCAGTGGATTAAGGCAAGCAGTGGATAAGTGACTTCCCCAGAGTCGCACAGCTAGGGAGTGTCAAAGTCCAGAATTTAATTTATTCAGATCTTCCTGCTTTATTCACCCTGCTGTCTCCAGGGACAACTGGTACCAAGAGTGATTAAGATTCTCATTTCCCCGTTTGTTTTATGTATCCATATTTGCTTTATTGTCTGTCTTATTGTACTTATGTGACCCTGGGCAAGTCACTTACCTTCCTTGGGCCTCAATTTCCTCATCTGTAAATCAGGGAGGAAACTGGATTAGATGGGTCTAGTCCAGCTCTAGATCTATATTTTCACTTTAGAGTATTTATCATCAGAGATGACTACAGACAAACTTTTCAAGCTTCTGATACCAAAATTAGCATTGGTGTGGTTTGCCATGCCCTTCTCTAGCTTATTTACAGAGGAGGGAACTGAGTCCAACAAGGTTAAGTTACTTACCCAAGATCATACAGTTAGTAAGTGCTTGAGGTCAGACTTGAACTCAGAAAGATGAGTCTTGTCGGTTCCAAGTCCAATAATCTGTCCTTTGTACCAACTACCTGTAAGATGACCAAGTAACAAAACCAGGCAAAGGGAGTGGTTCTCTGCTATTGCCCAAGGGGATGGGTTAAATTTCTCCTTTGAAGGCTCTGCTCTTGTTAGAATCCAAGGCCTACCCTTGACATCTTCTGTGCCCTCCACCCTTGTCTACAATGTGCCCCAAGGAGTCCGGTACTTTGAATGAAAAACAACTTTTTTTATCCTTGGTAAGAACTCAACTGACAAATTATGAAATACAGTTGCCACATAATGGGGATACGTTTGTGAATATCCAAAGTTTTATAAAGCGGTAATTTGGAAATGCAATCTCTTTACTTTAACTTGGCTCTGATTTACATGGAACCCAGGTTTTTATAGGTTCTACCAGAAACTCATTAATTCACCCTCCTTTTTCCTCAATTAGATGCTAGTTCTCAAAAGACCTTTTGTGACTACAGAGCAACATCCTTCTTGTCCCAAATTTCCTCATTTCCAGATGAAAACTTTCTCATCACCTCCCCCTGAAATCCAGCTCAATTGCCTTCTCTAGATTCTATGCACAAGTTTTCTCTAAACTGGACTCTTCCTCTTCTGTCACGTAAGGGTCACCTAGGTGGTACAGTGGATAGAGTTCCAAGCTTGGTGTCAGGAAGACCTGAGTTCAAATCTGTCTTCAGACATTAACTAGCTCTATGTCCCTGGGCAAGTCACTCTATTTATCTCAATTTCCTCATCTGTAAAATGGGGATAATAAGAGCACCAACCTTTAGGACTCAGTGGATAGAGTACAGAACTTAGAGTCAGGAAGGCTCATCTAACTGAGTTACAATTTGGCTTTAGACACTTACTACGTGTGTGACTCTGGGCAAGTTGTTTAACCCTGTTTGCTTCAGGTTCCTCATATGTAAAGTGAACTGGAAAAGGAAATGGGGAGCCACTCTAGAATGTTTGCCAAGAAAACCCCAAATGTGGTCACAAAGAGCCAGACGCATGAAAAAAACCCAAACCGAACAACAGCAATAAATCCAGGACTGCAGCAAGAACCGCACGAGTTAGTAACTTAGCACAGCACTTGGCACATAGCAAGTACTACATAAACCAGAGCTATGATTACTGTTAGTATCTCCTTTGTGAAACCTTCTGTTATCTCTCCAGGCAAAGGAAGTTTCTGCCTCCTTTCAATTCTCCTCGCAATTTGCTTGTACTTCCCTTAAGCACTTAGCCTGCTCTGTATTACATTTCCTTTGTAGATACACATTGGGTTGCCATTGCTAGATTATAAGTACAGACTGCTTGTATGTGTCCTCTACAGTTCCTAGCATAGTTCCTTGCTCAACAGAGATCTGGTGCATGGATAAATGAATGAACTAAATAACCTTCAGTTATCTGGAAAGTTAATTTATGCAAATCAGCTTATTGCCTAACTGGTAAGTGAGATATCACTATGCTCTATTGATGGCTGATGTAGGACAGTCCCAGGATGCTTCTGATGATCCAGCAGGATTCTGAGGGCTGTGAGATGTAGCTGGAGCCAAAAGAAGGCTAAAGAGACTCTTCTGAGAGTCAGAAGAAGGAATGGCAATTGCTTTGGGGGGGGAAAAAGCAGTTAGCTTCCTGCTTTTGGAAATGTCTCAAAAGAAAAGCATCTGACTTGTCATAAGAAGAGGAACAATCTGTAGCAAAATATGAGCAGCTTTAGCTGCTCTAAAAATAGGTTGGTTTTTACATCCTTTTTCCTGGCATCTAACAATTCTTTAGTGAGGAAAAAAAGACTGTTTATTCTCTCCTAAATCTCAACAATCCTTTACTATGAAAGATAATTCAAAACATTTAAAACCAAGAATGGTTTTTTTTTTTGAATCTGAGAATCATTTCTTTTCCATATGTGGCATAACAGGTAGCTAGGAAGGGTCTTCTCTTTACATGTACACCAGTATTCTTTGTAGTTATCTACCAAGTACTATCATCATCATTGTCATTGTCGTCATCATCATTAGCACCATCTCGTTCTCATCTTTTTGGATGGCGTTCAAACAGAAATGATCCTGGGGACCAGTCTCTATACTATAGAGGATATTTTTTTAAATTAAAGCTTATTAAAGTTTTTTAAAGCAAATAATTAGAGCTTCAAATGTATATTCTTTCCTTATACACACTTATATAAGTTTACTTTTATTTTTTAATAAATTTAAATTCTATTTTTTAACATGCATTTAAAACAATTTTTAAAATTTGAGTGCTGAAGTCTCTTTAATTCATCTCTCACCCACCTTGAGGAAGGAAAGAAGGAAGGAAGGAAGGAAGGAAGGAAGGAAGGAAGGAAGGAAGGAAGGATGAGAGGACATAGCTAGTTAATGATAGAGGGGCCAGGGGATGATTATTGATTAATAAACAAAATAATAACTTGAGGCTCTTCAAGATTCTCAGTTATCTAAGACTCACATTCATTCAGTATATTCTATTTACTAAGTCAAAACCCTCAAATGGGGCAGCTGGGTAGCTCAGTGGATTGAGAGCCAGGCCTAGAGACGGGAAGTCCTAGGTTCAAATCTGGCCTCAGACACTTCCCAGCTGTGTGACCTGGGGCAAGTCACTTGACCTCCATTGCCCACCCTTACCACTCTTCCACCTAGGAGCCAATACAAAGAAGTTAAGGGTTTAAAAAAAAAAAACTTAAGCCCTCAAATGAACTAATACTAATTTTACAAACATTTTCTGAGCAAGAGTTGAAGAAAATGTGCCTCTTAATCCTAAACAAGGGAGAAAATACTACCATTCCATTACTTAAATAGTCTAATTCCTTGAGCATTTGGAAGATTAACTACCATTTGGTCATCAACTCATTTGTACAGATTACAATAAGATTGGGAGTAAAGAAGGAACTCCTATCTCTTCTATCTCTGGAAACGTGCCAGGTCTTTTCTCTCTCTAAGAAATGTGCTATAGGGTATGCCCAGACTGATAACAAATCTTGAGTTATACAAGTAAAAGGCTCTGCACTGACAGAAGAAAAAGAAAATGGAACAAAGAGGAAAATGGGAGCTATGAACCATGCTATGGAATAGATCCACAAATATTCCAGTAAAAGCTGGAATGATATTAAAGTTTTCTATAGAAGAACTAGTTCATTGTTCCTCCATCCCACTTTGAGTTCAAGTTGGAGAATTTAGGTAGCTTGGCCTTGTCCCATAACATATCTTCACTGATAGTAGAAAATAGAAATATTTCAGTTCTATCCTCCACCAACCTAGTTTTTATGCATTGAGATGAGATTAGGATAAATTCCTAATCACAGAAAGACTTGAAAATGTTCAAGGCACTGCAGTATTTTGTGTTCTTATGATTAACAATGGACTCACTCAGGCTACTAAGTGAAAGAACTCCAAAACTGAGTGTCCTGTTGTTTATTGTTTAGTCTAACTGCTGTGTCTGACTCTTCCTGACCCCATTTGGGGTTTTCATGGCAAAGACACTGGAATGGTTTGCCATTTCTTTCTCCAGATCATTTTACAGATGAAACTGAGGCAAACAAGGTTAAATGACTTGCCCAGGGTCACACAGTTAGTGTCTGAGATTGGATTTAAACTCCAGAAGAGCAGTCTTCCTGACTCCAGGCTCAGTGCTCCATCCACTATGCAACTTAGCTGCCTCATCAACAACAAAATATTGGTAAGTTGGCAAAAATCAAAAGATGGAACTGTCAGTGTTGGAGAGGTTGTGAAAGATCATCCCATTCGCAGTAGACTTTTGAAGCTATTCATTGGTTCGACCATTCTAGGAAGCAATTTGGTATTGTGCCAAGAAAGTCACTTAGAATGTTCCAAACCAGAAATGTCAAACATACCACCTATGGCATGAGGCTCCCCCCAACACCCCCTAATGAACAGATTAAAATGTTTTACAAAATAAATAAAAATACCATATAACATATATAATATTATTTCATACTTTTCGAAGTCATTTTACAGCCCACAGGCATCTGTTTCTATTGAATTTGACCCCAATGGTCCACACTCTGATCCAGAGATCACACTGAGCAAACACCCCAAAGATTTAGTTAAAGACAGAAAGAAAAGTCTCTTGTTTACACTAACATATTAATAGCCATACTTTCTATGGTAGTAAATAACTAGTAATAAAGTAAATGCCTGTTGACTGCAGAATGGCTGCACAAAAAATGTGGACCATGCATGTAATGAAATACTAATGAGCTGTAAGAAATGATGAATATGAAGAATTCAGAGAAGCATGGGAAGTAAGGATGAACTGATGCACAATGAAGTAAACATAAGCAAGAAAATGCTATACATGATGTCTATAACAATGGGAATGAAAGAAAAATATATTATATATATACATATACATGTATATATAACCCTGAAATTAAACTTTGCATTGCTATAATCACCAAACTTGTTCCTGAAGAAAAGATGAGCAAATATATCTTCCACTCTTCTTTGTAGGGCTGGGAGACTAAGGGAGTAGAACATTCCATATACTGAAGGCTCAGTTGATATGTTAATGAGTTTTGCTGAACTGTTTTTTCCCCCATTCTCTTTCTTTTTTATTTTTTGTTTCAAGGAAGGGCTTGCTGGCTAAAAAAAAAAAAAGGAGTTATATTTTGGGAAATTAAGGTATTGTGAAAATAAACCCTATATGAGTGAAAATGAAAAATTCTTTAAAATATTCTGCTCTTTAGCACTCTCAGGAGTTCAAGTCCTTGAGTTAATAATAAAAATTGTAAAAGACCTTATCTGTCATTGCAGGGTAGAGGAAAGGAGTAGGTTACAGATGAAAGTCTCATTTTCAAAAGACATCTAAAAGCTATCACTGAATCCTCCTACCCAGATAGACAGGGAACTAGATACTAGGGGGAACAAAGTCACTTTCCTACTAAATCAACACATGGGGAGAGGCTGGTTGTCAAATAAGCTCAGATCAGGCCAAAACACTGTAAAGGAAACCAGTATGCTTTACTAAGTGGGTATGAGGTCCATCAGGGTTATATTCCAGCTCCTGCGGAAGTTTCATCTCTATCACCTACCTGCCAGACTTCAGTGCACTTAACAGGACAAGCTTCTCACTAATGAAGTTTGGCTTCTAATTACCCTCCAGGCATTGATGCCCTACTCCTCACAGCAGCAGCCTCACTTGTCATCTAATGACAATTGATAGCACCAGAGTGGAAAAGCAACAGTTGCAGGGTGGATGGAATGGACAGCTGCAGCCTTGATCAGCAGGGCAAGGAAATGAAATATTGGCAAACAACACAGAGAAGATGCCCCAACTGAAAGGTGATGAGACAAGGATTTCACTGTGACCTTAAGGAGGTTCAGGTTTCTGTTCTTGGTTTCATGATCCGAAGCAGCTAAAAAAAAAATAATTTAAAAGAAATTCCCAGAAATGTAAAAAAGCAAGAGGATAGCAACTGAGGCAAATTAGAATTGTGTGAATATGGTTTCAGACTTTCTCTGAAGTCAGGATTCCTAAAATGTTACAGTTATGACAGATTTAGAAAAAGATGGTGGATTTCCAAGCTACTTTTTTTCCCATTGGAACTTAGATACTTGCTCAGAGTCTCAGTGAGATGGGGAACCCGAGTCACTGATTTGGCCCCTACTGACTCTTGCTCTTCAAAAATAAAAGGTACAAATCTTAGTCATTTACTGACATAATTTGCTAATCATCAGCGGGGTTTTTTTAACATAAAGGTTTATAGTGGTCAATGATTCAGGAAATTCAGAAATATATTTTGAAGAAAGGGGAAAAGTTTCATAAAGGAAGGAAGGAAATAAGTATTTATGAAGTGCCTAGTATATGTCAGGCACTTCGCACTAACCAGGTAAGATAGATAATATAATTTTCTCCATTTGCAGTTGAAAAAATTGAGGCAGACAGAAATTAAGTGACTCATTCAAGATCAGAAACTGAGTAAGTGTCTGAAGCCAGACTTGACCTGAGGTCCTTCTGCCTCCATGTCCAGCACACTGCCCACACCTACTTACCTAAAAAGGGTAGGGTCTATTCTTCTACCCTTTCATATCTAACACATTTGAGTCAAAGTCCAGCAACTCACTATAACCTTATGTGTTTCAAAAAATAATCTTCATGGAGGCAGCTAGGTAGGTCAGTGGACTGAGAGCCAGGCCTACAGACTGGACATCCTGGGTTCAAATCTGACCTCAAGACACGTCCTAGCTGTGTGACTCTGGGCAAGTCACTTGACTCCCATTGTCTACCGTTATCACTCTTCTACCTTGGAACCAACACACAGTATTGATTCTAAGACAGAAGGTAAAGGTTTAATAAAATTTTCATTATAAAAGTAATACTCAAGAATATTAATTTGAAGCTCACATGAAACCATAAATTCTGACATTTATATTTTGGTTAAATGAGGAAACCTTTGTTGTTGTACAGTTGTGTCTGACCCTTTGAGAACTCATTTAGAATTTTCTTGGCAAAAATATTGGAATCGTTTGCCATTTTCTTCTCTGGCTCATTTTATAGATGAGGAAACTGAAGTAAGCAGAATTAAGTGACTTGCCCAGAGTTATAGAGTTAGTAAGACTCTGAGGCCAGATTTGAATTCAGGAAGATGATCCTTCCTGACTCTAGGCCAGGGACTCTATCCAACAACATGTTCAACCAACAGTGTTTCTCTGAACTCTCATTCTTGCTGTAGTCAGGTATTCTGGAGTTTCAGTCTGCATCACTGTAGACAACATGTATACTAATGAGATCACAGATCTACTTGAGCACAATTATCTTAAAATTTTTCCATTTCTTTTTATTTGGGGAACGTTGTTTTTATTGAATAAAATTAATCTCTTTTTGCATAATCATGTCAATCAATTTTGTTTCCAAATACTATTATTTGTTTTAGAGATAAATTGGTTTCTTTTTTTCCATAATTGGGATAAATATGCCAATCTTTTTTCTTCTAGTTTTAAAAGATATTTAGCCTATTGATCCAGTTGAAGCTCATCACAGTATTTGTCATGAGGCATGAATCTAGAATTCATTTTTTAATCATGACTTTTGGATTTTCCCAAAAATTTTTATTGAATCTTGCCTTTATCAAATACTAACATCTTATATGAAGTAAACCTATTTTTAGGTTAACTATGTTCTAGTCATCTATTTTTTTTATATGGTTAATTTTCCAGTCGTATCTGACCATGACACCATTTGGGTTCTTCTTCACAAAGATACTGGGGTGACTTTTCTTCTCCCTCTCCATCTCATTTTACAGATGAGGAAACTGAGGTTAACATGATTAAGTCACTTGCCCAGAGCCACACAGCTAATTAGTGTCTGAACTCAGATAGGTCTTCCTTACTCCAGGCTCAGAAGTTTTGAAAATTGCAAATCTCTCCTTACTATTTTTCCCCTACTTTCTCTTGATGAATTTCACCTTCTTATTTTTCCATAGGATTTTAAAAATGTCTTTAAAGTAACTCATTGGTATTTTGATGACTATTTCATTTAATCTCAAAATTAGTTTGGGAAGGATTACTAAATTTCCTATATAAGGCATATTCAGCCATGTATAGAAGACAATCCCAGTTGTTCAGTTCTTTCTTCCATTTCTGTCAAAATAATTTTTAAAGTTGTCTTTGTATAGTTTTCTTGAATGGTTAATGCCTAGGGATTTGATGCATTTTGTCATTGCAAATGACATTTCTCTTTCTATCAATGTCAGTTTTTCCTGAGTTTTGATGGTGATATATAGTAGAACAAATGGTTTTGTAAGTTTATCTTATACCCTGCAAAATTGCTGAAGTAACTTATTATCTCAATTAAATTTTATTGAAGCCTTTGGATTTTCTGTTATATCTATTTGAAGATGAAATGACTATGTTTTAACCTCTTCATTGCTATTGTTTAATCCTTTTCTTTTTCATACCTTGTCACAACAGCTAAAAATCTAAGATTAAATCAAATATTAATGTTAATAATGGATAACTCTGCTTTACACCTCTTGTTAATGAGAATGACTCTGATATTCTATCATGCATAACTTGTTGGGTCTGAATTTCAACTAGATATTTATTATTATAGATAAATAAATATACTTCATCTATCCACAACATCTGTTTCTCTACTTAGGAAAAGGAAAAAAGACCATATTTTTTCAAAGGCTTTTCCTGTACTTATTGGTATATGATTTTTTTTCTAGTTCATAGGATTATGTTGACTATTTTCTAATATTAAAGTACACTTGAATTTCAGATATAAATCATTTTTAGCATAAAAGATAATTTTTTATTATCACTGTCACTTGTTTAACAATTTTCATTTATTCTTTTTTCTTAAGCAAGCTGATGCTCCCTAAAATGCTAGGCACTAATCCCTTGGTTATAGTCCCTCTAGATATAGTAAGAGATTTCAGTTATGCAAAACTCAATTAATCAGAACCTTCAAGTAATTGGTATTTTTTGTTGACAAAGTTGTAGGTGGATAGTCATAGAGAACTACAGATGTAATTTTCAAAAGAAGTTGCACAACAGTTGAAAGATAAAATGACTGAGGAAGCAAAGGTTCAAGCTTCAGAGCATTTTGATTTACTAAGCAATGCATGCCAATCGTCTAACAAATCGGGACCAGCCCCCTTCCTTAGCTTGAGGCTGGTCCCTGAATACAGGGGGAGATAGACTTTTATATGTTAAAAATGATTAATCAAATAAGGCCAATTTATTAAAAGGTAATGAAGAACTACAATATATTAGGTAACCTGATTTCTAATTGGAGGAAAATTAGAGACTTTCCAAGTTGGAACAGGGAGAGCAAATAGGTACAATTCCCTGAAATTAGAAAATGAAATGTCTTACTTCCCCAAACAGCCAAAGGAACATAGAAACAATAACTGCTTGATCAGCAAGGAGCCACTTTTCAGATAAGGCAGATGGGTCACTCGAGATGTAGAATTAGGAGAAAACTCCTTGCATCAGTCTTAGAATCTGTCTGGGTTTCTGGTCAACATAATCTAGGTCCTTAGTTAAAGATCTCTTAACAGCAGGTAGAGATGACGTAGCTTCCCAGGGATAGATTCAAATGACACAGTGAGGTTTTCTCTCAATTCTATGATCAATAAAGTTTCCTCACAACTCAGAATTTGGGCTAGACCCAAATTGTCTAGAAAGAAAACTGAGCTAGCTCCAGAACTGCATCACAAGATGAAGTGAATGTGATTCACTCAATTCCCACAATTAACCACTTGCTGTTCTAATCTCCTCAACTACCTCAGTTAAATTAAATCCTGAGATTACCAGGAAGACCCAAAATTCAAGGATATACAATGGTTGACAAAATCCTCAAGGTGGCTATAAAAGCTGAGTCTTTTGAGGAAAAATCCTCAAATTAGAAGGAATTTGAAGTGAACAATAGGGAAGAGATTTAAAAATTTTCATAGGTCTTGGGGCAGCTGGGTGGCACAGTGGCTAGTATCTACTATGGAGTCATTAAGACTTGGGTTCAAATGTGACCTCAGATACTTCCTGGGTATGTGACCCTGGACAAATCACTTACCCCAATTGGCTCAGCCCTTGCCCTTCTGCCTAAGAGCTGTTACTAAGTCTGAAAATAAGGATTAAAAAAATTGTAGCAGGTTAGTGGAAGGTCTTAAATGAACCAAAAAGTGGTACCAAATAATTAAATAACCTGGAGAGGAGTTGAAGGATGGACAGAAATACTATGGGTAGGGAAACTAAAGACAGCAGTCATCACTGGGAAAACTGAACCAAATCAAGGTAAGAAGAGAAAAGTGAAGGGTGAAGAAGCATAATACTCAAACTGCAAAATGGGATCAGGCATACAGATTCCCATATACCAGTGATGGGCAAACTACGGCCAGATGAGGCCCTTCTCTTTTATAATCTTTCAGTCATTATAGGGCTTAGTATCACAAAAAGTACAAGAATTTTGTAAAATGTATCATTGTTATTTTTTAATAAATTATATTGGCCTGCCTAAAGGCCTAAAGTTTTTTTTTTCCTTTCCTTTGGCCCCCTCTTTAAAAAGTTTGCCCATCACTGCCATAAACTATTGTTCAATACAAAGAACCTGTGACTTCCAAAATAGCCCCACTTAAAAACAATTGAGGAGAAATGTAAGGGTTGCTTTCATCCTAAAAGAAAAAGAAAAAAAAAGAAACTTGTATACTTCTTAAAGCATGTAAAAATAAAGGAGATCCCCGTGGCCCTTTCTTCTCCATTTAGAGAAAGTGCCCATGCCAGTCGCACACCCTTCAGATTCTCCGAACTTCTTGAGCATGCTCCCTTGAGGATATCTTTTTTTCTTAAATCCTTACCTCTTCTGACTTAGAATAAATACTGTATATTGGTTCCAAGACCGGTAAAGACTAGGCAATGGTCACTTGCCCAGAGTCACACAGCTAGGAAGTCTCTGAGTTCAGATTTGAATCTAGGACCTTCTATCTCTAAACCCTGGCTCTCAATCCACTGAGCCACCCAGCTGCCCCTGAAGATATTTTCTTTATGTGTTGTCCTTATTTAGAAGATAAATTCCTTGAGGGCAGGGACTGTCTTTTTGCTTGTGTTTGTATTATCAGCATTTAGCACAATGCCTGGCACACAGCAAAGTCTTAACAAATGCTTGTTGACTTGGGAATGGAAAAGTTTTTAGTCTAAATGCTCTGGTCCCTGGTTGCAGATTACACGTATTCTATCCCTGGTCATGCTGGTGCTGACTTTGCTTAGGGTTCTTTCCTGTTGCCCATGCACTTCTGACTGACTTTTTGGGAAATTCTGGATTGGAACATGTTACTACAGTTTCTCACTGGATTTCCTAAACATTATTTACCCTGATGTAAACTTTTGGATTTTGGTAGTATAGGTGGTAGCTGAATAGCTTGCCTTCCATTTTAGGACCCATCTTGACAAGAAGTAAGTTCTGATTTTTGAATAAATAAATAATTCTGACCTTAGTTTTTGTGCAAGACTTTGAGCAAGTCACATCACCTTTTCTCAGACTCATCTACAAAATGAGGAATATGAACTGGATGATCTCAAGGCAAAGTTCCAGTTCTAATATTCTCTGATTCATTATGTGTGAGCTTTTGAAATTAACATCTGAATTTTTTCCCTCTCTTCCTCCTTCACATATAAAAACTTTTGTCTCTCTCAGATGACTATTATATAATAGTTTAAACTAAAACTAGATACTCTCCGTGACTGTATTCTTATTAGACTCGTCTCTTCGCTTTGAAAGGATTTTCTCAGAATCCAAGAAAAATTCAAAGTTCCAATCCCTATTGAACTCAAAGCAACAACTCCCAGTTTTGTGTGGTGATCTGGAGTCCACCTCCCAAGTATTCCCTGGGCTTCTGCAGGAGCTGCTGAGAAACAAAGGTTTCCTTGTTAAAACTTGCCAAGGCAAGCATGTTCCTAGAGACACCAGAGATGACCCAGGGCCAAAGACATAGCAATAAATAAAAGGACTCCTTAATCTAGAAATACCTCAGAAAGAAATATGTGCCAAGTGGAAAATCTCCATTTGAGGAGGGGGGAACAGTGATTCCTGTCTCCATCAGAGTGTCAGTCATAGAAATGAAGGCTGGGTGACTAGTCGGTAATGTCATGGAGAAAGTGTTCAACTTGGACTCAGGAAGACCTCAATTAAAATTCTGCCACAGATAGCCTTACTATCTATGCAATCCCAGTAACTCACTTAACCTTTTGTAATCTTAGTTTCCTTATCTGCAAAATGAAAATAACAGCATACAAGATTTTTTTGTGATTCAAATGAGATAATAGAAATTTAAAGTGCTTTGCAATCCTTAAGCACTACAATATTATTTTTTCTTTGTACTTGAATATCAAGAATACTTTATTTGTTCTTGCTTAGAGTTGAAACCCTTAGATCTTTTTTTGCATAGACATTTATTTTAATATGCAATATATAACAATAATAATATAATATATTATTTTTAATTTACATATTATACATAACATCATTGTATATTATATAAAATATTTATTATATTATGTGTTTTATGAAATGTCTAAGCTGCTCTGTGTTCACTCTACCACATATAGGAAAAAAATGAAGTTTTTAGACTTTGCTCCTAATAAACAGGAGTATATATAGGTGAATATGGATAAAAACTGACATATTATATATCATATTAAGGTTTTAAAAGCCCTTTGTATACATGATCTCATTGGATCCTCACAACAACCATATAAGGAAGGAAAGAAGAACATAAGTATTTATTAAGTGCTTTCTATGTGCCAGGCACTCTAGGTATTTTACAAATATCTTATTTAGTTCCCACAGCACTGTAAGGTAAATTTTATTATTATCCCATTTTACAGATGAGGAAATTAAGACAGACAATGGTTAAGGTGACTTTGCCCTAGGGAAACTTTGAGGAGTTATAATTGTTCTCCTTTTACAAATGAAATAATTGTAATCAAGAGAAGTTAAGTAATTTGTCCAGGATCAACAGAACTAGGAAATGTTTTTGAGGTAGGAATCAAGCTCAGGTATTCCTGACTTAAGTCCTCTATATAACTGTAAAGAGGATAGGCAGTTTCTTTTCATGATTATCTTTAATAAGCATTTACTGAATTCCCTTAATGGGCAGGGAGCTCTGCTGGACATTAGGGATACAAAGACTCATAACCTCTTGTCTCAGGGATTATCTACACTTGGAGACATAGCACATTTACATTAAGTAGATAACCAATGATAAATTAGTGGGTGAGACAATAATACACTAGGAATATACAATACAGAGAAATCACTCCAGGCTGGGATGGCTGGAAAAGGTTTCCTAGAGGAGATGAGTTAATCTGACCCTTGAAGAAAAGAATAGATTTAGAAAATCAAAGAAGAGTAAGAAGATTTTTCAAGGCTGGAGGAGCAGCAGAGGTCTTTACCCCTGGCAGTGTAGCCAAACAAAAAGATACAGAATCCACAGAAACATACAGAAGAATCCCTATGGGCACATGTTGACTTAAAATACCACATATTAACATTATCTATATTTTATTCTATTTTTGTTTGTCTTATCTGACTTTTCCCAGTTACATTTTAATCTAATTGAAAGAGCACTCAGGAGAGTTGTGGGTCCAGTGTTTGATACCTTTGGTGTACGATGTGTTTCAAGAACAATGAGAAGGCTATTTTGGCTGGAATAAAGTGTGAAGTTGGAGAAAAGAGTACTGTATTCTTGTATCTTTGTTACAGACCAAGACTATCTGGCCTGCCTATTTGTAATCTGGTTGCAATATGCAAAGGAAAAATTTCATTTGCCATTTAAACATGTTAGATCACAGTTGGCTAAGTTTCCTCTGGAGAGAATTGCTAGGGGCATCTGGGTGGCACAGTGGGTAGAGAGCCAGGCCTGGAGTTCGGAGGACCTGGGTTCAAATCTGTCCTCAGACACTTCTTAATTATGTGACCCTAGGCAAGTCACTTATCTTCAGTTGCCTGTCCCTTACCACTTTTCTGCCTTGGAATCAATATTTTACTCTCTTTTAAGTCAAAGATGTCCGTTTGGTGTTTTATTAAAGTGAACTTTCTGCTTCTCCTTACTTGGAAAAAATGCTGTGGAGTTGGGAAAAGACTATCTCTTTGTTTTGGATCAGGAATTTGCTGGGTCCTAACAGATACAACCATTAGATCAGTGATGGGCAAACTTTTTAAAGAGGGGGCCAAAGGAAAGGAAATGCTCATCCGTCAGTCTGTTTCTAAGGCAACTCTTTTGAAGTTTCATTGTATTGTATCCTACTTATTATATTTGTCGGATTAGGAATAATGTTGCCCTGCCAGATAGAACATTTCAGCCCCCCCCCCAATCTGGCCCGAAAGCCATAGTTTGCCCATCACTGCATTAGATAATAAAGAAGAAAGCATCATAGAATATTTTAGAGCAGAAATTGGGGTTTTGAAAGGTCATTGAGTGCAATTTCCTTATTTTATAGTAGTGATAAAAGTGTAGCTAAGAAGTGGAATTAATAAATTCAGCTAAGTGGAATTCCAAAGCCAGGAGGACTCTGTTCCCCAAGGTAAGCTAAAGTCTCTGCCAGGGTGTCTATAATCAACTCTCCTAAAATCTGCAGACAAGGAGTAGAGATTCAGAGGTGGGGAGAAAGAAAAAGACTAGAATGACCAATTCATGATTCCAAATGCAACGTTTTTGTCAGCACCATGGCCAGAGGCATGGAATTGTGTGGGTATGTGTGTGGTGATATTGAAGTGGGACACCTCCTGAAAAATGCCAAACACTCAGGTTTAGAAGTTTTAGGGACCTTTAATAACCGGCCGACCAGGGTGTCCTCCTCACATGAGAGAGAATTGCCCCGCCCATAAGTAAGCACAGAACATATATAGAAAAATAAATTGGCGGGAATTTTCCTTGGCGCGCATTTCAAAGGATAGGTTTGGTGTGTTCTAAAATATATATTCCTTAAGCAAGAAATTTCTCAGAAGCAGAAGTAGAATATTACAGCAGGGTCACGGTGGGTCAGGCAAGCTGACAGAAGGGAGGTGAGATAAGAGGTTGGGTGAAAACCCAGCTAGGATGCTGGCCCCATGAGGGGTTCTATTACTTTTTAGTCTTCTCTGCTCCATTACAATATAGGTCCAGACTTGTGACTTCTTTGATGTAGGGAGCTTCCAGTGAGGAAACTCCATGTTTCAGTGAAGAACTTGATTGTTCTACATTTTTTTTTTAGTTTTAAAGACTTACATAGGGCTCTAAGAGGTGAATATAGCTGATATGTGTCAGAATGAGAACTTGAATCCAAGTCTTCCAGTTTCCAAGATTAATTCCTCTCATCACTATACCAAACTGCCTCAGGGAGGTAGGAGGGGCACAACTGTATTGTTTGGGATACCCAGGAGATTTCTCTGTCATTTGGGATGTTTGTACATGTCTCTCCTAGTTCATTGATCTATGGGAAGGTAGACAGTAAGTACATATTACGTATGCATTTTACCTTCCCTGGGTACCTGTGTCTATACTTGGTATCTATCCAATGTCTGAGGTGTCAGACATCTAATATAGAAGAATCTATGAAGATAAGACCTTTCTAAGATAGCTTAGTCTGTGTCTTAAATGTAGCAACTCTCTAAAAATCTGTCCCGTCATTCTTGGGGCATATTTGAGAACTCCAGATTTAATATTCTTCAAGCTATAATGTTCTTGTTATTGATGGTATCCTCCATAATCATGTGGTTTTTTTTTTCTTTTCAAATCTGAGAGATGTCTTTCAATGAAATGATGAAGTACATTTTCTCTGGATCACGGAACAAGCATCCAAAGAAGATGAAAGGAAACATGAAAAGGAAAAAATTGGGCAAATTTGGCCAGGGTAGTGAAGAGGCAGAAAAAATGAGAGAGGTAGAAAATGGGTTGTGTGGAAAGAGGTGATACGGATTAAGTGACTTTAAGAAGCAAAGAAAGGAAACAAAGAAGACAAAGGGAAGTCAGAAGGCCAAAACAAAAAATCTCCATATTGAATTATTTGGAAATATTGCTGTTCTTTAAAGGATGCTTCCACATCATAATTTAGCCATTTCTATCCCTTTCTGTTATGAGTGTTGTGCAAAGAGGAATAAGCCAGATTCCCATTGACAATGAATTGCTTTTCTCAATTCCTGTTTATTTGGAAAGAAGCAAAGTTTTTTTCATTTTGTTTTTAATGCAGCTAAGATGAGACTTGCTCTCCATATATATACCCATTGCCTGGTTCTGAGTCCAAAGGCAGAATTCCAGGTCTAGGAAAGTACTATTTAACCCATATTTACAAAAAGATTCTCTCCCCCATTGTTATAAATGAGAATAGATACAATAGTGGGAGCTATTGTTTCTCCACTCTGCTGAGCATGGTATCTAATCAACTCTCAATTATCCAGCAAAAGAGTCTTCAGTTTGTGGATTTTCCCCCTTGTGTTCCTTCCAGCTGCCTGCCCTTTGACCATTTTACTGCCCAATAAGAGCCCCAGTCAGAGGGTGGGCAGGTGGAAGAAGGGAAAGGAAGTAAAATTTAGATCAGTCATTTTAGCTGTTCATTAGGAGCTCTTGCAAAGGGGAAAGAGCCAATGGTTAAAGTAAGCTGTGAGTTTATTTAGCATTTACATTTCTCCAAGCCATGCTGCTCTTCCATTAGCATGGAAAATTGTTCATTGTTTGAATAACATTTATTCAACCTATAGTATGTGCCCTTGTGTATTTTAAAAGAACCATGAACAGAAGGGAAACCTCTATTGGAATGATTTTCTTAATGCACTAAAAACTAAGCTAAGGTCTACTAGGTTTTACATCTACATTCCCAATTGGATGAGAAGGGAAAGACTGAAGAGGATGTTATAGCAAAGATGGGTTTATTTACAAACATGTTTTTAAAGCTGATGTTAGGGGAATGTATTGATCTATCTTTAATGGATAGGCAACCAAAATGGTTTTGCCTTGTTCAAGTGGAGATGTAGAATATCTCCTTCTGCTTCAGATTTCCAGACCAGAGACAAATCATTTATCTTTCATTTGGACCTTTGATTTCTCACCTAGGAAAAAATGGCATATAAAAAATTATTTGCCAGACTTAGTACTAATGTGGTTTAATGACTCAGTAACTTACTAGATTCGTTTATGTTAGGAAAACAAAAGGATTCGGCTGGAAGACACTGTTCAGATACAAAGTAGTAGGATTTAAAATGAAAATTTCCACTTGGGAAAAGCAGATGGAGAGAATGGTCAATAGATTTTTTACTGCAGGGCACCTTAGCAGTGGGGGATATCCACATTCTTCAATTTTAGATAAAATATCCCATTGTGTCTAGAATTATCTAACAAGAGATGTTCTTTAAAATCAAATTAGAGCTATTTAGAATAAGCCAAAATGGGCTACAGCATCTTGGTTCCATTTCTTTCCTCTGTGTGAATGGAAAGTGGAGTGCTCCTTAGAAAACCATGAGTTTTGGAGAATTGAATGCAGGGTTGAGATGGCATTTGCTAATATGAATCTGTCTCCTTCTGGACAGTTTGAGAACTCTTTTGTTGAAGCTGGTAAACTCCTTTTACCTGAAGAAATAGAGTGATGTTTCCCCAAGCCATGTTAGACCTAGTAAACTATATGTTATATTCAAGGAGAGGCCATAAGCTGTCATCTGAGACCCTGGGCTATCGGTTGAGCCCTCAGGTTGTTCAGATTTCCTAAACTGACCAAGCTGTGAGGTACTATATCCGGCAAGGAGACCCTATCTACCTTCTACATTCAGTTCTGGCACGTGGAGTCATCAGTCTGTCTGTCTAGCCCAATGTATGGAACGGTTGCCTCCTGTTTATTCATTTCAGCAAACATTTGGATTGCTCTCGATGTTTTATGAAGCTAATTA
This sequence comes from Gracilinanus agilis, assembly GCF_016433145.1. Classification (NCBI taxonomy): domain Eukaryota; kingdom Metazoa; phylum Chordata; class Mammalia; order Didelphimorphia; family Didelphidae; genus Gracilinanus; species Gracilinanus agilis. Next base: position 173,783,298 of record NC_058135.1, on the reverse strand, counting down.
AATAAAAGATGACTAATTAAATGTCACAAAACATGATGTAAACTTGTTAATGTCAGGGGAGATATTTAAAAACAGCTATCATGATGGGCAAATTTGTCACATGTCAATGTTTTCAGTTAATTCTATGCTGTAAATAAGCAAATTTGTTTAAGAAATTCTACAACTGTCTGCCAATGTGATTATGGTCTCCTATATCTTATGCCTGATTAGACTGGGGCTGATTTCAGGGACTGGAGGACCTCTTCTGAATGCTTAAGTGGACATTTTTCAATTAAACATAATCTTATATTAACATCTTTAAAGATGTAAATGATGGCACAGTAAATTCGATTAAAATACATACTTAAAACTGTATTCTCTTGCAATTTTCAAGAAAGCTGAAGGCATTCTAAATTCTCCCTGCCATTGTCATAGCAGGTTTGCTACAAGTTGCTGTATCCCAGCCTGTTGTCTGAGTCTCCACACACTGACCTTTGTTGTAAGATCTGCTATAGACATCACAAACTCTCACATCAATTTACTACAATTGGATGTGGCATCTTGCAGCTAATTTGATTTAGGAAGAAATGCACCTGGCTCTGTTTTTTCCCTATAGAATGTGGGGTGGGGGGAGTGGTTCTGAGTCCTCGCAGATGCCATCTAGCTGAGTAGCCCATGTGTTTTTCAAGGTCTAAGCAGTTTGTCTCCATCTTCCCAAATAGAACCCATTACAAAGGGAGCTGAACTGAATTATTTAATGCAAAAACTAATTGGATTGGAGTTGGAGAGAAATCTAAATAAACCCAAAGGGGAAACCAGGGATTTATCTTTCCATCTTCTCCTCCCCCAAAAATAAGCAAACCTTTCTTTGGTTTTTCAGTTCTATGTATATGTTTCTCTTATTGTTCAATTAAATCAGTTGCCACTTCTTTTCCCTCCCAAAGTCAGAAACTGGGGGTGGGGGAAGACCCCACCAACCAGTCAAAATAATTGAATTACTTGACTGGTTCTAAATGACAGCTTACAGTTTTACAGAAAGAGAAAGAGAGAGGGAGATAGACAGAGACAGACAGAGACAGACAGAGGGAGAGATTGAGAGAGACTCTTTTTAAAAAATTTTCTTGACATTGTCAAAATTTTTAATATTAAAACTTCTTATTGCAAATGTACCAAAGCAAGTAGAGTAATTTCATTTTATAGCTGTACATTTAGATAAACCAAATATCCATGGTTTTATACACATTGACATAAAAACTATACATTTTTACATATAATGCAACGTCCAGTGTAAAGACAAGAGAAGACTGCATTTACAATAAATAGCATTATGGCCTGAGCCCATAGACCTTTGTGCAGTCCAGGCAGTTCCCTTATTATAGGGAAACTTGCTAAAATAGGTAATTCACCCCAAAAAAAGATCTGTATGTTGTCTAGTGAACAGTGAGAAAGAATCTCTTTTTTTAAAAAAGCATCATTTTCCTAAGTGAATTAAAGTTGTGTAAATATGGGAAATGCTAAAGCAGTTTAGCCTTTTTTCATTGTTGAATTCAAATGCAGTGCTGCTATCCTTATACAAAATAAGATGGGAATTTGAGGTCTTTTTAATAATTATCATTTCTCCCTAGATGCAGGGGAGAAAATGGGGGAAAAACTATTCTATATATTTTGTAAGTTAGTTTCTTATTCTGGAGTTCAAAACTAATGACTCCATTTATTTTGAAATAGATGATATCCTCAGTAGGACCTGGGATTAAAAAACAATAATAATTTATAATAGGTGACCTTTGGTATATTATTTTAAGGTTTATACAGCACTGTATATATATATACAATTTCATTTGATTTCTCACAACCCTGCAAAGTAGGCACTATAGCTATTACCATATCCATTTTAGAGATGAGAAAACTAAGTCTTATAGAACTTGTGCCTGCGTTGTGTGTCACAGATGTGTTATTGAAATTTTGAGGTCTCTGAACTAAATCTTCCTGTGAGCCCACTGGCTTCCTGTGGAAGTTTAGGTAGGAATCTCTGAACTACACTTCTCATGAGCTCACTGGCTTCCTGTCTTGAGTCATGACATAGACAGTTACATAATGACGTAGACAGAATAAAGTTCTCATTTTGCCTAGCTTCAAGTCCAGCATTCTTTCCACTATACCATGCTGAAACATGAAGACTTTAGGCTGGAAAATGTTTAAATCTAAGATGGGGTAAAGAAGGGAGGCGGTAATCTGTACAGGTATCCCTTGGAAGTATGGTTGGTTTGAGTCCACACCACTGCCGTAAAGTGTATCACAATAAAGAGACTCATAAGTTTGTTGGTTTCTCACCTCATATAAAAGTTTTGTTTATTCTATATTATAGTCTATTAAGCATGCAATAGCATGGTATCTAAAAAACAATGTACATGTCTTAATTAAAAAATACTTTAACCCTAAAAAATACTGTCATCTGAGCTTTCAGTGAGTAGTGATCTTTTTGCCTGTGGAGGGTCTTGACTCCTTGTTGATGGCTGCTCACTGATCAGGGTGGTGATTGCTGAAGGTTGGGGTGACTGTGGCAATTTCTTAAATAAGACAACAATGTAATTTCACTTAACAACCTTGTGAAATCAATACAATTACTCCCATTTTACAGATGAGAAAACTGAACCCAAGAGGCTAAGTGACTTGCCCAGGGTCACATAGCCAAGTCAGTATCTAAAACAGAATTTTAGCTTTACTCTTCTTGAGTCTAAGTCCAACACTCTATCCACATTTTAAATGTGGATAGTCTCTAAAGTCTCTAAAGAATGTCAATGCAAAATATTAACGGAGGCTACAGCAACAGTTCTTAAAAATAAGACAATGAAATTTGCTGCACTGATTGACTCTTCACTTGAACACTGAGATATTGTAGGGTTATTCATTTCAATATTGTTGTGTCTCAGGGAACAAGAAGGCCAACAAAGAGGAAGAGAGGTGAGAGAAAGGCTGGTTGGTAAAGTATTCAGAACACACACATTTACCGATTAAGTTCACCATCTCATATGGGCCCAATTCATGATATGCCAAAACGATCACCATAGTAACATTAAAGATCACTGATAACCAGATCACTATAACAGATATAATAATAATGAAGATGTTTGAAATATTGCAAGAATTAGCAAAATGTGACACAAAGATGCTAATGGGAAAATGGTCCTGATGGACTTGCTCAACACAGGATTGCCACAAACATTCAATTTGTTAAACACACACACACAATATCTACAAAGTGAAAGGCAATAAAATGAGGTTTGCCTGTATGAGTTATTAACAGCCAATTTCAAAAATTAAAATAATTGAGAGTATGTGAGTCTTTTAAAAACATAACTTGCTATCACGTTTGCTTTTTCTTCCTTTGCAGTTTAGCCAGGAGACTTTAATTACCTCCTGTAACCATGGATTGTGTAAAATAGCTACAGATTATATGCAGTTCATCTTAGGCTGGTGCTTGCATCCAACAAGGGCAAGAAAGAGTTGTGTTATAGGCAAAGTTGGACAGAAAACCATTCAAATACTTCTAACGTCTTCACGATATGGTGCCCTTATTTTGTCTGAAATTCTGTGAACCCCCAGAATATCAGATACCTCCATATTCAAATGTAAATTACATTAGCATATGCTAAAGGCAGATTGGAATGACTTTGTATTATCTGCCATTTGATATCGCCTGTGTGTGCCACTCCATTCTTCCAAATAAGCAAGTCAACTATATTCTAAATACTTGCCTAACTGTTCAAAATAGTAATTTGTATACAAGTTGCTCATAAACAACCTTGAGATAGGGACATAGAGAAACTACCCTCGTTTCTTCATTGTGTCTGGTCATACCTATTTTCTCCTACAAACCTGTCGGCTACTTTGGACTTTGGGATCCAAGGGAGCAGCAGAAAAGGAAGAGAATTGAAGATTAGAGGCTTTGTAGAGGGATATTTATTCTGCAGAATTTGTGGAGGACCCTTCTTGCCTGGCCACCGTAAACTTTATATATAAAGTACATCAGTGCTGTTGAATCTGATCTCTGTAACCACTGTATAAAACAGTAGCAAAGATTGAAATTTAAAGTCTAGAATTCAAGGTGTGGCATAATCTGGCTTCAACCTACTTTTAAACTCCTTTTATTTGCCCTGTGTATCTTCACTTCACCAAAATCTGTTCCAGTTGTCCTCCAAGTATGCCTTTGGGCTTGGTACTTCTGCAACTTTGCTCCTGTCTGAAATGCTCTCCCCCATTCTTCTCTGCTTATTAAAATTATATTCATCTCTCAAGACCCACTTCAAATTCCACATCCTCAATGATTCTGAGAAAATTCCCATATACACCAAATAATAGCTTTGAAGTAGTCAAAAACTATAAGCAAAGTATATGCCCATTGATTAGAGGATGGCTAAAGGGATTGGGTGACACATATATAATGAAATGTGATTGCACTATAAAAAAATGACTAAGAAGAATACAAGAGAAAACATGAACTGTTGCAAAGTGAAGGGAGCAAAACCAAAAAAACAACAGGCACAATGACTACAAATGGAAAGAATATCAACAATTAAAAACAGAAAATCTGAATAGTGAAATTTCAGTGGCCAAACTTCACCCTACGAAAAAGATGGTAAAATCTACCTCTCTTCTTTGAAGAAGTAGATAGAAGACTGGGTGTGGAACATAATGTCTTTGGTTGATTTGTTGGTTAATTTTGCACTCTTATTTTATTTTTCATTTTTCTCTGTGATATTACAAGGGACGGCTCTCTGACGAGAGAGGAAAAAGAGAAATTGTCATATAAAAACAAAAAATTGATATAATTTTAAGATATATATATTATATATAAATATATATTATATATTACATATAAATGTTTAAATTCATAGCTTTTTGTGGTGGCAAAGGAATTGGAAAGTAGGGGGGTGTCTATGAATTAGTGAATGATTGAACAACTTTTGGTATATAATTGTAATGGAATATTATTGTGCTATCAGAAATGATAAGCAGATGATTTCAGAAAAACCTAGAAAGGCTTACATGATCTGATGGAGAATGAAGTGAGCAGATCCAAGAGAACAAGGTACATAATAACAGAAATACTATAAGATGAAGACCTATGAAGGACTTAGCTATTTTCAGCAATACAATGATCCAAGACAAGCCAAAGAACTCATCATGAAAAATGTGGTCCATCTCGGAGAAAAAACTGAAAGTCTAGATAAATATTAAAGCATACCATTTCTACTTTGTTTTCTTTATGTTTTTTAATGTGTCTTCTTCTACAACATGACAAATTTGGAAATATAATATTTTTGTGGAAGTTTTTGTGTGTGGAAGTTTTGTACAATAGTACATGGATGATCAGTATCAAATTATTTTTCATTTCAAAGAAGGAGGGGAGAGAGAGAGAATTTGGAACTCAAAATGTTAGAAAACAAATACCAAAAATTCTTTTTACAGGTAATTGGGGAAAAAAATAAAATGTTACTGAAGAATAAAAAAAATTAATGATTTTTCAAAGTCTCACCTCCTCTGAACCCTTCCCTGACTACTGCCACATAATACTGCCTTTCTTGGATCTCTGTATATAGATTTTTTATCCATATAACAAAGTGCTCATCATTTATAACTGTTATATAGTTAGTTATCTTGTCATGTGTAAGTTCCTTGAGAGTAGGGACCAGGTCCTTTTGGCATGTCATCTATGGCAGCTAATAAGGCAAACTACACAGTACCTTTTGCAATGCAGGGACTCAATAAATATTTGTTGGGTTAATTGATTTAAAAGTATGCTTACAGGATAGAATACCAGACTTGGAGTCAGGCAACCAGGACTGTCTGACTTGGGGTCAGAATCCTATTTGGATATTTACTAGGTATGTTATTATGAGCAACTCATTTAACTTCTCAGTTTCCCTTTCTTCATATGTAAAATGGGAATAATACTACCAAATTCACAAGGTCATTATGAAGAAGGAGCTTTACAAACTATAAGGTACAATAGAAACGTTATTATTTTATGCAAATCACTTTCCTCTAGATAGCCTATAAGATTTCCCAACCCTTATCCTTCATCTTCCAGAAAAGTTACCAAATTTGAAAAATAAGTGTATATTACAAAGTTTTAGATTTTCTAATGTAACGCCAACTATACAAGGAATGTTAAATCATAAAATGGGGGAAGGAGAAAAAAGAAGAGGCACTGCAGAAGAAAATAAATCTATGAAGAATTTTGTATGAGAACTGAATAATGCAGATCATCCTGAGAGCATTTTTAGATGAGGCATGAAAGAAGAAAAATCTACTAGAATTTTCATGGTATCTGCTATCATCAGCAGCTCTAATAGAACCATCATATTTGTACTTCTCCACCCAAGTGTGCAGTGAACTATGGAAGAAAATTGTAATTGTGTATAAGTTGATGAAAACAAAGCCAAGAAAAACAACTGGACATGAACAAATAGATATAGAAGAAATCTATGTTAGAGCTAACAATTTTAATGACATCCACGGGACTGATATTCAAGAATTTTCAGAGAGGAATATACCAGGAATAGGAAAGATCATAGATAGTATTATTACCCAAAAAACAAAACTAAGAAGACATCAGCAGCTCTCAGTCTATATGCCTACTTAATCATCATCCTAAATTTTTATAAGAATGGTCTATATATCCATTGTAGGCATTCTTGATGAATATATGTAAAAGGAACAGATAGGCATTTAAAAATAATTTTCTAGAGCAGGCTACATGGATGATAAATGGGGGTTGTGCTGCATAAGATATAGGTACAGAAGTCTTCAGACCTCCATGCCATGGAGAAGAGGAATATACCCTGAGGGAAAGCCCCAACTACCTTACCCTCATTGCAGTTCTGGTTAAGATCATGCAAGATTCGATGCATACTCCTTGACCCAATAATACCACTATTAGGTATGTATCTTGAAGAGATCAAAAGAAAAAGAAAAGGACCAGTTTATAAAAAAATATTTGTAGCAACTCTTTTTGTAGTGGCAAAGAATTTCCAATTGAGAGGATGTTCATCAATTGGAGGATGACTGATCAAGTTGTGATAGCTGATTGTAATGGAATACTATTTTTCTGTACGTAATAACAAAAGGGATGGCTTTAGAAAAACCTGGGAAGACATATAAGCTGATGCAAAGTGATTTCAGCACAACTAAGAGAACATTTTATATAGTAGCAGCAATACTCTAATGATAACCAACTGTGAAAGACTTAGCTTCTCTGATCAAAATAATGATGCAAAATTCTAAAGGACTCATGGTGAGAAATATTAGCCATTTGCAGAGAGAAAACTGATGAATTTGAGTGCAGATTGGAGCATATTGATTTCACTTGCTTTATTTTTCCTGCTTTTTTTTTTGGCAACACGGTTAATACGAAAATATGTTTTGCATGACCACAAAAGTATAATGGGTATCATGTTTCTTTTCTTCTCAATGGGAGATGGAGGGGTGGAGGGAAGGAGAGAACTTGGAATTGAAAATCAATTTTTTAAAATATACAAGATTCCACAGCTCAAATGACTACAGAGAAAATATTATTTAATAACTTACTAAATAGCATAAAATGAGGCATACAACAAAGACATATGATCACTGAATGTATTTGTAAGTGTTATGAAAAATGTCAGGGTTGTCCAGATACTCATCTTCATATGACACTGGCATGATTACATTGAGAGCCACAACACTATAGTATTTCTTCATTGAATTCCATAGTCACTCTGAAGAGATCAACTGAGCCTTCCATGTTGAAAAAACAAATTAAATTATACACATTCCCCAGATTCTGATGTATGATTGGATGGGCAGTCAATTGAGTTAGTTCACTGATACAAATATCTTGGATAGGTGCTTAAATGATTCCAATCTGCTAACTGCAAGCAATGCTCATTTTTAAACATATCACTATTCTTCTAGAGATGCACTATGGGGACAAATTGTGGAAGGCCACAGCTTAGAAGATCAACATTTCCAATGACTTAAAGAAGAATAGAAAGACATATGGCTTCTTTGTCCCATCTAAAATGATAAAAGTCGTGACTGGACACCTAAACTAAGAGGAAGGCACAGGAAGTGATGCAAAAGAGGTCCCTTTAAAAAGAGACCTCAGTGAGCTCAGGTTTCTCTTCTGTTTCGTGAATGGGACCTGAAGGAGCTCTTCTGGTTGGTGACCGGGACTTGGAGGAGCTCTGAAGCTGGTGAGACTGTTCGTAAATCTTTCCTTTGGAAATCCATGTGGTGAGTGTAAAGACTGAATCTTCCTGAACTTCTCTTAAGGAACTTCCGTTTCAAAAGAGATTCTGTGACCAAAGCTTTTGTTTCATACATCTCTGGGGCCTTTGGGCCTCAACCTTCAGCTCAAGGCTTGGCCCTTTTCCAGTTGAGGACTAGTTAGATCTGCTTGGGTTAAATAGGAACCTAAGCGAATTATTTAGTTTGTCAGGTTAATTATCTTACCTTATCCTCTTTCTAAATTTCTTACTTTCTCTCTCTCTTCTCATTTGTAAATAAACTTCCATAAAAGTCATTTCGGCTTGAGGTTATTCTTTAATTGGAAACTGATAATTATTCAATTCCCTGGTGACATAACCTTTTAATATATTCAACAAAAAAAAACCCTTTTTACCTCTTACATAAAGAAGACCATTCTTGGCAACCAGGCTAATGGCATGTCTCTGAAGGGTTGAGACTTCTGGTGAATGATCCAAAAGCAACCCAGAGAAGTTCATTAATTAGAATCTTGAATTCATAGACTACATTTCCCACAATTCCCTTTCCCTTTCATGTGCATAAGTCGTGATGTGGTTGGTATGTTAGTTTTGGTTTCTCCTCCCCCTGTCTCTCTTCCACGTCAGTGGCTTGGGTGAGTTCTCTCTAGTTTTAATAATAAACTTTATAAATATTAAACTTGGAGATATTGGATATTAATTTTTTAAATCTACAGAAGGGAGAAAAAATCTCCCCTATCGATATTAAGATTAATCTCCTTGAAAAGAAACAGAACTTCTAGATGGACAATGGTGTAGAAATGGTGACGAATTTACAACAGTATGCATAATCCATGATCAACTGTAAAACATGATTAAAGACTTAGACTGAGTTTTCTGTAAAAGATGAGACCCATGAATGTTCACTTTCCCATTAGTGTTGTTATTCAAGAGAATAGCTGCCTTATTGAAACCAGATACTTCTTGGGTGAAAACTACATCCAGAGGCACTGCATCAAAGTCTAGGCAAAAAAAGGGGAGAGAGGCTAATTCCTGAAGGAAAGATATTGATCCTGAATAAAATTCAGGTGCCTTGGTCCCCCACTCGTCCCCCTCCCAAATATAAACGAGATAGCAATTTAGATAGTATCTATGTCTCTGGGAAAAGAAGTATGACAAGATGATTCATATGTTCCAAAAGTTCTTTGGGTACTGAAGTCAAGATCTTGGTATTCAACAGTTACTCAGATGTCAAAATAGAATATGTTTAATGAAAAAATAAAAAAAAATGCAAAGTGAATGTAAGAAGGCTCCAACATAATACTAATGATGACTTGTAATAGAATTAACATATGCGAAAATTTAACACTGACCTATCAAGACAACTTTGAATTTTAAAGCAAAGGATGTGACTTCTGAATCTCTGAACTGTACCTTTCTGAGACAATGGATGGAGTCCTCCATTCAGTTTGGGAGATGCTATACTAGTGCTGCTCTAAGGACTATGCGGTAACTTGGTGTCTGAAAGACTTGTATCTGATCTGCACTAAGGTCAGAGTCAGTCGAGTTGGAGCGACTGAGGAAAGGGATTTCACAAGGAACATAAGAAAGAAAGTAAATCTCTTTTGCCTTGGAATCATAGAGAGAGGAGGTGGCTAGGAGAGTGCAAGCATGAACCCCAACCCACACACCCATTAGTTTTGAATTGGCCAGGAGAGCACTGGTGTGCCTTAGGTCTGGTAGTGATGCTGGCACAGATGGTTTAGGGAGGAGGTTTGTGAAAGGAACAACTGGCCACATGTGGCTGGTACCTTTTCTTTCTCTGGCTCACTTTTTATTATGTAATAAATAATTATAAATTAAGATACACTCTCCAGGGAATTTAAATCTTAACACAAAGAAAATCATCAAGTACTGAGAAAGAGACAGATACCAGAAGGAGAACTCAGAGGTTATACTAGAATTGATGATACATTCAAAGAACTACTAAGAAGCCTCTTAAAAATGGGGTTGGTGTGCTGTGGAGGACTGATTGGTAGGAGAGAATAAAAACTGTGTAAAATGAAAAAGCCAAGATGAGATGAGATTTGTACTAGTAGAAGATCTATTTGCACCAAATCACAGCTCTATTGGTAGAATATATACTGATTGTCCTATTATTATATCAGAGGCTGGAAACTTCTGTTATTGGGAAAGAGGAATACCTGGGTGAGGATATGTGGGACACTTGGCATGTAAATGAATGATTGGATTCCCCTTGTCTCCATTTTGATGGCTCTTATAGCTCTGGTCAGGCATAGCAGAATTTCCAGAACTCATTTTAAAAAATAAATTGTTTAGATGTATTTTGGTTTTTTGTATATTTCTAAAAGTTTCTTAGTATCCCTCTCTCCTCCTAGAGAGCTATTGCATATGACAAATAACATTTAGAAAAGAAATAAAAATAACAGAAGTAATCAATACATCCAAAAAAGTCTAAAAATATCTTTAACGTACCACATTTAGGGAATTTCCCATCTCTACCCAAAAATAAATAAATAAATAAATGAGGTGAGGTTGTCTTCTCCTGTCTCTTCTTTGGAACCATTCTTGTTATTTTTGCAACATTCACTTTTGATTGTTTTGTGGTTGTTTCCATTTACATTGCTGTAGCCATTGTAGATGTCATTTTCTTGGCTCTGTTTACTTCACTCTTAATCAGTTCATGTAGATCTTTCTATTTAATCTGTAGAAATTGAGCAGTGGTCTGTACCCCTTTCTTTGGCACCTTAAGACAACCTTTGGATTTTAAAAGGATTAATCTTAAATAATAAATAAAATAATAATAAATCTAAAGCTTGAAACTACAGCTTGCTTCCCCACCACCACCACCTTGTTGAGTAAGAATGGAGACAAAGCATTTTGTTTATCTGTAAAAAAGCCTCTTAAGATAGTGGAGTAGAGAAAAGATAGCGGGGTGGAGACTGGTGGACATGCACACTGTGCAGCCATTCTGGAGGTCTCTGCCTCTTGTTCCCAGTGAGGTCAGAGTTCTCCAATCAGAGGGGTTTGGTAAAGGGAAGCCACAAGGAGCATAAAATGGAAAGAAGTAGTTTCTTCTTGCCTTGGAATTGCAGGAGAGGAGGTGGCTAAGAGAGTGCTGGTAAGTCTGTGGTATGGTTGCACAGCTGTCTGGGAAGGGGGTGTTGTGCTAGGAGAGTGCCAGCCCAGGTGAACTGGTTAAGGAAGCACTGGTGGGAGCACACACAGTCAAGCTTGGGCTGGATCAGTGAGATCAGATGAGTCCCAGGTCTGACTGTGGAGCTGGCACAGCCAACTCTGGGAGGAGGCTGCTAAGGGAATGGTTGGCCACACATAGGTAGTGCGTTTTCTTTCTCTGGCTTGCTTTTTATTATTTAATAAATAAGAAAGTCTCCAGAGAATTTTAATCATAACATCATATCGGGGGCAGCTGGGTAGCTCAGTGGATTGAGAGTCAGGCCTAGAAATGGGAGGTCTTACATTCAAATCCAGCCTCAGACACTTCCTAGCTGTGTGACCCTGGGCAAGTCACTTGACCTCCATTGCCTACTCTTACCACTCTTCCACCAAGGAGCCAATACACAGAAGTTAAGGGTTTAAAAAAAAACACAACATCATATCATTTCTTGCAGCACAGTTAATATTTCATTCCATTCACTTACCATAAAATAGAACCCAATTGTGATATTCCAGTATCTACCAGTCTCCCCCTGTTCCCCACAACTCCCTTCACCCCATCCTAACACAGGAGTTAGGATAAGGCAACAAAGTCAAATTTTGATTGTCCCCAGGGTAGGGCAGAACTTAAGCTGTGCCTCCCTTATGTTGCTTCCTGGTGGCCTCTGGCTTTATTGATGAACTCCTGGGCACCTAGAGGCACAAAAGGTCCCTCCTACATGAAATCTGGAACCCTTTGACTTTATGAGAGCCATGATACCCTGCCCAGTGGAACATATGTATTTCTGTCTATAGTAGAGAGAAAGCTAAGTTCCATGGTATTATCATTGCATAGACTTGCTCTCTCTCTTTTTTTTTTTTTAAACCCTTGTACTTCGGTGTATTGTCTCATAGGTGGAAGATTGGTAAGGGTGGGCAATGGGGGTCAAGTGACTTGCCCAGGGTCACACAGCTGGGAAGTGGCTGAGGCCGGGTTTGAACCTAGGACCTCCTGTCTCTAGGCCTGACTCACTCCACTGAGCTACCCAGCTGCCCCTAGACTTGCTCTCTTAAGGCTAAGTAAATCTCCTTTTGTTAACTGTTCAGTGACTTCCTAGTGCATCATTGTGTTCGAACCCTGAATCTGAACTAACATGTTGGCATCTGATTGATCTAAATACAATCATTTTATAGGAATTCAAATTCTAGGCTCATTTAAAATTTTTTTTATTTAGAATATTTTTCCATGGTTACATGATTCATGATTCATACACACACACCCTGCTCTTTTCTCCCCCCTCCCGAAGCTGACAAGCAATTCCACTGGGTTTTAATGTGTCATTGATCAAGATCTATTTCCATATTATTAATATTTGCAATAGGGTGATCGTTCAGAGTCTACAAAGGTATTTGTTGAAGCCAGCAAGACCTCCAGAGAACACAAATGATTCGCACATGAGAGTGAGAACCTTAGACTCATTTGTGCTACCTTAACTACATGGACATTCCCAGGTGAAAAGCTGTTCTCAGTCTGTCCCATAAATAAACTGCTATATTCCAGACTCTGCCTCTGCAGAATGTTGGTTAGCTAATTTCCAAAAACCAGAAGCCTTCCTGCTGCTGGGCAGAGGCTAAATACTCTGGGAGTAATAATCACTCCCGAAGAGGAAAATTTCCAGCATATGTTCTGACTAGGTGGCAGCATCCATACTCCTAAGCTACTTCAGAATGTGATTATCTGGCATCTCTATCTCCTGTTGTTGTCACATAAACTACTCAACAATATTTTTCAAAAATATTTATATGCCCATCAATTGGAGAATGGCCAAATTATATTATGTGAATGTGACTGAAGATGAAAGGGGACAACTTCAGAGGAACCTGAGAAGACATATAAACAGATGCAGAGTGAAATGAGCAGCACCAGGAGAATGATTTATATTATAACCTTACATTGTAAAAATGCACAACTCTGGAAGACATAAAAACTCTTGAGCAACTCATTGACCAACTGTGATTCCAAAAGACCAATATAAGGAATACTACCTACCTTCTAACATGAAGTTCATGGACTAAATATGCAAAAAAACACACATGGCCAGTGTGGAAATTTTTCTTGACTATGCATACTTGTTACAAGAGTTTTGTTTTGTTTTTCTTTTTCCAGTAGAGGGGAGAAAGGTATGAAGGAAATAAAGTAAGGGATTATTAATTTAGGTTGTTAATTAAATATTAATAAGCTAAACTTATGTAGGAGAGAGAGAGAACAGTTCTAAGAAACTTTCAATATCTTAATTTTTTTTTTAATATTTTTAAACCCTTAACTTCTGTGTATTAGTTCCTTGGTGGAAGAGTAGTAAGGGTAGGCAATGGGGGTCAAGTGACTTGCCCAAGGTCACACAGCTGGGAAGTGTCTGAGGCCAGATTTGAACCTAGGACCTCCCGTCTCTAGGCCTAGCTCTCAATCCACTGAGCTACCCAGCTGCCCCCTCAATATCTTAATTTTAATTGAAGTATTTGAGGTGGTACTGTGATCCATGGTAGAAACCAATTAGCTTTTTCCCTAAGAATTAAATGTAGTAATAATAGCTAGTATTTCTATATTACTTTAAGATTTGCCAAGCACTTTAAATGTTATTTCAAATGATAGTGAAGTAGATACTATTATTAGCCATATTTTACAGATGAGGAAACCAAAGCCAAAAAAGGTTAAGTAATGTGTGGGATCATATAGCTAGTGTGTGAAGTGGGATTTGAGCTCAGGCCTTCCTTATTCCAAGTCTAGCATTCTATTGTACCACCTACCTGCCCAGGTATTTGTATATGTTTATGCATGTATGTATATATACTGTTGTGAGGAAGATTACTTAATTATTATTTAGCAGAACTAGCAGGAAGGGCTGGAGAATTCTAAATGAAATGGAGAAGCAGGAAGTGTGACCTCTCTCTGAGATGGACTCCATAGTGGTTGGGACAAGTCGTAACTGACCCTGGGAGACCTCAGAGGGAGTGGAGTTTGTACCCTGATTCCCTGGATTCTGAAGGAAGACTGTCATCTATTTGTGGGAGATTTTTGGTAGAGACTATTAATCTCAACCTGAGTTGCAGGTTAACTTGGGCTGGATTAGCTCCCAAATCTACCCACCTGAAGGAGTACAGCTAGTGGTCCTGAAGGAGCTGCAACATTGCTAGAGTGTGTCAGGACTCTACTGTGAGGATTCCCACTTCAGTCCTGCTATTCTTTGGGCCATGTCTTGCTTTAGGTCTCAGTTCAGTGTAGATAAGTCCCTCCCCTGACCCTATAGTTTATCCATAGTCTGGAAGTGTAGAAACCCCTATTCCCATCCTTTAGACCAGTGGTTCCCAAACTTTTTTGGTCTACCGTCCCCTTTCCAGAAAAAAATATTACTTAGTGCCCCTGGAAATTAATTTTTTAAAAATTTAATAGCAATTAATAGGAAAGATAAATGCACCTGTAGCCATCACCGCTTCCCTTGATTACTGCAACACCCACCAGGGGGCAGTGGCGCCCACTTTGGGAATCCCCACTTTAGACCATAGTTCCCTTAATCAAATTTGTTACAAAACCCTCTTGTCATTTGCTTGCTGTTCACAGACCCCTTGTCTAGGAGAAGCAGGGTGACAGTTGGGGCCTAACTGTCACTTCTTTCTGCAGTCTTTTCCCTTAACAATACATACATGTATGCATGTGCACATATACATGTGCCTATCTACACATATATTCCTTTCTAAGAGAAATTAGATAAAATCTGTTTCCTTCCTTCCATCCATCATAAGAAAATAAGAGTTGATGCAGAATGTTTGAGACCAATGGCCCAATTAGCTCATGTATTCTTACCCTACATTGGCCCAAGGATTTTTTTTAAGGTGAGTTATCTTCTATAACTTTGATTTGATATTAGAAAGTTGGGAATATACTCAGATGACTCCTGTCTTCCATAATAACCCATTATGGATTTTTCATTAACAAACACATCGAAATGTTTCTTGAATATGTTTTTATTTTTATCCTAGACTTTGCTAGATAAAAGTTCTGTGAAATTTTAATGCTCACTATAGAAAGCTGGACTTCCATCAACTTGATAATGGTCTTCCCCCCCCCTCCCCCAAATGCCAGGGTTTGGGGAACATATTCAAATCTACCCTATCAAAAGCATAATGAAAAAATTTGCTGAGCTTATGAAAAAGTGACTTCTGTTGAATACTGGGTTTTTCTATCATCATCCTAAAACCATCTGTCAATTTTAATTGTCCATGTTGAAATTTTGAGTTCATTATTTAGTCCTCATCCATTTTTGCAAGGTTATTTGAGCTCATTATTTATTTTAATATTTCTGTGTCACTTTAAGGTTTGTGAAACCCTTTACATTTCATCTCAATTGATCCTCACAAGAATCCTGGGTAGTAGATGCTGTTATAACCTCTGTTTTACAGATGAAGAAACTAAAGCTGAAGTTTAAGTAATGTCCAGGATCACATAGCTAATAAGCATCTGAAGTGGCATTTGAGCTCAGGTCTTCCTTATTCCCCATCCATTTTTCCAAGGTTACTTGAACACCACTTGATTACCCAAACGGATTCAGCCAATAACTTCCCGAAGGTAGTTTTGTGTTTCAGACACTCTGATAAATCTAAATTCTGTTTCCTTTGAAAAAAACCTATCACCACTGCAGTAAAGTCAGCAATCCTATTTTGTTCCAGGGATCAAGTCCCTCTATAGATTTTACTGAAAATACATAATATAAGAAGACTTTGGCTATCTTTTTTCTATCTTTTTTTGTGTGTCCTTAATTTCTTAAGCAGAAACTGCCCCAAGAATTTCAGAAATCCATGTTTCATAATTGTCTCTTATCAACACTAGAATTAGTAGTTTTCCATGAATGTGTGCAATGCGTATACATACAGAGACACAAAGAGGAGCTGTTTATAACAGATGGTCTTAGGCTGGACATCTGGAAGTCTCGTCATATCCTAGGGCCCCAAATTTGTGGTGATAGTTTTAATTCTGATGTTGCTTAACTTTTTTGGCAGAGTTTAAGACGGGGGGGGGGGGGGTCAGGATATAAAGTGAGCAAGAATTTTACCAAAATGGCTCACAATTTACCCTTTACATAACTAGCTCCCACATTGCCATGTTTATGCAACTAGGACCAGCTGGACAAAAGTTAATCAGACAAATGCAATTAGGGGTGGTGTAAGTCATATTAATGCATTAGTAATTCTCTTGGTACCCCTGGCCTATTCCAGATGTGCTGCTGCATAATTAATACAGGATAACCTTGGGGAAGTTAATCCCTCTCTCCTTCCCTTCTCTTCTAATTCTGGATTTGATAGGATTTTGTTTGGACAATACAGTCAAAACAAACATCCATCCATCCATCCATCCATCCATCCATCCATTCATTCAAATATTTCATGGTTGATATAACAATCTTGTATATTCTACAAAACTGACTTGGTAGTTATAAGGACAAGTGAAGTGACACCTCTTAGTTTTTTTCTCATATGAATACATAGTAAAGCCATGAATTAATCCAATAGTTTTGAAAGCAACCTGAAATTACACTAGAAAAGTCACTATATGTATTCTTTGATCCAGAAAACATATACAAGGACATGTATCACAAGGTTAAAGACAGGGGAAATGTCTGATATGAGAAAAATTATTTAAATCAACACTTGTTGTGGTCATGATGACTGGAAGCAATGTGCATGCCTGTAAATTGGGGAATGAAAGAATAAATTGTAGTATGTGAATGTAATAGAATATAACTCTGCCAAAGAAATGATGAATATGAAGAATTCAGAGAAACTTAAGATCTGTATGAACCAATACAGAATGAAGTGAGCAGAATCTAAAATAAAATGCCTATGATGACTACAATAATATAAGAAAAACAAATTGTGAAAATTTCAGAGCTCTGATCAATGAAGTGATCGATCTTAAATTCAGCAGCCTAATCATGAAATATGCCTCTAAAAGAAGAGTGATAGATTCTGAGTGAAGAATGAGGCTCACTTTGTCAGATATGGCCAACAAATGGGTTGAATTTACCTCCTTGCACATATTTGCAATAAGAGGAAGAATTTCCATTTTAGGAGAGTTATTGAAAAGTGGCAGTGATTTAAAAAATAAAAAATAAACCCATACCTTCTGTCTTAGAATCAATAGTAAATGTCATTTCCAAGGCAGAAGAACAGTAAGGGGTAGGCAATTGACTAGTGACTTGCCCAGAGTCTCACAGGTAGTTGTGTCTGAGGCCAGAATTGAACCTAGGACTTCCCATCTCCAGGTCTGGCTCTCTATCTGCTGAGCTATATAGCTGCACCATGTGCCAGTGATTTTTAAAAAAAATATATATGAATAAAAGATCATTTCAAATGAATGATGCTTGAAGAATTAACATCTTGAACCAAAACAGATGCCCATGGATTTAGGAATTCTACACAAATTGTAGCACACAAATGTAATGGAATATTCTATATAAATACTGCTGGTTCTATAAGAAACAATGAATTTAAAGAATATACAAAAAGAGCGGAAGACGTATTAACTGATCTAAAATGAAGCAAGCAGAATCAAGAAAGCATACACAATGACTATAAAGATATAATGGGAGAAAAAAATGAAAGTGGATGCTGGACTAAGTAAAGTCAATAAGTATTTATTGGGTGTACTTATTATATGCCAAGCACTGTGCTAGGCACTGGAAATACAGAGAAAATCAAAAAACAGTCTCTCAAGGAGCTCATAATCTAACCAGAGATACAACATGTAAAATATTCAGGATAAATAAAAGTAGAGGTAATTTTGGAGAGAAGACATTGGCATTATAAGGGGGCTAGAAGATTTCTTGCAGGTGGATTTTATGCTGAGTTTTGAGGGAAGCCCAGAAGCAAAAACAAGGAAGGAGAAGATTCCATGGACAGGAGAGCCACTGAAAATCCACGGAATTTGGAGAAAGAGTGTGTGAGAAATTGCAGAAAGTCAAGAGATTGTGTATATAGAAAGGAACAAAATATAAGAAGATTGGAAAGACAGGAGGGGACTAGGTTGTAAAGGGCTTAAAAAGCTCACCAGTGGGGGCAATAGAAAACCACTGGAGTTTTTGCTTTAGGAAGATCACTTTGATAGCTGAGTGGGGAGGATGGACTGGAGTGGGAAGAGATTGAGGCATGAAGAGCAGCCAACGGGTTTAAAGCAATCATGATGAGGACTTGCACCAGGGTGGTCAAAGGGTCAGAGGAGATAAAAAGGTATATCTGAGATATTTTGTAAAGGTAAAATTCACAGACCTTGGCAACAGATTGGATGTGGGGAAGCGGGGATGTAAGAGAGTGAGGATTTGAAGATGACACTCAGGTTACAAGTTGAATGACTTGAAGAAGGCTAGAACCCTCAACAGTAATGGGAAAGCCAAGAAGAGAGTAGCAGTTGAGGGAAAAGATAATGAATTCTGGTTTGCATCTGATGAATTTAAGATATATTCAAGATATTTAATTTTATATATTCCAGAGGTGGGAGACCAGAGGTCAGGAGAGAGGTTGGAACTGGTTAAATACATCTGAAAATCATATCTATAGAGATGACAATTGAATACATGGGGGATGAAGAGGTTAACAAGAGAAACATTATAGAAAGGGAAGAGAAGAAGACCTAGGATAGAGTTTTGGAGGAGACCTTCATGATTAACAGAAGCAACCTGGATGGAGGTCCAGGGAGAGCATGTGAGAAGCAGCAGTCAGGCAAGAGAAGCCCACAGAGAAAGCAGAACCAGGAAGGACCAATGTCATAAAACCTAGGGAAAAAGACTCATCAAGGAGAAAAGACTGATCAACAGCATCAAAGGCTACAGACAGGTCAAGAAAGATGAGTAAAGAGAAAAGGCCATTAAGTTTGATGAATAAGAAATCACTGGTAACTTTAGAAAAGAGTTTCAGTTGAATGATGAGATTGGAAGCCCAGCTGAATAGAGTTTATAATAAAAGTGTCAATATAATGACTGTTATCTCGGAAGAAGAGATGACAAAATAGATCACCTCCTCTCCCTTTTTACCCTATTAGATTGAGAGCTCTAAGGGCAGGAGCTATTTTTTTGTCTTGCTTTAAATCCCAGGCATTTAGCACAGTGCTGGGCATATGTTGTTTTTCTTGTTCAGTCATTTCAGTTTTGTCTGACTCTTCATAATCCCGTTTGTGGTTTTCTTGGCAAAGATACTGGAGTAGTTTGCCATTTCCTTCTCCAGCTCATTTATAGATGAGGCAATTGAGGCAAAAAGGATTAAGTGACTTGTCCAGGGTCCCACAGCTAGTAAGTGTCACGATTTGAACTCAGGAAGATGTCTTCCTGATTTCAGTTCCAGCACATTATCCACTATGTCATTTGGCTGTAGTTGGTCATATAGTAAGCACTTAATAAATTCTTGTTGACTTTTCAGAAGTGGAGACCTAAGGATATGGTATATTACTTATAATACTATAATATATAATAATATAATTATAGCTAACAACAAATAGCATTTATATAGATCAGTGATTCCCAAAGTGGGCGCCACTGCCCCCTGGTGGGTGCTGCAGCAATCCAGGGGAGCGGTGATGGCTACAGGTGCATTTGGGGGAAGTGAATAACTGTAAGGGGGAAGTGATAATATGTGACAGGGGGCGCTAAGTAATATTTTTTTTGGAAAGGGGGCGGTAGGCCAAAAAAGTTTGGGAAACACTGATATTGATCTTCATGGTAATGAATGTTACCTCATTTTATCCTCATAACAGCTCTGTCACATAGGTGCTATTATTATACTCCTTTTACAGTTAAAGAAACTGAGCCTGAGAGAGCCTAAGTGACTTGCTCAAGGTCCCACAGCTTGGAAGTGCCAAATTCTCCATCAGTTTTGCTGAATTCTTTTTCTTTCTGTTTTCTTTTTTTTTTTTAAGTATGTCTCTGGGTAGAGGAAGGGGAAAGATATCTTTGGAAATGAAGTTGATATTAAAACAAAATATATTAAGAAACTTTTAAAAAAGAAACATTCATATGCCTAAAGGGTTTTAATAGACTGCCTGCCCTTTGATCCAGCCATACCACTGCTGGGTTTATACCCCAAAGAGATAATAAGGAAAAAAACTTGTACAAAAATATTTGTAGCCCCACTCTTTGTGGGGCTATAAATTGGAAAATGAGGGGATGCCCTTCAATTGGGGAATGGCTGAACAAATTTTGGTATCTTTTGGTGATGGAATACTATTGTGCTCAAAGGAATAATAAACTGGAGGAATTCCATGTGAAGTGGAATGACTTCCAGGAATTGATACATCGTGAAAGGAGCAGAACCATGAGAACATTGTACTCAGATGTTATGTCATGATACACTGTGGTACAATCGAATGAAATGGACTTCTCTACTAGCAGCAGTGCAATGATCCAGGAAAATTCCGAGGGACTTATGAGAAAGAATGCTATCCACATCCAGAGAAAGAATTGTGGGAGTAGGAACACAGAAGAAAAACAACTGCTTGATCACATGGTTCAATGGGGATATGATTAGGGATATAGACTCTAAATGATTGCTCTAGTGCAAATATTAATAATATGGAAATAGGTCTTGATCAATGATACATGTAAAACCCAGTGGAATTGCTCATTGGCTACAGGAAGGGGTGGGAGGAGGGGAGGGAAAGAACATGAATCATGTAACCATGGAAAAATATTCTTAATTAATTAAACCTTTAAAAAAGAAACATTCAAATATTACTACTGTACTTAGCTAACTTGAGGGACTGGGCTACAAAGAATGTCTGGGTAGGCCGAGCCTTCTTGCCATTGAAAAAACACAGAAAAACTCATCGTCAACAGAAAATGATTATTGTATTTTACTTAAAGGAAACACATCTATTTTGCATGCTTCTAAGAAGGTCCTTACACTTGTAGGATTTGTTAAAATTATTTTTCTTGTTTTTAAAATTGAGGAGGCAGGTTCATTTCCTTAGACACTATAACATCAACCACTAGAAATAAGGACAGATGTGACCTAACGTAGGCTATCCAATACACATTTAGTCTAGACCAAGGCCCTCCCCTGGATTAAGTTTGCCTCATCTCTGTGTCCTCAGTGCTGCTGTAGACGACACATTTCCAAAGCCTGCATCCTTTGAACAAGAGGGCTAATGCATCTTCCTGCAAAGAGGTTAAATTTCCACTATTGACATTCCTGGGCATAAGGGGAGAGAACTGTTCCCCAAAAGTGGCATTACCACAGGGACAAAATCTTTGGGAATGTGCTAGATGCCAGTGACAAACAGCATAAAAGGATGTCTCCCCCCCACCAATGTCTCCAGCTCTACAGATGAGTAATTCAGACATGCAACAAGATGCACACTCCCATTCTGAGGCCCAAACTGTTCAAGGCTCAAACTTGCATAGGGTTTTAGACAAAGAGCTAACATGGCAATATAGAAGCTTACACTGTCATCTTTGGGTACACGAGTGATGTAGGATAGTCTGGACCCCTGAAATCAGAGTATTTTTCTAATTAAAAAAGAACAATGAAGAGTGGAGACCCACAATACTTAATTCTGTGCAACAGCAAGTAAGTGTCTGGGGAGAGAGGCAATGCCCAATCTCTGGAATAGTTGAACCTTGGCATGCGTGCCTCCTAGTGACTGAGGCCATATCAATTAAACTGGTTTTCACCAGCTCACAGTCATATATAATGAGAGAGAAGAACATACTTTTGAAAGAGGGTCCAATAGGAAAACACAGTTTTCTCATTTGAAAAATTCAGTCCTTAATTCTGATCTTATTGAATGTGATAGTTTAGTATAGTCTAGCTTCAGTGGAACATTTCTGGGAGAGGGAAAGAAAGAAAACAAGAATGGATTCTCCTCTCCTCCCCATCCCTCCCCACCCCTTAGGTTTTTGCACTGAACTGAGAAGAAATATACCAAAGTATTTGATTTGCCACTTGGAGCAAACCATTCAAATCCTCAGCAGCCTTAGTTTCCTCATCTGCATAATGGAGAGGTTGGTCTGGTCCTAGTGGATGGGGTCCTAGAGATCCTTTTAGGGTACTCATGAAGTAAAAACCTGTGCTTCTTCCCTTTACTGCTTCCCTAAAGCAATAAAAGCCAGAGGCATCATCCTATTCAAAGAGGGGATTCTGGGAGAAAATGATACAAAGTTAAAAGATAAATTCCTGATGCTGCTAATGAAAACTAATCTCACTACTGTATAGCCATGTCTCATAGGTGGGCTCTTTCAACACAAGGGACACGTTTCTGAAGATATTCATGGCCAGAGTTAACCTCAGCATTTCCTTGAATTGGAAGGCCATGTCCAGCAGTATGGGCCTAGTGTTTACTTTCATAACAGAAAAAAAATTGTTCATTTGTGCAAAAGAAACCTAACACTTTCAAAGTAATGAAAGCATGACTAAAGGACTAAAGAAACATACTTGGCTACCTCAATGGAGCAAATCAGACTACCCTACCTTCTTTCCTCTCTCCTTTCCTTCTTTCTTCCTTCTTCCCTCTCTCTGCTTCTTCTCTTCTTCCCTTCTTCCCTCTCTTCTTTCATTTCCTTCCTCTTTTTCTCCTTCCTTTGTTCCTTTACTTCCTGCCTTCTTTCCTCAAATATTTATCAAACATTTGTGATAGACAAAGAAGTATACAAGGGGTTCAGGGGGGATTAGTACTTCTGGTATGAGGGTTTGCTGAGCCCTTTTCAGAGCTGCTCATCCACCTTCGGTGTCCACCATTCACCCAACTCTCACCTGTGGCTCCAAGAAGCTGTAACATGCACAGCAACCATATCTTATTAAAACCATCAGCAGGACTAAACCAGGTGGAGAGTAACCAGCAGGTTTCAAGCCATCAGTGAGTTAGAAGAATGTGTAACTCAAGCAGGTGAAGACTTCCCCCAGGAGAATAGGTAGATGAGAACCATTTGTTCCAATGGCCCTAAAGATAGTAGCAGAAGCAGGTTTATGGAACACTTAGAACTTGGTCAGACATGGAAGATGCCAAGGACATCCATTTTATCCTGGGCGTCATGATCTTTGTCTTGTCACTGGACTTTAATTACCAAAAGAGAGAGTGAGGCTGATGACTCTGTGCAACTCTGCCTCACTTAAATCCAAGTCACTCATAAGTCAAGACATCACTCTGTGACATCATTGGTCCTCTTCCAAAATGAAGGACAAACAATAACAACTATATACAAACTATATTCATGTTATTCTTTGAGGATGCTAAAAAAGACAACATGACAAAATTCTTATCCTCTCCAAACTAGTATGGCAAAAAGCAATGAGGAATATAGTTGTGTCCACTCAGAAAGTTGATTGTGCCCATTTTTCCCCCTGAAGAGACAGGAGAACTTGATCATAAACAACAGCAGTTTCTATTTGCTGTGCTGTCTATGGATACTAAGAGGGGAGATGGCAACATTACAGGTGAACCTAAGCTCTTGGCTTTAAAAACACAGATTTTTTTACAATCAGCAATGCAGGGATCCACCACAATTTCAAAAGACCCACAATGAAAAAAGGCTTTCTACCACAGAAGGAACTAATGAACTCTGAGACCAGATCGACATATACCATTCTTCACTTTATTTCCTTCATGAGTTTTTTTCTTGTATATGTGCTGTATGTATTCTTTCACAGCATGACTAATATGGAAATATGTATTACAAAATAGCATATATATAACCTATATCAGATTACTTGCCTTTTTAGGGAAGGGAGAGGAGAGGGAAGAAGGGAGAGAATTTGAATTGCAAAATGTCAGAAAACATGTCAAATATTTTTTCTATGTATAATGGGAAAAAATAAAAAAGTTTTAAAAGAAAAATGGATTTTTCTCTCCATATATATTTTTTCTAAATATAATTAACAATGAAATTATGGGGTTAAAGCTTCTTGCTTCAGGCCAGTTTATATAGAAAGGTTCCCAGAGAAGACCACAGTATCAAAAGATACTTTTAAAATTTTCTTTTTTGTACAAATAAACGTTATAAGATTTCACTGGCTCAGAATTTCCTAATATGGAGGAGAATTTGCCAAGAAGCTATGATGTCATTCACGTAGCACAGCCTGCTATAGGAACTCCATCTATTAATGCCAATTTCCAGTGTGAGAGTTACCTCCAGCAATGCTGATCTCAGCCCATTTCTAACAGATAGGACAACCTAGGGAATGGCCTAATGCATGTAAATTTAAGTGTTTTGTCTAATGTCCCAAAGCCAACAAACACCAAAGAAAGAATTTCAACCCAGGCCTTTTGACTCTGAGCTCAATACTCTACCCATTAAACTAAGTCATCCTTAATCCTTATTTTGTTATAAATGAAATGGTAGGAGGAGGGGCAGCTAGGTAGTATAATGGATATAGACAGAGCTGGAGTTGGGAGGACTTGGGTTCAAATTTGACCTCAGACATTTTCTAGCTACGTAATCCTGGCCCTAGCCCTTGCCAAATTTCTGCCTTAGAATTGATACTAAGACAGAAGGTAAGGGCTTTAAAAATGGTCTGGCTGGCTCTCAGCTCTTCACCCAAGCTCGCTGCCAGAATCCTCTGCTGCAGTCACATCCTTTAGACAAGATGGTGAAGGTCGGAGTCAACGGATTTGGCCGTATTGGACGCCTGGTGACCAGGGCAACATTCAGCTGCAAAGAAGTAGAAATTGTGGCCATCAATGACCCCTTCATTGACCTCTCCTACATGGTTTACATGTTCCAGTATGATTCCACCCATGGCAAGTTCAAGGGCACTGTAAAGGCAGAGAATGGAAAGCTGGTGATCAACGGAAAACCCATTACCATTTTCCAGGAGTGGGATCCTGCTAACATTAAATGGGGAGATGCTGGAGCCGAGAACGTTGTGGAATCCACTGGCGTCTTTACCACCATGGAAAAGGCTGGGGCTCACTTGAAGGGTGGAGCCAAGCGAGTCATTATCTCTGTCTCTGCCCCTTCTGCTGATGCCCCAGTGTTCGTGATGGGGGTGAACCATGAGAAATACGACAATTCCCTCAAGATCGTCACTAACGCCTCCTGCACTACCAACTGCTTGGCCCCCTTGGCCAAGGTCATTCATGACAACTTCGGCATTGTGGAAGGACTCATGACCATAGTCCATGCCATTACTGCTACCCAGAAGACAGTAGATGGCCCCTCTGGCAAGCTGTGGCGGGATGGGCGTGGGGCTGCCCAGAATATCATCCCTGCTTCCACGGGTGCCGCCAAGGCTGTGAGCAAGGTCATACCTGAGCTGAACGGGAAGCTCACAGGCATGGCCTTCCGTGTTCCTACTCCCAATGTGTCTGTGGTGGATCTGACCTGCCGCCTGGAGAAAGCTGCCAAATATGACGATATTAAGAAGGTGGTGAAGCAAGCTGCAGAGGGGAACTTAAAGGGCATCTTGGGCTACACAGAGGACCAGGTAGTATCCTGTGACTTTAACAGCGACACCCACTCTTCTACCTTTGATGCTGGCGCTGGCATTGCCCTCAACAACCATTTTGTCAAGCTCATTTCTTGGTATGACAACGAGTACGGTTACAGCCACCGTGTAGTAGACCTCATGAAGTACATGGCCACCAAGGAGTAAAGCGAAAAGCCATGATGGATCTTCATCCCCAGCCAAAAAAAGAGTAGTTCCACCACTGGGGAGCCCACATCCATAATAACCTATGTCCCTGTGCTGGGGATCCCATGCCCTCTTCACATCCCTGCCCCAGGCACCCCTGTAGTGGGGGGAGGAGCATAGTCCTATCTTGTGTACCATCAATAAAGTCATCACGTTCAGTGCAAAAAAAATTTAAAAAAAATTTAAAAAAATTAAAAAAAATAAAAATAAAAATGGTCTGGCTGAGGGAAAGGGAATGTCACAACGCTTTATTTTGCTTAGCAAATTTCTTCTTCATAGATTTGCATTATAATTGCAAATATTTCCCAGAAATATTCACTATATTAAGAGAACAAATACTGTTCAGCCCTTTTAAGTATTTCTTTTTTGTTGTTGTTGTTTTAAATAAATGGTTACCTTCTATCTTAGAATCAATACTGTGTATTAGTTCCAAGGCAGAAGAGCAGTAAGGGCAAGGCAATGGGGGTTAAGTGACTTGCTCAGGGTCACACAGCTAGGAAGTGTCTAAGGTCAGATCCGAGCCTAGGACCTCTAAGTCTGGCTCTCTCCGAGTCACCTAGCTGCTCCTCCTTTCAAGTATTTCTAAAACCATAATTTATGTTTGTTATTGTTCAGTTGTATCTGACCCTTCGTGACTCTATTTGGAGTTTTCTTGGCAGAGATACTGGAGTGGTTTGCCATTTCCTCCTCCATCTCATTTTACAGATGAAGAAACTGAGGCAAACAGAGTTAAATGACTTGCCCAAGGTCACAGAGCTAGTAAGTGTCTGAGGCTAGATTTGGACTCAGATCTTCCTGGCATTCTATCCACTATGACACCTAGTTGCCCATTCATTTATTTTTAACTAATTGATTTGTTAGTTATAGTCTATGTTTATCTATTCATTAATATAAATCCCCTAAGAAGATCTTTATTAGGTAAAACTTTATTTTAACTTTGGTTAAATTATTGAATATACTCGAATTTACTCAAACTATATTTGTTGACTTTATAACTAAAACTTTACACTTAGTTCAACCTAGTTTTTCCTATGGAATTATTGGTCTTAGAATCTTGTCATTTAGATTAAGAAGGAGACTAATGAGTCATGACCTGACACTCCATCACTTTATAGATGAAGAAACTAGTTTGAGATGGGTTGAATGACTTTTTCAAGGTCATACACTTAGGTTTTATTCTATCACAATCTATAACATTTTTCATTTCCAAGTTTTAACTCCCTCATATAAAATGTCCTTCAGGACCTAAATGTGATTTGAACTTTTCTATGGAAAACTCTCTCTTCCTCTAATTTCTAGTTTTGTCCCATTAGGGAAATTACTTATTCGCTTTATTCAAGAAATTGACATAGCAAAGGGCAAAACATAAAAAGTTTAAAAAAAAAAAACCCTTGCTTAAAATTCTTCCCATCCATGCCTAAATCCTGAGAGCATTGCTGTTCTTTTATAAATTTAGAAACAATCTTTTTAGCCTCTCTTCGTCTTATTCCCTTGACTTTCTGAAAGTAAAGAAAATATTGCAATGTCTGCTACACTAGGAGCTGGTATAGAATACCTAAGGGCTCTAAAAGCTTTTGTATATTTGTTCCCTTTCTCATCTTAAAAATATTCAGAGACAGTTTTGACTAATTACTCTATATTCCTATAAATAAAATTTACATTTAGTTAAATATAAATAGAAAACCTAAATAGATGAAAAATGGACCAGACATCTTTTGGGGAAAACAAAGTCTGCCCCCAAAATGTATGAGATGGAAATGTGCCCTTTTCTCTTTTGCTATTTGCCTTATTAGTAACCCCACTTGCCCTTTCTTTCACAACAGCTTCTGAAAGGTATCTGCCAATATGGAAAGATTCCTCTTAGAAGCCTAGTGGGCTAATCCTGGTTTAAAAAAAAAAAAAGCTGTGGCTTCTTCCTTCTGCCACTCAGCTAAGGTTTCCTCAGATGAGAACCGATTCTTGTAATAGTGAAGGTCATTGGAAGTTTTCCCTCAGAACTGAGAACATTACTTTCATATTTGCTTTAGAACCCAAGATTTAATGAGATTCTCTAGAGGCCTGTAGGGCCATAACTGGAAATTTTGGTACCTAGCATAATCAGCACGAAACAGACCTTCAAACTGACCTGGGATGTGAAAAAACACAAGAAATACTTTAAACAATTAAGTTGGGGAGTAAAAAAATTTATGGTTATAGTAGCTTCAAGGTTGCTCACATACATGTTAAATTTTTTTGCACCTTCTAAATTTTGATGCCTTGGAGCAAAGCTCTAGTCACTCTGTCCTAGTTACTGCTTGGACTGTCTGTAGTCTAAGAGTATACCAAATATGTATGCACTGTTTCTCCCTGGCCATAATTTTGTTTGCTATCCTCTTAATTTGACAAAGCAATTCAGTAAGAAGTTTTTTTTTCTGTTTTGTGTGACTTTCCCCAAACTAGATAAAGAAGCATTTATGAATTGGAAAAATAAGGAACATACATGGCCTGATTGTAAAGGGGTAAAGAGTTTCATTCACTGCCTTTCTTAATTTGATTCTACAATTATGTTCTGGACTGGGAATCAGATGACTGGTTCAAGTGTTGCCTTTAATAAACTATAGCTGTGTAACCTTAGGAAGGTTGCATAACCTCTCAGTGCATCACTATAACAAATAAGTTTCAGGGATGTTGTAATTCTAGGTTGGCACGGTAGATAAAGTGCTGGACTTGCAGTGAGGAATAAAAGTTCGATTACAGCCTCAGACACTTACTAGCTATGTGACCATGGGCAGGTCATTTCACCTCTGCCAGCCTTAGTTTCCTCAACTTTAAAAAAAGGGATAATAATAGAAGTTACCTTCTACGGTTGTTGTGAGGATCAAAATGTAAAGTGCTTAGCACAGTGCGGAGCACATAGTAGGCACTGAATAAAATGCACATTCCTTTCCCAAAGAAATCACAGATCTAGGCCCCTCCCCTGCCCCCCAAAAAGTGAGGTGATAATCCTTGAGGAGAGTAATATGTTTTGTCATGGGGAAATCACTTTGTGAACTTTAAAGTGCTACATAAATAGAAGACATTATGATTAGAGATGGGAGGGATGCTAACCACATGCCAGTGTGTATTTTAAAATTAATATCCAATAACTAAATATTATATTTAATAAAGTTTTATTAATAATATCTAAAGTAAGAGATCTAGCTATTCAGCCTGCTCGCCAGAGCAAAAGAGAAAGAACAAGGCAGAGCCTCAGAACTTATACAAATGTGACCACGTAAATGTCAACAAAAGGAAAAGCATTCTAGGTAATACAGAAAGGAACTTTGGGCCATGCAGTCTTTGGGGGTTCAAGATTTTCCTACTATACACCAGGCAGCTTAAGGCAACTTATATCTTTGTTCCCATCGGCTAGCCTCGCAGTTGGCAGAATTAGCCACCGTCTTGCACCATGCCTTGAACATAATGGACACAATAAAGGATTGTTGTCGTTGTTGACATAAATTGAAAAATTCATCTATAAGAGAGTATAAACTTATCCAGAAATATGTTAGTAATTATACAAATGATTATACATCCATAATAGAGTTAGGGTCACCATAATGAAAATCACTTAAGTCCAATGTTAGAAAAGTCTATGTTGATTTCAAAAGGGGAACCCGGAGGAGCCTAAACTTGGGTATTTGTGTCAGTTACCTTGTCCCTTTAAATTATAATCTTTCTTTGAAGATGTCATTTTCCAAATCTATTCAAGATTCAGCCAAATTTTCCTGGCATGCAAACTTTGCAGTAGAAAGAGTATTTGCTTTGAAAGCAGAGGATCTGGATTCAAATCCTGCCTCTGACATTTATTACCTAGATGACATTAGGTGAGTCCCTCCTTAAGGTTCAGTTTCCTCAGTTTTTCCTACAAAATTGGAGGGATAGACAAGATCAGGTGCATTCCTGAGAGGATCCAACCAGATTAAAATATAACTGAGAAACTTTTAATAAAATAAATAAAATACAATGAAACATAAATAATGTTGATATATGGTTTTCTAAAACACTAAGCAACCTGCAGGGATCCTTATGTACTATTTTTTTTTTAATTCTTACCTTTTGCTTTAGAATTAATTCCAAGGAAGAAAAGTGGTAAGGGCTGGGTAATGGGGGTTAAATGACTTGCCCAGGGTCACATAGCTAGGAAGTATATGAGGTCAGATTTGAACCCAGATTAGAACAGTCCCATCTCTAAGCCTGGCTTTCTTTCCGCTGAGCCACCTAGGTGCCTCCTTATGTTCTATTTTTGAGCCCAGTTTCTATTTGAGATTGACATACCTGGACTAGATGACCTCCGAAGTCACTTCCAACTCTAAATCTCTGATTCTAGGAACTTAAAAGTCATTCTTGTAGCAAAAGAATTAGCCTGTCACAATCAAATGAGATCCATACCAATCACTTCTAGATTCCCTTCATGAAGGATATTGTTGCTGAAGCAACATGATGAACTAAACTGCCTGCTTTTTTCAGCCTGGTCTAAGAATTATTCTACCATAATAGAATTTAAAGGAGGAAAGGTACTTAAAATTCATCTGATCCAACTTTTAAATTTACCCAAACCTGCATAGATTCAACCCTTTTGGAAGTGTATTAGTACTTTCAGTTGCTTTAAGATGACATAAAATAATACATTTCCCTTTCAGAGCACTCGTAAATAACCTGTAAGAGTTACTATAAAGTGGGATAGAGAGAAAAGAGCATAAAAATTATTCCTTACCCTTGAACTATTCATTCTCTCCACCTTCAAAAAAAAGGAAACAAAGCACATAGAATTCCAAAATAGGTTTCGCCTACTCCAAAATAGTGGGATGAAATTAAGATCATTAATAAGGAAATTGGAATACCTTCCTCTCCAAAGACACTTCTCACCATAGGACTTGAAGTTCCCACACAGTGTGAGAGTTCTGTCCCTTCTCCCACTCCCCACCAGTTCTGTAGAGTCAGCTCAAGTGGAGGGGCATATTTGGCATATACCTTCAGGATCCTGGATCACATTGATATTAAAACACCTCAAGATGTGACCCAGATGTTTCCCGGTGTCAAGGGCCCAGACTCATCCTTTGACATTACCCATCTCTCTTCCACAGCCCCTACCACCGGATTCTAGAACAAAAACATTGGTGGACGAGTCTTTCCTTAATAGAGATAGTATGACTGCACCTACTAGTCTTAATTCTTGTAAAGTTATGCAGCTAACTGGCCATTTAAGTATCTTCCCTACTTTCCTTTTTTTTTTTAACTTCAATCATAAATTACACATTTCTAGGAATGCTAGTTTTCATTTCCATTTCCAGGAAAACGATTTTTTAAAAACTGCTCTCGATGAAGAACTTTCTGCTGACATGGCTCATAATTAAAAATCAAAGTAATAAAGTGACATTCTCAAATTTGAATACTAGGTACAAAAAGCATAATTACCCATCTTCTTTGCCAAGCTGTGAGTGACTCTACCATTAAGACATTACAAAGATTTTCAAGAGAGTGATTAGATGGGACTCCAAGAAAGCACTCATTTAATTTTATTAGGACAAGTTTTAGAACCTTAAGACAAGCTGTAAATATTGCATTACCATTCTTTTTCCCTACTTACATGTTTCACTGATTGGAAATTTGCTGAATGATAACCTGAGCAAATACCCAAGTGGATCTATGACCAGGGAGACAGAGTGAAGTAATAAAATGAGTACTGGGGTGGAAATCAGGAACACTTGGTTTCACATCCTACTTCAGACACTTACTGGCCTCTAAGGATCCTTCCACGTCTAAATGGATGATCTCATAGTCCACGGACCTGGGTAGCCCACCTACAGCAGAGCTAGTTGTGTAATATTGGGAAAGAGACTTCCTTCTGCCTCCGTTTTTTTTTTTTTTTATGTTTAAAATGGGCTTAATATCTATAATATTTTCCTCACAGTATTTGTTGTAAGAGTCAAATGAGATGATTATGCAGTGGTTTCCCAATTTTAAAACAACATACAAATATCAGTTGTTGTCACATAGACCTGAATATATATACTGAGTAAGTTGAATCAAATGCTCTGGATTCAATAGATTCACCCTTGTTAGGTCAAATAAGTCTCACCAGAGAACCCTTTTGCAATGAATGGAATCCAGTGATAAGTGTGTAGATAGATTCAAATAATTTAGAGGTAAATGGAACTTAGGTCATTTAGTCATCTAACCCGCCTTCCTAATTTTAGAAATGAGGAAACTGTGGCCCTGAGACTTTACCTAGGATGGCACAAATAGTAAGGTTGGCACTCTGGTTTCTTGATCCCAACCTCAATGATCTTCCCATAGGGTCACCAAAAGAATGAGAGCCCTTCCTCCATACACCAGGCTCTCAAAAGAGTCAGACTTCCTTTATCAATGCCCTTGACAATAAATAGCAGCATCCCAAGCAAGATTAAGACCATTAACAAAATAGAAAAAATGAAGGGGAAAAAGAATTTTGAAAGTCTTTAGACTTTAGACCCTTCCAGGTCTTCAAGAATTTCAGAATATTTTGCTGAGATCTCAAACATAATGAATGAGAGATTTCGAAATGTGGCATGTAGAAGACAATATTCTAAAGATCAAGTTTTTATTTACATTTCTGTTAAAAATTTTTTTAACTAACTTGAATTTTTATAAAGAGAAAGAAAGAGAAAAGATGTCCTACAAAAAAAGAAATTTAGAATTATCATCATAGACTTGATATTATTTTTCTACAAAGGTAGAAATAAATTATTAAAATAAATTATGCTAATATGAAAAATTTCAAATGGCTTCTAATAGCTTTAAAAACACAAAAATCCATGGTTGACAAATTAATTTTACCCAACCCTGTCCAATGGCAGTTAGAATTCTCTTTATTTCCAGCATTTAAAAAATCACCCACTTTCCTGTGCTCCTTTCAGTATCTCCTCCTGGCAAAAGGGGAAAAAAAAAAACACATTCCCTAATATCTTTTCTAGGAGCACTCTCTTTGTAATATTTCCTTTGCAAAGGTCCTGTTCATATTTGTATCTTATTACTTTTCTTATACTGGATTTATTGATAGTTTCTAACAAAAATATGATTTCAGTATATTTACTGAACAAAATTCAATCTAAGAGACCCCAATTCAATTTTTTTTCATCAAAAGGGAGAACAATAAAGAACCTAAAGTCCTCAGTTCAGACACATAGCATCAAAAAAACTTATATTGTTAAAAGAAATAACTCAATAAGGAGGGAAGTGATAGATATTACTTAAAGAACAACATTAGCTTTGTTTACTTATCTACCTTCCTAATAATCTCGCCTCTAACTTTGTAAACTACAGGTATTTTCCATGTCTCCCAGTGACTGAAGCATGTATAAACACAGTCACCTTCTAAAAAAGAGGGGGGGAAATAGTGATTATATGTGGAGGAATACTTGTGGATCATTTTTACTGTTAATCATCATTTAGTGTATTCAAATTTAATTCAAGTGAATTTTGAAAATCCTTCCTGAGTCTGCTCCTCAGATTATCTTGCTATTGTGCCAGTTTTCTTTTTCATAAGTTAATCATGTTTGTGCTTTTGAATGTTTACTAGGAGTTGTTATTCTGAATTTCTAATGTCCTACTTTTGAAGAACGATTACAGAG
The DNA here is from genome assembly GCF_016433145.1 of Gracilinanus agilis. Lineage (NCBI taxonomy): Eukaryota > Metazoa > Chordata > Mammalia > Didelphimorphia > Didelphidae > Gracilinanus > Gracilinanus agilis. Next base: position 173,749,601 of record NC_058135.1, on the reverse strand, counting down.
GAGTTTTTTCATTGACCATTAGGGAAAGGGTTGATAAATAACCCTGGTTTACAATAGATTTTTAGTTTAATGGATGGATGTATTCATTATTTACCTGTTTTGATTCTCTCATGTATTGCCTAGTGATGATTATAGCTGATTTAGAAAGGATTCTTATTTATGGTCAATTGCATCATCCTGAGATTTAGTAATGATTTTAGATTTTTCCCCCCTAAATTACAGGGCACTTTCCACTGAAAATGGTAAACAATATTACAAACTAAAAAAAAGAAGTAATCTGATTTCTGGGAAGAGGGAGCCCAGTGAAAGATGTGTGCTTTTATAAGGATGGACAATGGAAAGCAAAATAATAACTCCTAACTTTGATTGTTCAAATATATTCTGCAATCCAGAGAGCAGCATGCAAGCTGGAGCAGGCATGGGGCAGGAAGGTTAAGTAGAAGAGAAGGCACAATACTTCAGATTGGCAGTAGACTGCAGCAAGAATAATCTAATCAAAACGAAATTCAATTATCTAGTCCCAGGGCAGGCTCCTGGGACTGCTGCATTGAATGCTAGCAGAGCTCCTCCTAGACATTTTCCCCCAGTCAAACTCACATGATGAATGCAGATGAAATTTGAAATATGAAAATCTGAAATAATTTATGGAAGTTGTCAGAAATTTGGCCTGCTTGCGGTGTAATTTCCTCTGAGACGAGGCAGGCTGGCTCATTGCTCCTAGTCTCAGAGCAGTTGCTGGGCTTCCAGTGGATGGATCAAGCCCTTTAAAATTCTCTTCCAGACAAATTACAGCTCATTACAGACAGCCTTGCACCATGCCATTATGTCAGAGGAAATCTTTTTTCATTTGCACAAATTTGCTTGGAATTCTCATATTTATTTGAGCATCCATTATCGAATCTGAACATTGAATTATCCACAATTATTTTCTGGGTACGCGGATGTTTGCGTATATGGAATAGATGGTGACTGTGGGGCTATAAAAATATTACGTCGTGGCTGAAAATCCCACACAGTTTTTCGTCTGTGCTATATGGAGCATTGTTATGCCGTGGAAACAGGATATTTTGTGTCTGAGTTTCCAAGATTCAGTTTCTCTTTGAACACAATCTCTCGGGGAAAATAGCTCTAGTTCTTGCTAATTCTTAGTTCCCTGGGTCCATCCCACTTCCCAATTCTGTTACACCTGAGTTCAAAACTCCTGTCTCCATTGTAAGATGTCTGGGTCGGTTATTTTCATTTCAATCCCATACCGTGGCATCTCCTAAACAAAGCCTTCTTAGCACTCCAGCAGCAACCTCATGCCCTTCTTTGTTACTTTTCCTGGTAATGTCGCCATCAGAAAAGTAGGTTCCACTATGCAGAGAGGCCCTATAAGATCGTTACAGAACATGAAATCATTTTCTAAGGATGTAAACAAAGATCATTCACCCTGCTGGATGCTCCCATAGTACAAGAGTTTGCATTGTAGCCTTTAAAAAAATCTTCAATGATTCAACGTTAGGAATATTTGCTGTAATCAGTGTTTCAAGACTAATCGCACCCAATAATTCTCCGTTATTTTTTATTCAACCATTTGAGCTTGAATCTACAGGCCCTATCAACCTTTCTGGTGAGTAAATAATGAAATCTTCTCTGTTGACCTGTTTGCATTTAAGTTCTCAAGGCACATGTAGCATCAAAGGAAAAATGCAGCCATTCTCCAAAGTAAACTCTTTTCCTTCCAGAATGTGTATCAATGTGACTAAAGTAATATGGAAAAAAAAATTCTGAGGAAAGCACCACTTTTTTCCATCTTACCCTAATATTCTATAATGGGTCCTATTCCAATTAATTCAACTGAACAAAAATCCATTATGCATCTGTTTCTTCGATTCCAATAAGAAACAGTTTTGCAAGGGGGGGAAAGAGCTGTTTTTATGGAAAATCAAATTCTTCTGGAATGAAAACATCTCATAGAATGAGAGTTCAAAGGTTGTTTTTTTAAAAAAATACATCTCCATTTTCTGAGTCATAACCTATAAGGTAGAGAATTTTTCATAGACTGGTAGAAAAGGTAAGATAATAAACTGTACATAAAAATCCCCAAGCAAGTGATTAGTAGAATCTGAACAAATATCCAGCCCTCCAAGCGATGATGAAGCAAAATTTCTTGGCTCACGCTCTTGTGATTTCTTATGATGTAAAAGCAATCCCAGGAAATATGTAAGACTCCAGCACTCCCCGGCCCTCCACTCATCTAAGACCCATGGCAGGGTTGAAGTACGTTGTCGCAGCCGCCCACCTTCTTTTTGCTTGTAGGAAACTTTGTAATAGCCCTTAAATAAATAAAGAAACTGGGTTGGAGATTATTGCTCGCATTGTGCCTTTGTATATGCGTATTCTATAATACTCTATAGTCACCCCATAGTCTGACACCATCAGTTGAATGTGGGACAAGACAAATGTTGTATATGACAGTGGGGTAGTATTGAAAGATGACCCCATATCTAGAGAGCTGGGAGTTATGGATCCATTGATAGCTGCTCCGAACATTTTGAAGCGTGGCTGTTAAATTTTGCCTGCTGGCTTCTGGCTGCAGGCCGTCCTGCCTGGGCAACGGAGCCATTGAAAGGAACTGCAGGCAGCTTTTTGCAGCACACATCAAGAAACTTTGTTTCCATTATTATAACTGACCACTGACAGAAGTGGCTTCTGAGAAAAGCAAGGGGGGAAAAGGCACATTGAAGACTTCACAGCTAATCTTTGTTGTTTCATTCCCTTCCAGGGCTCAGTTCTTTTCTTAAGAAAGAAAAGGAAAGGAAAGAAAAGGAAAAAAGAAAAGAAAAGAAAAGAAAACAACTCTTCAAATAGTTAAAGAAATATTCCTAAACCAGCATTGGTAGATAAAGGGAAAACAAGAAATATGTAAACACAATAGAGTTATTGAAAAGGGAGGACTAAGAAATTCATTCAAGACTTGGTGTAGGGATGGGGGAAAAAGCCAAACACGATTCTCCTTTAAAGTAGACCTATGGGAAAATATTTATCATCAGGCAAAACAAATGCCTAATACCAAAGACACTGAGAGCCATTTGGGGATGGGCATTTCCATTATTAACCACTGGTAAAGTCATTTAGATAGTCTTTCATTGGAAAATATGTATATATAATGCTTATCACATAAACATTGACAACTGTATGCAAATGAAAACAAACCCTGAAGACAGCGTTGAGTTTCTGAATTTGAAGGCACCAAATTGAGGCAATTACACAGTTGTGGTTCATATGTCGCTAACAATCCATCTCTTTTGAATACTAAGCTTGGGTTATACCTAGGAATAATAGAGAATAAGACCTTGTTCTGTGCAGAGAAACAGGGAAGCTTGGCTCTAGGAATTGAACTTTTACATCTATTTATATGATTAACTCTGGAACTTTTGTGCTCGATTAATAAAGATCTGAGGTAGCCCAAGTTGCATGGTTTGGAAACATTTTGTTTTACTTTCTTACAAAAGATCTAAATTGGATACAACAATTCACTGCTTCATTTAAATAGCTGAACCAAACTCACTTGCATTCTAACTATCAAACAACTGCAGTAAAACCAGTGCCATGTAAGCCTTAGACACCAATATTTTGAGCTTATGAAACTCCCTAGTCATATAAATAGTTATGTAAATCCCAATGTTTATGAAATTCCATCCTGCTCTTGGACAAATGCAATTTTTCAGGCACTATAGTGAGTTATTTTGTCATTTCTTTCCCTATTACCCAAGAGATTCATTGGGGACTAAACACATGAAAAGTTTCATCATTTTTATTCCACTGAGTGAAAAAACAACCAGTCTTCAGAGGGAGAAGGTGTGGATCCTTCCACTGTGCATTTTTAATAGATAAACAATTTTGGAAAATTATAAACACATGTCAAAGGAATCCTGTACAAGTCCTCACATAGTTCTGACTCTGATGCATGCCCATGAGAGCAAAGTAATATCATTTAGCAGGAGAAACAAACTAGGTACAAATTTGGCATCTGCAAAAGCCAAATGCCATTCAGGGCTTTTTTCATCGATCTGTCACAAAATAAACAAAATGGGGCTAATGATTTGTAAAAAGAAATTGGAGGAGAGAAAAAGCACATGCAGAGGGGGAAAAAGGAGAGAAGGAGAAAGTATTAGAACTGTATCATTTATAATAGTCAATATAAAAACACTTTCTAGCAATTTTCTTCACAGCGAAAATCTTCTTAAACGGAAGTGTCAGAGCACTCCCTGAATGCTAATCCCCATTTAACCTTCTCCACCATTTATCCATTTACAAATCACTGTGCTGTTACTACTGGAGATAACAAAGGTGATCATTCATCTGTGTTCCTATATTTGGGGGCATTTTTCTAAAGCCTTGCTGCACAGTAGGAAATTTAGAACTGCAAACAAAGTGGAGTAAGTTTGCCCTATGTGGCAGATAATTGGAGCCCACCTGGTAGATACATGAATTTCCAATATGAAACCAGTTGCGTTAAATGACAATTTTTTCACTGGAACCTTCCTATGTTAACTCACATGTACTTGGTTATATGAACTATGTAACTATGTAGCAGAGCTCCTGAGAAGACCAGTGAAAGTTCTAAACTCAACAAAGGGTTCTGCAAGCATTTACTGGAGGATTTAAGACAAGCCTGAATAAATCAAGATCATATTGTATCCTGAAACCTGAAAGCACAATAATGTAACAGATATTTCTTAGTTGTTTTTTTTTTATCAAGAAACTGCATATATTCATGATTACTCTGAATAGCCATAACATTATAATTCTTTTCTAAAAAATTTGCAATATGATTTGATACATAGAAAAAGTTTTTTTTTAAGGGGTTAGAGTGAGTTAAGCAAATATGCAGTAGTGAAGTCCACTTAGTTGGACAAACTGGACAAATTAGGCCAAAAAAACCTCCATTTTTTTTTAAGGTGGAGGAGGAGGGAAGCCAATGAAGAAAAAAAAAAAATAAGAGAAAGAGGACTATAGGAACATACATTTAGAACTGGAAGAGAATTTAGGGTCTTCTAGATAGAGGATCAAAGAATCAGAGAAGGATCCTAAGCAGTCGAACTCATGTACCACTTTTTCAGTTTATAGATGAGGAAACTGGAGCCAAGAAAGGTTGTTACTTACCTGGCCTCAACCAAGAGACCATACAGTGGCGGAACCAGAACTTGAATCTGCATTCACTGACTCAAGCTCCAGTATTCTTTCTGGATAGTAACTTCTACTCTGGACTTCATCTTGTCTAATAATAACACAGCCATGAGGCTTTGTATTGAGACTACAATGAATAAAGCTAATTAATACTTTTACAGGCACTATATTTCCTTTCCCCTCACTTAGGCACCAACTCTATCTTAAATTACTTTCTCCAGCCCTGACTCTTTATATTCATCAAAATAGATCCTGTGAGGTCTCAGTGTCAAAACACTTAATGGAGAAAGAATAAGATTTAAATTAATAAATCAACTGTCAAAAGGGATATTGAGAGCTAGGCACAAGCCGGAATGTATTGCTAGAAGTTTGGTGGGGAAGCTTTCCTTTCTAAAGAATCCTAAAATATTTTCTCTGTCTTAATCTTTGTTATTTAACTTCTTTCTGCCTCAGTTTTCTCATCTATTAAATAGAGATAATAAAAGCCCCTCCCTCCCAAAGTTGTTGTGAGGATCAAGTGAAATAATGTTTGTAAAGCATTTCACAAATCTTAAAGTTTTGTATAAATGTCAGCTATTATATTATTTTTAAAAGAACATCATTTATCATCAAGAAATGCTAAACCAAAGTTCATTCATTTCCTCTTTCTCCTTCTTCTTTCTCTTTTTCATTCTTTTTTCCATAAAAAAAAAAAAAAACTCCTCCTAGATGCCTATTTACACATTATGCTGCACTCACTTAGAAGTAGCACAGATTAAATCATGACATCATAGCTTCAGCAGGGGCAGCTAGGTGGCACAGAGGATAGGATCTGGATTTAGGAATGAATACCCCAGTTCAAATCCAACCTCAGACATTTACTAGCTGTGTGACCCTGGGTAAATTACTTAATGAGATAATATTTATGAAGCATGCCTGGTACATAAGGAACTATATAAATGCTAGTTACTATCATATTAAAGCTGAAAGGTACCTCAAAAGTCATCTGAGCCAATTCCCTTATTTTAAAGACGAGAGAACCGAATCAAAGAGACAAAAAGTGACTTGGTCAGGGTTAAAAGGTCACAAATAACAGGGCTGAAGAAATGAAGATCCAAGTGTTCTGATCCCAAATCCAGCACCCTTCCCACTGAACCATACTGCCTTTTCATGACCATGGAACTATTTTTAAATGGCCATCTGTGCAAACACAGAACACATGGTAACAAAGAACCAGAAACAAAGTAGATGCCTATCACTTAAGAGAAGTCAAAAGTGGTACATGAATATAATGGAATATTACTGAATTATGAGAAACAATGAACATGAAGGATACGGAAAAGCCTGGAAGACATAAGAATGGATGCAGTGAGAAGGAAAAAAAACCAAACAGGAATGTAACACATGCAGTGACAACAACAATGTAAATAGAAACAGCAAAAAATGAGACAACAGAATGTATGCCTCTAGTCTAGCACCAGGAAAGATGAGAAAATTAATCTTCTTCCTTTCTTTGTAGAACTTGGAGACTAAGGTTATGAAAACTGAATTTTCTGTTAGATACTTGGCTAGTTCCTTGTAACTTTTCTTAATTGCTTTTTCCTACTTTTCCTTTTTTACTCTCTGTTATAAGAAACAACTCTCTAGATAGGAAGGAAGGAAGATACATTTAGTCTCTATAAAGATGATGTGGAAAATAAAATCTATTATAAATTTTCAAATAAAATAATGGTCACGGGATATTTTTTTAATACTTAGAAAGCAAGTGTAAGTGATACTTGAAATGATAAAAAAATCTCCTGGGCAGGCAAGCTTGATCTCTGCAACATTTGACACTGCTGATGAGATTTTTCTTGATACCGTATCCTCTGTGGTTTCAATGATATAGCACTTTCATGGGCCTTCAGCTACCTTTCTGATGGAGCCTCCTCTCTGACTCTTTCATTGGTAGTATCCTTCTTTTGCCAGTTGGACTTGGTTGTCCCTTAGTAATCTATCCTTCCCTACACCCTTTCCCTTGATTACCTCAACTGCTCCCATGTCTTCAATTATCATGTCTATGATGCTGTCTCCCAAATCACTATTTCTACCCACCACTTCTCCACAAAGCCCTAGTCCCAAATTTCTAGCTGCCTATTGGATCTTCTCACCTATAAAGCATATCACTTCAAACTCAATATGTCCAAGACGGAACTTTCCCCTCAAAACTTACCCCTTTACCTTAATGGTACCACTATCATTCCAGTCACCTAGACTTGAAACCACAATCATGTTGAACCTTTCTCTTTCCTTCACTCCTATTCCATTCCAAATTCTGTTAGTGACACATGGTAAACACTTAATGCTTGTTGATTAATTGATTCTCCTGCAATATTTCATTCATCCACACTCTCTTTGTCCTTGCCATTGCACCTATAGTATTCATATATATATTTTTAGTTGGTCTCCCTATCTCCATAGGCCAGACTGTCTAGCACTACCTAAGTAACGTTGCCAATGTATAGTTCTGATCAAGTTACTTCTTTCCTCAAAAACCTTCAAGAACTCCCTTTTGATTGCCAAATGAAAGAGAAAATCTTGGTCCTGGTATTTAAAGTCCTCTATAATCTGACTCTTCACTCTTTCTTTTTAGGGCATCCTCATAATGGAAGTGTTTGAAAATTAATGTGTCAGTCATCTAAAAGAAATAACTTTAATTGCCCAACATTTAAGAACATTAATTCATAGAGAAAAGGATCATTTTCTTCTTAAAGAGAGAAATGGACTCTCACTTCTTAGTACTACTGAGGCATGTATCTATAACTAGGACAGAGTGACAGAAGCTTTTATCAAGGGTACTAAAATTTAGAAGATGCTAGAAGTAGGGCACTGGCACTACTTCAGCATATTGGAACAACTGAGACTGACATGCAGTTAGCATGAAAAAGTATTTAAAATAGAAAGTTAGCAAATGGCAGACCCTTCTTCCTTCCCCATGTACATACCCCAAGCTCTACCTTCTCCACATTTTGTCCTACTTTGTCCTCAACAGAATTCTCTGGTTTCCTGAGGGTGTCCCTGGGCTCTCTCCTTCTTTGGAGTCCTAGATCCTAAGTTTTCCTCTCCCTCAAATGAATGTTTCATAGTATTTGTTCTAGATGTCAAGATTTCTAATTATAACTCTATGGAGGAAATTTAGCTTTAAAAAAAATGGCCTCCCTCAAATATATTCCCAATGGAGTTGTAACCATGTGATTTCTCTAACCATTTTATCTCTAGAGCTTTGGGGCTAAATGAATGTGGAATTAGTAGTAGTATTTTCAATCCTAAATCTGGGAGTGGCATACAATCTTTTGACAAGGGTAAAAACAAATATTCAGATTTATTTTCTGTTTTCACTACTAGATTAATAGCATTTAAGTGGGAGGGAAGTTAAATGGAATTAAGAACAATGAAGATAGGTTTAACTTTATTTATCAATTACCTCCCCCACTCTTCCCTCTTTCTCCCCAAAAATCTTTCATATACTTCCTTGAAAATCTTGAATATTCTTCCTCCCTTTCTTTTTTTTTTAATCTATTGAAATAATCATTGTTCCCAAATCACTAAAAGAAGAGAGCTAGTACCCTGTTCTAGCACAAGCTAGGGGATTTTCAGGGCATGATACAGTTATTTTCAGCTCTCTCCAAAACTGCTTTTTCTATTCCCCACCTCATTCAGATCCCCAGAAGGGAATGCCCTCAACCCATGCTGCCAGCTCTGCCAGCTGGAGGGGCCTATTTTAGCAATTACCTAAATAGTAGAAAGGTATAGAGGGAGTGAGAGGCATTGGGCTGTGGGTATGTGTGTGTGTGTGTGTGTGTGTGTGTGTGTGTGTGAGAGAGAGAGAGAGAGAGAGAGAGAGAGAGAGAGAGAGAGAGAGAGAAATGTCGCCTTTCACCCTCCTCACTTCCTCTCCAACTCTCTTCTGCTCCAGGCGGCTGGTGGCTCAGTGCATAAACTGATTAGGTAACAACAGAGCACCTTCCCTCTCTGTTTTCTCTCAATGCGTTTGGGCCACAGCTTTTGAAGGAGCCCAGCCCTGCCACTGTCCCGGCTTTATCACGGGATGTATGGGGCTTTATCCAGAAAAGGCTCAGCTTTGCCCCTGGCTTCATCAATCATTTAGACCAGTTCAAATCCCCTTCATGGTGTTCCGCCTCATTAAACCTATCAAGGGGAACTGAAGAGAGTTTGTATAGCTGGAGAATGCCTGTACACTCCTTCTTGCTATTTGATATTTCAAAGATGAAAAAGGCCGCACAAACATGAGGAAAGGAATATATTAAAACAACTTCTATGTTCTCTATATTATGGACTGAGGTTGTTCTCTCCAATCTACCATCTTCTCAGGAGCTCTACTAAGGATAGCACTTGGGAAGATTATATGATCATCTCCTGCTAATGAAAGTTTACTTCTCAACTCTTGTTTCACTAGGGTCTTATTTGTTTGTCAGTGAAATGTCAAGGCATACGTAGTCTCACAGAAATCCCTGATCATGGACTCTGTTGTCTAGGAGGCCTTTTGAAGATCTGTGGATATGAAGTTGAGAAGGCAGGAGTCAAGAAAGAGGTACAGAGTTGACTTTAGGAGCCCATGAGCCTTCTAAGGTCAAATGAAGTGAAATAATGACATCATTAGCTGTATAATTTAGTGGGTTTCTTTTTTAACATTCATATAATTGAGGAGTGGTGATAAGTTCATCCAAAATGATTCAAACTATGAATCTTAGCTCACTTTCACTTTGTAATGATATAAATCTTTTCCATTTTTCCACCATGGATATATTCTCAGTATCTCCTTTTCATATGTGGTTTGAGGCTTGTGTGTTGGGGTTTTTTGTTTTGTTTTGTTTTGGGTTTTTTTGTTGTTGTTTTAAATATTTGTTAGAGGAGACTTTGGGGGAGGTTCCTTGGAGGGAATTTTAATTATTTTCCTTACCAGATAAATGGAATTCATCTTAGCCAAGAAAAATTCAGTGATGTTTATCTTTTTTAAAAATCACAATCCTTAGTTAAAATCTATTATTGCAGGAACATTGGTTAAAAATATGCATATCACAAATATTTTAATACAAAAGTTTTTCTGGGATTTTCTGAAAAGTTTATGTACTTATAGAAAAAATGGGGAGGGGAGGGAGGAAGAGAGGAAGGAAGGGATGAAGAGAGGAAAGAAAGAGAAGGAAGGAAGGGATGAAGGGAGGAAAGAAAGAGGGAAAGAAGGAAGGAAGGAAGGAAGGAAGGAAGGAAGGAAGGAAGGAAGGAAGGAAGGAAGGAAGGAAGGAAGGACCCAGACATGATATAAAGGATGTATTTAAATATGGCAAAAGCAAAGTTAAAAAAAAAAAAAAAAAAACCATAAAAAAAACAACAGTATCAACTTTGAGCAGCCCCTCCTCTGACCAAGAAGTGATTTGACAATTTCTTACAGGGTCCAAGCCTTAGGACTAGTCATCCTTGGGTGAGTGGCAACTATGGATTTCCCAAATCCTACTGGGCCCAGTTGAGTGAAGGCCAAGGCTGGGCGAATATGGATGTGGAGGAAAGGAATAGGACTTTAAAAATCACAGAGTCCCATCCCCAAAAACTACACTGAGAAAAAACCCATTGGCCACCAAGTGCAATTCTGCAATTCTAGCTCCCTGATTCACGGAATAAAAGTTGGATCGTTATAGGGCTACAGGAATCCCAGTGGTGGAGATGTGATTACGCACCTCACACCCAATCAAGCAGGGCGCGAATCCGTGTGGGCGGCCTCCCTGCTACTCAGTAGCTCAGGTGTCTGCCCAGGTCCAACGACTGGATTGCGCCAAACTGACATTTACATGAACAACGAGTCGGCGCCACGCAAGTCCCTGAGCGCCTCTGATATTAATAATCATAAAGGACGGAGCGATTACAAAAAGAGAAAGTGTTAAATGTCAGGAGCCAGGCTAAGATTTTAAAAGGCAACGCACTGCATCCAAGTCTGTGCTTTAACTTTTTTAATAACGATTTTTTCTGGGCTGGAAGCTCGCACCGAATCCTGGAGGAATTGCTAAATCAGATTAAGGTTATATTTTGCAACAGACTGGATGGAGCAATAAAGGAGAGCGCGCGGAAATGGGACTTCACCCATCAATTAGATCTCTATTAGCAGCCAATGCAGGCTTCACCACAGGAAATGTCACGTCCCAGCCTAAGTAGACCCTTTCATTCGCCCCCTCCTCGCCCCTCGCCCCCTACAGCCGCCCTCCCTCCCTCCCTCTCTCCTCCCCCGGTTCTGAAATTAAACAATTCTTCATGCCCTCCAGTTTAAGCCAAACGAATCCTTTTGTTTGTTTGTTGGGAGTGGGGTGGGGTGTTTTGTTTGTTTTGTTTTTAACCCAGCACCACCTGCCTGGCCTCTCCGGGCTGGGCGCTCACCCCAGGAACTGCTCACAATGTGAACAGGTTGCTTCCTCCTCCGCACCTGCGCGGTTTCTCTTCTAGCTCCGACCTTCCGAGGGCGGGCGGGGCCGGGGAGCGGGCGTGCGGGACGCGGGCGACCTTTATTAATATTAAAAGCTTTCTAATGGTCATATGCCCGCCCGGTGAAAGGTGATTAACAACACAATGGCTAGGGCACTGAATGGCCAACCGGGCTCATCTGCCTCCATAGATCATCCCAGCCCCAGGCGGCGGGCAAGGGGAGCGGACCTAGGCTTGCAGGTTTGGCGCCTGGGGCTGAGAGAGAACTGGAGCTGGAAGGGCTCTGGGCCTGAGGAGGAAAGGTGCAAATTGGAGGGAGGAGTGTTAAGTGACCAGACTTACAAATCCGGCCCTATTGCGGAGGTGGGGCAGGTTCAAGTTGAAGAGCTAGGTAGGAGTTCCGCTCAGACCTCTAACATCCTTTTCTGTGAGTGTGCGCCAGTGCGCCTGACGGCACTCACTTCACCTGGAAAGGACAACCTGCACTCCTTTGATTAAGGGAAGAGGATGATGCGTAAGGGTCAAGTAGGCCCACTTGGATATTCTTCCCAAGATCGAATGAAGTAGGGTAGCCCGAGAACCGGGCAGGTGTTACCCCCTCCTGAGATACTTTTAGCTTCTTTTGGGAACTGAACCAGAACCAAGGGAAGCTACTGGATTTAAGTGAGTTTGGTTTCATATTTATTATTATTATTATTATTATTTTGCACAACATGTGAAAGAAAAGGTGAGAGATGACTCCTCTCGACTCAATCCTGCCTCCTTTTCCACCTTCAGCGTTTAGCCTAAGGCGCTCGCCCAGTTCTAGTCGCCCGGGCGAGTCGGAAGAAAACCTCTGGGCCGCAGAAAGTCTCGTTTATCTTTGGAGTTTATCATTCCAGTGACAGCACTCCTTTTCTCAGGTCCGCGGTTAGCCCAGAGACGCCCCCCCCCCCCCATTCTCTAGTTTTTTCTCCGTCCTTCCCTCCCCCTTTCTTTTCCACCCCCTCCATCTCCACACCCTGAATTTGTCCATAAGGAGAAAAGGTGCAACAGTCAGGGAATGAGAAAGCAGCAGAAGTAGCCGCAGGGATAAAGAAGGCACTGTTGTTGCTGATGGTGCTGCCCCGTCTCCCATTCAGGGGTCGAATTCAAATGGATATTTCCCCATCAGCCCAGCTGAACACGGCTCAATGCCTGAAAGGTGCAGAGCTGCCTCCGTGGACATGCTCTGTGGCTGATATTCTAATTTTCATAATGCGCTTTTATGTCGCTCCAGACTCCTCCGGTGAGGAGCCCGCAGAGCTGCTGAAAGAGGCTTTGAGAGACCCGGGAGCGAAGCTGCTGAGAGCTGCGAGCCCCCCTGCCGGAGTGAGTGGCACGGTGTGCCCCAGCCGGGGCGCGATCCTGCCGCAGCCCCAGCCGAAGCCCCAGCCGCAGTCCGCCCGACACAACCCCTCTCCCGGGCTCCTGGCAGTTTTTTCTTCCGGTACCTCATTAATATGCATTGGGAGTACAGCCAGGCACTAGGATCTGAACCCCTGGAAATGTTCTTTCTGAGCCTTCCTTTTCTGGGCTTTTCTTCGGTCAGGGCTAGGCGGAGGGAAGCAAAGAGGGTCCAGGCCACAGCTCTATAGAGACTGCTCCTTGAGCCTAGAACCCAGTAAAGGAGGCCTATGGCCAAATCCTAGCCCAGGGAAGGTCGAGGCCACTAAATCCTAAGCAGAGGCCCAAGAGAAGCAAAGAGCTCAGCAAAAATAATATATTGAAACCTCAACAGACCAAGTTCTTCTTCCCCTGGCATTTAGTAATCACACAAGCATAGCAGGGGCTAGAACTGCAAAGTGTCATTCAGGCTCAAAGACCTCGAGCTGGGAAGAACACAAGAGATCTTGTAATAAAATCTCATTTTACAAGTCAAGTCAAGAGGCATTTATTAAAGGCCTACTGTGTGCCAGGTACTGTTTTAAGCACTGAAATTTACAGTGAAATTGCTGGATTTTACAGAGAAGGGAAATTAGATTCAGAGAAGTAAATCCAGCCCAAGATTTCATGGCTATTTAAGGGCAAAGTCAGATCTAGAAACCAGGTCTCCTGACAACCTTAAAGAGTCAGAGATTCTTGGGGTTAGAAAGGACCCTAAGGGTAATCGAATCCAAGTTGTTCTAATTTATTTGAACTAAGGAGTTCATCATTTGTTATTCTGCATGACTGGAATAGAAGAGGCAAATAAAAACAAGAATTGTGAGCAATTTGCTCACCTCCCTGAGATTCAACTGTGAGAAGAGCTTCTTCCGGATCAAAAACTCAAGTTAAGATTTATTCAAGGGGGCAGCTGGGTAGCTCAGTGGATTGAGAGCCAGACCTAGAGATGGGAGGTCCTAGGTTCAAATCTGACCTCAGACACTTCCCAGCTGTGTGACCCTGGGCAAGTCACTTGACCCCCATTACCTACCCTTACCACTCTTCTGCCTTGGAGCTAATACACAGCATTGACTCCAAGATGGAAGGTAAGGTTTAAAAAAAAAAAAAGATTTATTCAAAAGATTCTCCATCAATAAAGACTGGATATTTCCTGTATCCAAGATTATAAGTCAAACCAATAATTTAATATGCCACTTGATAAAAATTATTAAAATTCATAAATATTTATTTCCATGAGATAATTTTTGCAATCTATATTTTAAAATCTTCCCCCAAAAAACTTGTTTTCTTTTTGACCCTGGATTAAGAGTTTTAATGATCTATTTATTTTAGTAAGTACCACCAATAACTATCTGCAAAGAGGCTACTTCCCAATTGGCTGCCTCCTTATCATGAGATTTCTTTAAGAGGAAAATAAAAACTATAGGTATACAATGGATATTGAAAAGACAAAATTGATTCTAGATCTCACAAAAGCTATATTCAAACCAGACTAATGGTAGAAATAGAGAAGTATAGTCTGTTTTCTGAGCTATATAGTGTACAGCAGAATCTAAACTAACATGCTATGCCAAATCATAAATGCTTTTTCTCCCATTTATACACCAATGCATGGTGCACATACTAAGTACCCTCTCAAACCACTAAGCACATGTTCCAAGAAGGAAGGCAAAGGATGGAATGGAAACTTGACAAACTGATTTGTATAGGTAAGTACTGTCCCTACCCCCATAAAACCAGGTTTACAAAAGTTGTTCCACTGTGTATGTGTATTTTCCTGAAAGTCAGCCACATAACCTGACTATAGTTCTTGCCCTTATTTGTGCACAGTGGCCCATTAAGGCTACTAGAATCAAGATTAATCAAGGTTTTAAAGTCTCAGGTTTAAAATCAAGACTATCCAGGTTTAAAGGGGTATTTTTGTAAATAGGAAGAACATTTCCCCCAAGTCATCATAGTCCAGTTGATAGAAATGGCCCAAAAGAAGTAAAAATAATTTTAAATATAAAATCCTTTAGATAATCCAATTCATCAACTTGAATTGCAACTTCTAAAGTAAATTTAACTTAAGCAACAAACTTATATTGAACACTTAGACTGTGCTAGACCCTATACTAAAAATGGGATACAAAGACAGTATGACACATCTATGGATCAAAATACATGATCCAAGTTACCCTAATGCTTCAGAATTCTCCTGAGTCCAAGTTGGCTACACAAACTATAAGAATCTCTTGGTCATTCATCCTCTGGTCCTTCATCCTCTAAGGCAGTAAAGGCAAACCTATGGAACAGGTGCCAAAGATGGCATGCAGAGTGCTCTCTGTGGGCAGGCAGCTGCCCTTTCGTCCAGCCCCACCAGAGTTCATTACTAAAAAGGCAGGACTTGGGCAGAGATACTCCCCTCCCCCTCTCCACCATGCCTGATGACATTTTTTCACATCACCTGCCCAGCAGCCCAGCAGCCCAATGGGAGCACTTTCTCCCTCCCTTGGGTGGGGTAAAGGGGGAACAGGGCACACCCAGCCCTCCGTGTGGGGGAGGGACACAGCCCTCTGTCTCTAGGGTAGGCCTGCAGGGCACTCAGTCTGGAGGGATGGGATGGGGGCTGGACCCTGCACTCCATCTCTAAAAGTTCACCATCACTGCTCTAACACAAACCATAGCCTGGGATGCATGTGACTTCCTTACTTGGCAG
Organism: Gracilinanus agilis; assembly: GCF_016433145.1. Taxonomy (NCBI): domain Eukaryota; kingdom Metazoa; phylum Chordata; class Mammalia; order Didelphimorphia; family Didelphidae; genus Gracilinanus; species Gracilinanus agilis. Next base: position 173,733,877 of record NC_058135.1, on the reverse strand, counting down.
AGGTACTTAGTGGGTTGCCATGTTGTTTGGCAATGAGCACTATCCATTGGGGTACTGAAGGTGGCCCCATATGTCCAAAGGAAATAGACACAGCAAGGTCAGTCAAGAATGCAGAGTCACAATGGATTTTTATTTATCTGCTTAAAGGCCCTTAGGGCTTAATCTAAGGCTGAGAAATGCTTCCTTTGACCTAGAAAGTAAGCAGAAAATCTGAGATGGCCACCTATTGGCTCTCTCTCCAGTATTATAATATTTTTATTTTCTTCTTAGACTAACATCATAGTTCTTGTTTATGAGTCCACTAATGTTGCCAGCCTTGCAAATCCATTGGAATGGTCCCAAATTACAACTAAAATGTGCTCTTCTTCATCATTTGTTGCAAAGCAATGGACTACTCCATCTGAAATTAGGAGACAGCAGCTGCTCATAAATGCCTTCATTAAATAAACATGGCAATACCTGCTGATAGAAACCATTTTGGGGTTTGGATAAGAATGAGTCTTTAAAAACAAACCCATATGTTAGCCCCATATAAATTTAACAACTTTCTAAATTTCTAAATTCATGTTAAATATGTATTAAAATCAGGGGAAATTTTTTAAAAGTAAATTTATATCACAAATTTATTTTCTAAAATGTTACTTTTGGGGGCAGCTAGGTAGCTCAGTGGATTAAGAGCCAGGCCTAGAGAAGGGAGGTCCTAGGTTCAAATCTGGCCTCAGGCACTTCCCAGCTGTGTGACCCTGGGCAAGTCACTTGACCCCCATTACCTACCCTTACCACTCTTCTGCCTTGGAGCCAAGACACAGTATTGACTCCAAGATGGAAGGTAAAGGTTTTAATAATAATAATAATAATAAAATAAATAAAATAAAATGTTACTTTTATCAAAGTTTCTTTAAAATCAGTTTTATAGTATACTAGGACATATTCACAACTACATAATTAATATGCATAACTCAATTCCATATGTTATTCCTTAGATTGGGTCCACAATTCATGTATCTTTGAATTAATACTCAGTGAAAAAATTTATCTTAGGATAAGCAAGTTGAAGCAAGTTCACAATGATAACTTGACCAGGAGTAGCCAAATGCAAGACATTATTCAGAATAATATGCTTGGAAAAAGAGATTGGTTATCTCTCTTTTAGAGGCCATACATTAATATCCTATGTTATACACTGATATTCTCAAATACTGAAAAACCAAAGGAAGGCTTCCATTATGCTAGTAATTAGATTCTTTACTGTGGGTTTATAGGAAAACATAAATGAAAAGGTGTGGAAGGGCTGCCATCTATATACATCTAAGGCAGGGGTTGGCAACGTATGGCTCTTGAGCCATATCTGGCTCTTTTGGGGGCCAAATAATGGCTCTTTCTGCAGGAGCCATAAAGTCAATTTTTTTTCAGGCGCTGTTACAGGAGTGCACACTGTGAGCACTGTACGGCTCTCACGAAATTACATTTTAAAAAATGTGGCGTTTGTGGCTCTCACGACTAAAAAGGTTGTCGACCCCTGATCTAGGGTATACCAATGAAATCCCATATCCATCAATTTAACAAAGCACCTAGCTAATTGAAGATGGTATATAAATTTCTTCTAAGTTATTCTCTTTATGTAATATAGGTCTGGACTATGAGTAAATCATAAACACTAAGATTTCAAGTTTTTCTTAGGAGCCTTAAAGCCACACCACTTTCAGAAGCAGACCTATTAGGCATTCCAAATGATTCCTACCTCTCAAAATGACTTCCACCAATGATTATAAAGAAAGTGTGGATTATAAAAAAGCAATGAACACCTTGTCAATGAGATTTATTTAAAGCGAAGGATGCAACTGTGCTTAGCTTGAACAACTGACACCTTCTTAAAGGTTCATATAAACTGATCATTAAATGTGAGATATAATTCCCTGGTATTTCAAGCTCTTCAAATATTATCATCCAGGATAGGAATGCATTATCTTGGGGCTTGTGTGTTGCCCAGTTCAGGGCTAGGGGGCGGGATTGTAGTTAACTAAGCCTAGAAAGTAAAACAAAAAACAGATTATGACTCTATGGTAATTCTTAGATGGGAAATCTGAGGCAATCTGAGATATTGTAGCCTCCTGGAGCCATGTTCCTTTCTTTCAATAATAGGTCACAGGCTGTGCTCCTGCCACCCCCAAGAGGAAGGATGTTTGGGAAAGGGAAATGCCTGAATTATCAGAAATTTGCCTTGAATTTCCTCATGTAGATAGAAACCAAATCTTCCATTTTGTCTTGGTTAGATTTTCATTGCTTTGCTATTGTTTTGTTTTTTTTAAACCCTTAACTTCTGTGTATTGGCTCCTTGGTGGGGCAATGGGGGTCCAGTGACTTGCCCAGGGTCACCCAGCTGGGAAGTGTCTGAGGCCAGATTTGAACCTAGGACCTCCCATCTCTAGGCCTGACTCTCAATCCACTGAGCTACCCAGCTACCCCATTTTTGCTAGTGTTTTTAAAAGATAAGGTAAATTAAAAAGCTACACAGGCAAATTCAAATGAACAATCCAGTTGTATGGATAATTCAGGCACAAATTGAGATTGACCACTACCACAGACTGAAACTGACTATCCGCTTGACTCTTCCACTGAAGATACTGACTTGTGGAAGGTTCATTGAAAATAGAATCAGTTATCAGACATAATGTTCAAAGGAGTCCAGATTAAGAACATTTCAGTTTGTTTCATGGACATGGGAACTGAGATCTGAGAAATGTGATATCAACTTTCTGACAACAACAAAATAGAAGATGGGAAAGAGGAAACAATACCATTTTTTTAAATTCCCAAACACCAGCACTCCAGCCTTCTCGTAAGCTAAAATGCCTATTTTGTCCATGTTTACTTGTGTTAATAATGTCTAGTTAATATAAATGCTAATTACTGGATATTCCTGTGGAAGAGGCGTCTTATTCTCTTTAAACTTCACCAAGATTGTACCACATTCAAATGAATACTTAATAAGTTATTTTTTTGTTATTTTTTTTTAATTTTAAACCCTTAACTTCTGTGTATTGGCTCCAAGGCAGAAGAGTGGTAAGGGTAGGCAATGGGGGTCAAGTGACTTGCCCAGGGTCACACAGCTGGGAAGTGTCTGAGGTCAGATTTGAACCTAGGACCTCCTGTCTCTAGGCCTGGCTCTCAATCCACTGAGATACCCAGCTGCCCCATTAATAAGTTATTTTGAATGATGACAAGTATCATGTAAGGTTTCCGCCCCTTAAAAGAAAGAGATTTGCTTTCACCTTTTCAAGTAGTAAGAAATTCCACATAGACACCCATGGTTTGGATTCTGGAAGAAAAGGTGTTTACCAGTCAACAAGATTTTTTTTTGGCCTTTGCATTTGTGAAGGTCATGAGCATCAACATGGATGTCATTTACCAAGATGTGGCCAATGTAAAATTAAATTAATATCCAATAACTCCAAGTATTATATCTTATAAAGTTTATTAATAATCACTTGAAGTAGAAGAAGTAAAAGAACAAAAATAAAAACTTGAGTAAAGCCATGTGAGCAAACTTTTCCTGCCAAGCTCTCTCCCCAGCTGCATTCTGGGAAGGAGAGAGTGAGGGCGGAGCTACACACAACTTATATCTTCCCTGTGTTAGTACCTTACATAGATATGTAACTGGGGATGCTAGGAGGGAGAATCCCTGGGGAGCAAAATTCTATCCATACACCATCAAGATGCTCCAAGAGGCCACAATATCTCAGATTGCCAGAGTAAAAAAAAAAAAATGTAATCATTGTATAAAAGAGTGAAATTTCAGCTTTTAGAAAAGAAAATAAGATATTAAAGCTAGTACCCTAACCAAATGTTCTCTACTATATGAACAGAATACAGGAAATTCCAAATTAACAATTCAAAGAGATGAGTTACAGAGATATGTTCCTAAAGAAGTTGGAGAAAAGCTGAATTTATGTCAATCAAATCTTATGTTCTCATTTACTTACATTATGATTTTTCAGTTCCTCCTTAGCTTATCTTAATTTAGAAGTATTTGTTGCCATTTGAGCTTTAAATTTCTTTGTTCTTCCCAGGCCTTCAATTGCTATATTCCCTGTCAAGAAATTTGTAAGCAAATATTTGGACTAAGAAAGCTGCCAGGCAAAAGAATTTTTCTGTAATATTAGTGATGGCTCAACACTTTGTCACTTCTGTAAATCTGAGTTTTTATACTTTCAGTGTTTTGAAAGAAGATCACCCAGATAGTGCCTAGAATAAAGGAGAGAGTCCTGAGATTTCACCAGTATAGGAAATTCCCTGATGAGGGATCTCCCTCTATCAAAGAAGATCTGCATCTTTTCTTACTTTTTATTTTTATAGTAATAACAATAGTTTGTATTTCTAATTTATAATCTTAGAGTTGCCTAGAGCACTGAGAACTTAAACAAATTGCTCAGTAGTACACAGGCAGTGGAGGACTGAATTATTTGGATTAAAAAATATGTCTATTAAAATGTTTTAACATTTAAAAAGACTCCTCTCCCCATACTTGGATTTTAAAAATTAGATGGAATTTCAAGCACCTTTTATTTTAAAAACAGATAAAGATAACAAGATATTAGATATACTTTTATCTGTGAAAAATGTTTGCTTTCTCTTACTTTCAGTATTCTCTCCTGAGGCTTATCATTAAAAGCTTTTAAAATTCTCTCAGCCATTCATTTTCACAAGCAGGGGGTAAGTACCAAATACAGGTGGCCCATTTAAGATGTTGAGAACAAGGAAGTGATGTGAATTTCTTTAAGTCACTCAATAAGGCAGAAAAAAAGAGAAATGAAATTATGACTAGATGACAATCCCTTTTGCTAGCGACAAGGCCATCGACCTGAAAATCTTTATATATTATACTCTGAATTTGAAGAACATCTTCCATAAGTCCTTTTCTCTTGCCTTACCATGAATAATAATTTTACATTTGATAGTTTCTTAAAGTTTACAAAACATTCTATAAAAAAATCCCATATGAGATGTAATTGTATTTAATAATTATGATACCACATATCATATGTGACACATAATATAACTATGTATAATATAGCAATTGCATTTTTTAAAGTTCCCACTGGGAGTTCAATTCTGAAAATTAAATCTATTTATATAATGAAGACATCATTTGCTAAAGGAACACCACAAACTATAAATGGCATATAAAAATGTTATTGTTTGTGGAGAATGGAAGGGCAGAGGAAAGAATTTTTCTTTATACTAATTTTGCTGAGTTCTAGAAATAATTTTCTATTGAAATGTCATTGAACTGATAATTCATTTGGTTCAAATGGCAAAAATAAAATTATTAATAAAATGGCATTTCAGGTATTTGGTAAAGAGGCATTCAGGAGGATGTGCATTGTCACAATGTTTAGCCAGTAGTTATCAAAGTGTTAATTATAGGCAAGGCATATAACAGAGACTTTTTTCCTTTCTCTTCTTTGTCCCCATTTTCCTTTTGAATCTTATATGGTGAGTGTGTATGTGCAAAGAAATCCACAAATTATTTTGACTTAATGAACAGTGTTTAAATAACTAGCCACAGCTGTGTAGTTCATTCAAAGCTAATAAAAGTACTAAATTAATAACAGTAAATAACTCTCTAATTCCCAGTGTATCATACTGCCTTCCTTCCATGAGTACATGATAATTTTTACACATTCAGTGTTTAGTTAACAAGGTAGCTCACTAAGTGTGGAAAAGAGATGCTTCCCACAGAATGGATAGTGGGCAAACTGCAAGTGGACTTCATCCATTTATAGGAAGTTACATTTGGAATGGCTCTTAGAGCTCCTGTAGGATTGGAAAATGAATTTTCTTGCTTTATTGAGGCAAAACAATCAGTCTTGTGTGTGTTCACAGAAGATACGTGAGCTCATGTATACATATCATGTGTGTTCAATTAATTCACACAATTTGTGACTAGCAAACTGGGTTCCTTTATGCAAAACAAGTGGATCTTCAAGAATTTTTCAAATGTCCAGGAAATACTAAAATGGATAAAATAGTAATAAAAGTTAATCATTAGGTCTTCATCTTGATATTTTTGAGGAGTCAAGGATACACAAGAGAAAATCAATTAAATCTATAGCATCAGTGGAGACAACAGTTCCATATCTGCTAGAATTTGGTACATTTATTTTAGTGTGAAACCAACTTTTTTCACTCACAGACTGCTTTTAGCTAACATTTCAAGCTGTCTTTGAGCTTTAGAGATAGGCATATTTTAGGGGTTCTTTTCTACTTTTTTAGGGATTTCCTTTCATTTGACTTACAAAAGGCCATTTGTCAAGTTCAAGAATAAGAAGGACATAGTGCCAGTGGGTTTCTTTTAACAATAAAATCAGCTTCGACCACAAGCATATGTGTTTAAAATACCTCCTGAGCTTCCATCAGAGACAGTGGAATCTCAGTAATGGGGCATGGACTATATTCAGTGTATTTGTAGGGTATGCCTTAGCTCTGAGACACCTAGGGGACTGCTTTTCTTATGGAGGAAAGAGAGAAAGAAAGAGAGGAAGAAAGAAAGATAGAGAGAAAGAAAGAGAAAGAAAGAAAGAAAGAAAGAAAGAAAGAAAGAAAGAAAGAAAGAAAGAAAGAAAGAAAGAAAGAAAGAAAGAAAGAAAGAAAGAACACCGTAACTCAGCGGTGAAAAAGGTCAAGCTAGTATTGACAAGTATGTAAAGACATCTCCTAAACCATGGGAAAACATGTATAAATTGTTTCCACTCACTGCATTCACAACCAATGGAAGGGCATTACAAAACTGCACTTCTTGTATTGTTGGTGTGAAAGGATATCTATTTATCATCGCATAAGACAGCTCGAATGATCATTATCTACTTTGCCCACTTTCTGACCCAAATTCAAGGTTTTTATGGAAAATTGCAGTCAGTTTGATTGATGAAATCCAAAGATGTCTAAAATGGCACCAAAGCTCTCCAGCTGTGCAGACTCCAACAGAGGGCTTCAATGTTGGCATTGTTCCTGAAAAAAGTGGAGAAAACGGGCAAAAGTTAGGGGATTTCTGTTTAAAAACTTCAAATTTCAATGAAGATACCCAAACCTATTATGCCTGTTCACACGTGCGAACAGTGTGAACATCAAAGTATTTCCCACACAACCGGGTTCCTCTTCAACCAATAAACCTTCTTTGTAAGAAGCTGAAAGGCTATCGACAAGAGAGTAGCAGGTCTGGTTCGGAAGAAGGCAACATCAACTTGGACAGAGTTGCGCTCTGCTCTGCAGGGGAGACTTGGGGAGGAAGGGGGCTTGGGATGTTGACTGGATAGTCGCTTTTGGAGTTGGAAGGGCCCTTAGGTTGGGATTACCAGGTCCATCCCGTTTATATACGTGACCTCCAGAATTTAAAGGTTTAAATGCGCTACACACACACACATACACACACATTCCCTTCCTTCCTTTGAATTTGAAACCTTCGTGTGATTTAATGAATTACTGTCTTTCTCAGAAAGCCCGCCCAAGGCTCTCTCTGGAGGAAAATGCACTAACATACACAGGGCTCCTCCCTCCGAAGTCTTTAGCACTCCACCTTTCCTTCATTCCTCTCCTTTCCCTCTCCATTTTCTCTTGCATCCGTTATCCTCCTCCCACTTCTGCATTTCTCCTCACCTTCCTTCCCCTTCTTTCTTTTCTCCTCCCCTTCTCTCCTCTCCCTTCCTCTCTCCTCTCAACACTAGTCTCCTCCCATCTTTTCCCTTCCCTATTTCACCTTTCCTCCCCTCCCTTCCCTTCTCTTTCCTCTCCTCTCTTGCCTTTTCCTCTTTTCACCTCCCCTCCTATTCTCCCCACCACTACCCTCCCTTCTCTTTCCTCATCTCCCCTCCTTTTCCCTCCCGTCTGCTTTGCTCCTCGCCTCTTACCACCCCTCTCTCATCTTTTCCCTTCCCCCCCCCTCTTCTTCACCCCTCTTCTCACATCCTCTCTTCTTTAACCCTCTCCTTCTCTCCTCCCTTCCTCATCACTCCTCCCTCGCTCCCCTTCCTTTTCCCCTCTCCACTGATGCACTGCTTCTGTCCTCTCTCCTTCCTCCCCACGCAGGGTGCTTAAGATGTGAATGCGCCTCAGCTTGCATGGCGGAGACGCTGGACTGATCCGCGCTGCCCCCACCCCTCTTGGCAGACTCGGCGGGCGCCTCGATTATGCCTAGACTAGACCCAGGCGGCGGCTGCAGAGGCGCCGCAGAGAGAAGCCCAGGCAGTCCATGACAGCGCCGTTTGTCAGCGAAGCCCCGTCTTGTTTTAGGGGCGATGCATTATTGTGGAATATTGTCACCTGCCTAATTGTTCCTAATGGTCACCCCCTGTTATTAATAATAGCTGGAACGTGGCTCCTAGACATGTTACCCAGGCTAGGGAGCTGATGAATGAAACCCCTACTAGGGGAAAATCTTGGGAGCTGTCTTCTTGTCGTATTACCCAAGGGGGCCCGCTATAAATCTTCCTTCATTTTAACCACGTTTACCCTCATACTCCTCGGGGCTAGGGATGCTGTGTTAAGATTGCACTGATGTGCCAACGCTCTGAACCAGCTGCTCCTAAATACAGACAAGTCCTTGTCAATTAAGCTAGTGAGGAGCAGGTCCTTGGAGGCCTGGGGCGTTTTAGCAGCCAGCAGCGTGCAGCCCCTACAATTAGTATCCATTTTGAAAGGACCTCCAGGGCACAAATGCACAGGCAAGGAAAGAATCAAACACCAGGCAACTTCAATTTTGGAAATTTGTCCTATGCGAGTGTGAGACTGAACAGACAGTCTCTAAGAAGAGAGCTAGTATTTCTGCAGAAAGATGGGCTTTTCCTCTCCCTCCCTTCCCCCTCATATTCTCTTTGTTTTTCAAAGCAGGCAGTGGCCTGAGTTTGGGGCTGAGCTTTTTTCTCCCCCTTTTTCTTTCTTCCTTCCTTTCTTTCTTCTCCTTCTTTTTTTAAAAGAAAGATAAATGAATACATTCATTTTGCCAGGCGAGCTGAAGTTTCCCTTATGGCTTCCTTTGTGACCACTTCAAGCAGCTGGTGGCATGCAATCGTCCCAGGAGCCTGGCCTTTGGCCCAGGGGGAACTGGACAAGGCACTCCGCTCCAAGGAGAAGAGCTGCGATGTTTCAGGTCAGCAAGGCCAAGCTGCCAGGAGCACAGGCAGAGCTTGAGGAGTTCAACCAAACAAAACCCCTAAAGGATCAGGAGGCCTGGGGGATCATTAGCCAAGGTGTTTGTTTAAGTGATTAAGGAAGTTGGTAGTTAGGGACAGCGAGGAAGGGAAGAACTTGTTAGACAAGGCAACATCAGCCTCAGAAGGTTGGAAATTCAGAGAATATCACCGTTGAAGGCTGTGTGACCCTACCAAGTTCAAGAACAGAGCAAACAGCACATGCCATTAGAGACAGCAGTCAACTGGTAGTCAACAAAAGGGACAGAACCCTGAAAAAAAATGTTTCAGTATTAAATATGGAAAAGTATAGAGCAGGGGGCAGGAGGGTCAGTGAAAGTCAACAAGACAGCAGGCTTAATGCTAAAAAGAATTTAATATCAAAAATACATAAATCTGAAAGTGAGGGCAGCCTCATAATGAACAAAAAAGAAGCCAGTGTTCAATCAATGTTCACTTGATCATAGTGCCCTAACGGATAGCATCAGGTTGTTAACATTTAACACCAAAGTTAAGAGAATAAGAGAAAGGACTGTCCTTTCCACTGGAGACCTGCTGGAAGATTTTATGTGCCACAGAAGATGTTGGTGGTTTCTTTACTGTCCTAAATGACTGCCCCCAGGGGGAAAAATGAAACCAATTCCCCTGAAGGTTTTGCCCTTTCTGCCTTCCATTCCCAAAGTTCCTCTCTCACAGTTGTATATTGTGTGTGTGTGTGTGTGTGTGTGTGTGTGTGTGTGTGTGTGTGTGTGTGTGTGTGTAAATAAGCAAGTGAAGATCTCTCCTCATTGGGAGTCTGTCTTCACTCTATCTCATTCTTGGAGAGGTGAAATTTCTAATGAAATTGACAAAACTTCCCAAAAAAGCAAGACACCGTAGATCCTAGGAATCAGTGTAAACCCCTCAACACACACACACACACACACACACACACACACACACAGTCTCCTTTGCCAAGAGTGGTCACATGTTCTTGTGGGACAATTAAGCAATCCCAAAGGGAGCACAAAGATTTTTCCTTTTTAATGACTAAATCCTACTTTCAAAGAAGTCTTTGAAAGTTAAGCCCTCAGAATTCAAGATGCTTCAATCCTTAAACATAGAAAGATGTAGGTCCTTTCTCAGTACTTTTTCTTTAGTATTTAAGCTCATTGAGAGCTATTCATTCATTCATTCATTCATTCATTCGTTTGTTTGTTTGTTTGTTTGTTTTTGAAATCTCCGTATTCCCAGAATCCAGTATAGACCCTGGCAGGCACTTACTAAATGATTCTTCATTGATTTTTGAAGTATCCTCTGTTTGAAATATCCACTATTTTAATAATAATAGCTAACATTTATATAATACATATGTGCCAGATATTGTACTGAGTGCTTTATAATTTTTATCTCATTTGATTCTTAAACAACTCTGGGAATTAGTTACTGTTATTATCTCCATTTTACAGATAAGGGAAAAGGGTTAAGTGACTCGCTCAGGGTCACATAGCTAGTAAAGAGCCTTATGTCAAGTTTGAACTCAGGTCTTCCTGACTTCAAGCCCCCAGCTTTATCCACACTGCCCCCTACCTGCAGTGCATTTGTCTACCAACTAGCTTATAAAATGCAGTTTAAGGACCTTCTCTTTTACTTTCCCACACATTCCTCCTATTGTTTAAACAAATGTTTAGTTGAAAAACAAGGGTCTTATAACTAGTAATGGTTAAATTACTATACTATATACTAAATTATAGCTAGTAAATGTGCTAAACTATAACTAGTCCATGTTAACTGTGTTATGCCTTTTGATCCCTACAACAATCCTGTGAAGTAGGTGCTATTGTTATCCTCATTTTACAGATGAGAAAACTAAGTCTAAGAAATGTGAAGTGATAGGGTCACACAATTAGTTTCCGAGACAGGGTATGAATCTAGATTTTCCAGCATCATCCACTATGCCTCTTGTATAATATAACCAGAAGGAAATCATTTAAACTGCAAAACATTGGTGGATCTGCCACCAAAGATTCACATGCCAGGGAGCCCCTGGGAAGTACCTCTTTTTATTTTAGGTGGTCTATAAAGGGATAGCTTTCTACAGAGTAGAAATGAGGGTCATTTCATTGTACCAAAGCAGCCCAAATGGCTAAATGACTGCCCCTATCTTTCTGAAACTTTGATTGGCTTGGTTTGCAGGATGTTGGAAGAATGAACCTGGTGGTGCTGACTTTGTGAGTAAGGAGAATACCAGCCTGGCCTGTATTCTTCACTTAGCACAGCCATACTGGGAGACCATACCCTGGACAATCTTAGAAACCATCTTTCCCTTTTTGCCTCGGTGTGAAAAACAAAGCGAACAAAATAAAACAAACCTAACTAGCCAGAAGCAGCTTTAGACTTCCCAAGACCCTAAGTTGTTTTTTATTTTCTTGGCTGAGATAGTTAATAAACCAAAGTTTGGTACCATTCAAGGCAGCTAAGTGGCACAGTGGATAGAATGCCAGGACTACAGTCAGGAATACCTGAGTTCAGATCTGACCTAGGACACTTCCTAGCTCTGTGACTCCAGGCAAGGCATTTCATCCTGTTTGCCTCTGTTTAATCATCTGTAAAATGAACTGGAATAGGAAATGACAAACCATTCCAGTTGCCAAGAAAACCCCAAATAGATGTGGCAAAATTGGGACACTAATACACTGCTGGTGGAGTTGTGAATTGGTCTAACCATTCTGGAGGGCAATTCGGAACTATGCCCAAAGGGCTTTAAAGGAATGCCTACTCTTTGATCCAGTCATACCACTGCTGGGTTTGTACCCCAAAGAGATACTAAGGAAAAAGACTTGTACAAAAATATTTATAGTCGTGCTTTTTGCAGTGCCAAAAAATTAGAAAATGAGGGGATGTCCTTCAATTGGAGAATGGCTGAACAAATTGTGGTATCTTTTGGTGATGGAATACTATTGTGCTGAAAGGAATAATGAACTGGAGGAATTCCATGTGAACTGGAATGACCTCCAGGAATTGATGCAGAGTGAAAGGAGCAGAAACAGGAGAACATTGAATACCCTGTGGCACAATCCAATGTAATGGACTTCTCTACTAGCACCAATGCAATGACCTAGGATAATCCAGAGGGATTTATGAGAAAGAATGTTATCCACATCCAGAGATAGAACTGTGGAAACAGAAATGCAAAAGAAAAACATATGATCCATCACGTAGTTTAATGGGAATATATGACTAGGGTTTTGATGTTAAAAGATCACTCTACTACAAATATGAATATCATGGAAATAGGTTTTGAATAATGATACATGGCTAACCCAGTGGAATTGCTTGTCAGGTTCAGGAGAGGGAGGAAAGAGTGGAGGATGGGAATTATGAATCATGTAACCATGGAAAAATTTCCTAAATAAAAAAAAAAGAAAACCCCAAATGGGATCAGGAAGAGTCAGACAAAACTAAACAACAACGATCTCACCCATCACTCAGGAGACAAAATTAAATAGTCTCTTCTCAGGCTCTCTCCTTCCCTAGGTCAGGTCCAGGCCCAGGCCCAGGCCTACAGTCTGGGCTTCCTTAGGTTCTTGTTAATTTAAGATCACATGATTTGGTAGATTTTGATTCCCTTAGTCAATATTTAACCCTAAAGAAACTTCCTCTTTCCCTTAACTCTTAGGGAAATTGAGGATCTCTTGAGATTCTCTGCCTCCAAAAAATAGTGGGCAGAAAAATTTTGAAGTAAAAGAATTTCTTTTTATGATGGATACCTGAACAACAAGTTTTGGCATTGATTCTCATTTGAAACTAAAAACAGAAGATGGCCTATTAGCCTATATTTCCCTTCTTAGTTTTAGAAAGGCAGCCTTTCTTGGGAGAGAAAGCAGACTTGCTGCCCTTGAGTGATATCCATGCCCAGCCTGTAAGGTCTGTCACATTTCCTCTTTTCTTGAGTTGTATGGAAAGAACTGAAGGTTAAGAGTAGCAAGTCTAGCTCCTTGGAGTGGAAGGTGGAGGAAACCAATGGCAGCCTATCAAGAAATATCTTCACTTAGAAAATATTCAAAATATGTGGCTTGTGGTAGCCTGAGAACAAAAGCATTAGTGACAATAGATCATAAAATTTGAAGATGGAAAATGCTTTAGAGGTCATTTAGTCCAACCCTCTTATTTTACAAATGAGAAAAGGGTTCAGAGAAGTGAAATTACAGTCCCAAAGCTACTTCAGTAGTAAGTGACAAAGCTCAGAAACGAACCCAAGTCTCCAGGCCCCAAATCCTGCGGGACCATAGGGAAACTTTCAGCCCTGAAGAGATAATGTCTGTTTTGAGTTACTCATCACTCTCCTGAAGGGCTAGCTCTTCAGCCTTGTTTTGGGCTATAAATCAGGTCTGTTCTAGGACCTTGGAGAAAGGGAGTTTTCATTCCTTCAGGTTTCTTTGGTAACTTTCCTCTGGACTCCTAATGCCCCAAGGTGTCTCCATAGCACATTTGCTGATGCTTCTGGGAGTGCAGGAGAAATCCACTGAGCCTAACTGAGGGGTCAGCAGATGTTGACCTTAGAAAGGTTTGGTTAGGTACCCAAAGCAGAGCCTCAACTAATCTTTCTATTATACTCTAGGAGCAAGCACCTTGGCAGCTGAAGGCTAAAAGCCTTTGAAAACCTGGCTTTCCCCCTCATTTTCCTGGTGGTCCCTCCTCTACAGAGAAATTGGGAGATGAGAAAAGAGCACAAAAGTTTAGGGGTGATTATGGCTATAGATTATAAAGCTATTGTATTAATATTTATATAGACATGATATAAAAATTAGAGTATTTCTATAGCACTTACTGTGTGCCAGACACTGTTAAGCTCTTTACAGAAATATCATCTTGCTTTATTTATCCTTTCAACAACTCTGGAAGGTATGTCCTATTATTATCTCCATTTTATAGTTGAGGAAACTGAGGCAAACAGATGACTGTTAAATGACTTGCCTGGGGCTACACAGCAGGTAAGTGTCTCTAACTTCAAATTTGGACTCAAATCTTCCTGACTCCAAGTCCAGTGATCTATCCACTGTGCCTAGATACAGAAATATCATTATAGAAATTCATTTGGATTTTCATATTGATAGTTATAGATGAGAAAGATATTACTGTCGGCATAAATTGTTGTTTGGTTGTGTCTGACTCTTTGTGACCCCATTTTGGGGTTTCTTGGCAAAGAGACTAGAGCAATTTGCCATTTCCTTCTCCAGCTCATTGTAAGAGGAAGAAAGTGAGGCAAACAGGGGTAAGTGATTTGCTCAGGGACACACAACTGATAAGTGTCTGAGGCTAGATTTGAACTCAGAATGAGGAGTCTTCCTGACTTCAGACCCAACACTGTATCCACTGCACCACCTAGCTGTCCAAGATGTAGATGCAGATTTGTATAAAGATGTGGTTGCTTATCTATAACCATTAGTATGGAAAGGTCAGATATTAATATAGATATATATCTAGAGAGAGAATATATATCTCTAGGTACATATATGGATTCATTGATACCCATAAGAATAGATTTTTTTTAAACCCTTGCCTTCCATTTTGGAGTCAATACTGTGTATTGGCTCCAAGGCAGAAGAGTGGTAAGGGTAGGCAATGGGGGTTAAGTGACTTGCCCAGGGTCACACAGCTGGGAAGTGTCTGAGGTCATATTTGAACCCAGGACCTCCCATCTCTAGGCCTGACTCTCAATCCACTGAGCTACCCAGCTGCCCCCTACCCATAAGAATATTGATAGATGTGGATATAGATATCCATGCAGATGTAAATTAATTTCAATGAATTCTTCCCAGAGAAAAGCACACTTTGGAAATGGACAGAGTAACCTGTCCTAGACTTGTGTGTGTGTGATTACTCCAAAGGGGTGGGCCACCAAGCAAAGTGCACAGCGGAAACTAGACTTTCCAGGAGGAGAAAAATAATTTTTTAAGAGTTTCTTTCTTCTTTGGAGTGGCGTCAGTGACATGCCAAGTACCTCAGCTAGGACTGGGGACAGCCAGGGGGAAAGATAGGAATTTGCTTATTCTCTAAGAGCTTAGAAATATGTAACTTGGATCAATATAGCAAGGAGGGAGGGTTTGTTGGTTCATAAGGTCAAGCAGATGTAGACACAGCATGGGAGTTATTTGTGTCAAGTCGGGTTATTGTAAACGCAATCCAGCAAATTGAGGCTCAGCTCATGGGGGCAGCCAGTGGGCCAGCGCAATGGGGTCAGGGTGGCAGTCAGTCTGTCCATCCCCGCCGAGACGGTAATTGCCCCAGGTCTGACATGATGTCGGGGGCTCCCCGCCGCTCCATCCATCTCCATCCAGTTAGCCGCTTTGCTCCCTACATGACTGGGGTTGAAGCTAAGCTCCAGATCCTTCACTCTGAATAATGGGGATAATTGTATCTCCTCCTGGCACCGCCATTAATTGCTTTTAATATTTCTGCCCGGGTTTCTCAGTCTCTGCTTCTGTCTGTCTTTCAACGGAACTCCCGGCAGGGATCTGAAGACAATGCGGAAGTATCGTGTCAAGATCTTGGGTGTCTCGAACACACAGCCCGAAAGGAATAGAACAGTGTCGAGGGCGTGAAGCAAACAACAAGAGCCCCTCTTCTCCCCCTCCGCACAGTCTTTTGAAGATCTACCCTTTCCACTCCCGCTTGCCTCGGACTAGCCCTTATCCAGCCACAAAGTGAATTTCCTTCTCCCGGTTGGGCTGGTTCCGCGTTATCTACCATCCGCAAAGCTGGCCAATAAAGGCTTTGTCTTTCCCCTGCCACTTTGCAGCTTCCCTTGCCCACTCCCCAGCCTACCGATGTTACTTCTTACTTCGGGGACCCTCTCTCATTCGCCATAAGCCCTGGCTTTTTGGGGGGGGGGATTTCTTTTTTTCTTTCACTGACAATTTAATAGTCCAAAGTAATCATCTGCGTGACATTGGCCATCCATCTTCTCCTAGGGGGGAACAAAGCCGGGAGCTGCCTGACTCCAGGCCTCTCCAAAAAAAAAAAAAAAAAAAGCCCCAAACCGCCTTTCTATTTTGAGAAGGCTTCCCCACAATAGCATCCTTATGAACCATAATGGTGATGTTTATGAAGCCAGCGATACCAAGTGTATGAAGACAATTTTATGCCTAATTAGAAGATGATGTAAGCAGCCAGGAGACAAAGACGACCTTTCTCCTCACCCCCTACCCCCTTGCTCCCCAACTTTCCTGGGGCTGGCCAACTTGTGCTGGAGAAAGAGAGCCCTCCTGCGCCCTTACGTCCACTATTTTTATAGCATGCCCTCTCACCCCCGCAATCGTCTGTGAGCCTGGAGGCACTCAGTCCCACAGCCCAGCAGAAGGGGGTGAGGATGGAGGTAAGAAAAAGGGGAGGAGTGTTTAAAGACGCTGTTTAAAGAGATTTGGAAACTTTACTGCGAGGGAGAAAGCACGGTTCCCTGCCGCACCCCCCACCCCCCATCCAAGGGGACTTCACCTCTGGGAAGACTCCAATAAATACAACCCTGGCGCCACTCGATTACGGGATAATTTTTAATATATATGCAATAAATGTTCACTTTGTTAGATTGAATGACAGACAATAATATCGGCAAATCTTCATATCCATCCATTACCAGCAAATGAGCAGCACAAAGGACAGATTTGCTTTTGATTAATTTATTTGCAGACTCGGGTTGATAAAGCAATAACTATTTGGTTAAACTTGACATTTGGTCTTCGGGGGGTTATCCGACAAATCCCTGTAGTTCGGGGGAGATAATAAAGCTGTTTAAGGGGGATTAATTATTAATTGGCTGCAATTAATTTCCCCCCTTTCCTCGGCCACGGCACACAATGCGTATCGTTCACCTGCAAACAAAAGGCAGAAGTTTGTTTCTCTGTTCCGCCTTCCTTCCCCCGTCTCCCCCAGCCTTGTTAAAAAGTGTCGGGGAGCCTTTGTAAGGTGGCAATTGCAAAGAACCTGAATGGAGAAACTGCTCCCCCTCCCCCCAGCAGAGAACTGCAACGTCTTACCATCCACTTTCTGTCTGCATAAACCCTTCTGAAGTGCTTTTCGTTTTGACAAAGCGGTAGTCAGATTTGGACGCCTATTGACAGGAGGAAAGAAACTGTTTTTGGAGTGATAGTGATGAATCCCCCAGGTGAGAGGAGCTTCCTCTCCTCTCTGGGATTTTCCCACTCGGAAAATCTGGATTTCGAGGTACACTCGTTCTTCCTCTCGGCCACGGGCAAAGGATATAAACTGGAAGGCTTGGCGCAGGGTGGGAGGGTGGTGTGAGCCTGTGACCTGGACACTTGAAGAATGTATCAGGATATAGTAAGCATCTTTAGAGAAAGGGCATACTTCTCTGTTTTAAACCTAGATTCCTTTTCCTCCATCTCCATCACGTTGCCGCGTCTAACTATCCCCCAGTTAAATAAAGGCTCTCTAAAAAAAGGTGAAGTCCTTTGTGCTGGGGTAGTGAGGCTGGGCCCAAGATGATGCAGGAACCGTTTGGGGCAAAGACCCAGAAACAGAGACCTCAGCCAAAGACAAAACTCCCAGTTCAACTTTAGTGATGAATTACTGCTGGGGCATCATTCAAAGAGACAAAGTTTCCTTGGACTCTGTCTCGCTTCTCTTTGCCTTTCTTGGCTCTGATGAATGAGCTCTGCGGATGGATGGATGGCCCAGAGTGTGTTGTATCTTCATCAAACTGTGCAACCCCTCCTTTTGCTAATAATCTGTCACAACTTTACAGAACACACACTGAGACCAAAGCAAGGCTCTGGCCTCGAGCCCTTCTCTCTCTGTCTGCAAGGGCAGGAGGATGAAGAAGGGCCAAAGGGAAGGGGCCAGGTCAACCCCGGGGCTGCCCCTGCCCTGTTCTTGCCCCAGCTGGGAGGGTCGGGGGTGGATCAGGGGGCCGGGTGCATCTTTTTTACTTTCTCCCGAAGGGAAAAAAAAATCCTCCTTTACCCCTACCCTCATCTAGGGGGGAGGGGTCACCTTCTAGCCCAGTTTTCCAATTTGCGCAGAGATAACTTTGTCAACTTAAAGGAAAGGATTCTTGTAAGACAATGAGGGAGGTGGATGGGACATGGTGGGAGGAACAACCCACAGTTATCTCTCCAAATAGGTCAATGTAAAAAGCAAATTAATTTTTGCTTAGAAATACAGCTCTAGCCCAACAATAAATAAAAAATAAAAAATAAAAAAGGCGCAAAAAAGTCCCTAACGGAGAATATCAATCTAGCCCGCACTTAGCACGGCGCCTCACACAACGTTTATGCTTCGGAAATGACTGCTGACTTGTTGCCTATCCAGAGAAGGAACAACCTGAAGAGGATACGAAAAATCGTTCACAAGAAACCAGACTTTCTATTCGAGTTTAAATAAAGCTCAGTCTTCCTGGGGAGTACAAGCACGAGGACTACCCTCCAAGGGACCAGGATCTGGCTAGGTTTCTTTTTCATTTTCTAATAATAGCAATAATACGATGATGTCTTTAAAACGGATCGCCGGGAATGCAAGGTGTGCGTGCACTGGCCGGGTTCCCCAGGCACAGTCCGCTCGGTTCCCCGGGGAATCGCTGTGCGGCAGGCGTCTAGCTTGGCATCCCCGCAGGCGGCTAGGAGCCCGGCGCTCCGGGAGGCCAGGAAAGGTTGGGGGTGGGGTTGGGGGTAGCGCTTAGCACACTTCGCTGTTTCTCTCAAACTGTTTATATTAAGTTGTCATTCATCCCTTTTAAAGTCCAAGAAGATGCATTCATAAGATTGTTTCTTTATTTTTCCCATTCTCTAACCCTTTTCTTGCTGGTTAAGAAAATCGCATTCTTTTGCCTGTTTGCTTTAGGCCTTTTCATCCCATGTTGCAGCTAAGAAAAGAAATCAGGTTCTTTTATTTTTCGATTGGATCCGAATTCCTATTTGGGGCGCCTTTTGATGTCCCCATTTAGCGCCTTTGACTGGCCAGCTGAATGGTAGCCGCCCGCTTTTGTCTTTTCCCACATGTTCCTTCAGAAAGACCCCCCTTTAAACGCCTAGTACCCGCTGATGGATCCATTTTCAAACGGGTCGGAAAGACCGTGCCAGAGGG
>NC_058135.1:173664612-173709612 GCF_016433145.1 Gracilinanus agilis | reverse complement strand
GTGCATTTCAAGGTTTCCCTGTATAATTAGTGTCAGTCTCATTATTCTTGTATTTTTCTGGCCTGGTTTTCTCTTCTCTGGATGTTTCATCTTCCTCCATAGAGCATTCATTAGCTTCAGCATCACCTAGTCTAATTGACAGGTTCCATTGTTGTCTTCCCAAAACTTTTGTATTTCTGGTCTTTATCTTTTAAAGGGGGAGGAACATGTTCATTCTCTTTACATTTCTTGGACTGGTCACAGCCAGGACAGTGAGCCTGTCTGAAAAGAGGAAGGTTGACACAGAACAGAAAAACTTGGAGCAATTTATAAGTCTTAATAGAGGTGGGCAACAACCTCGTAGGATGATCTACAGATCTGTAGATTGGTAAGAATAAAAATTCATTTAAGAAGTTAAAAAAAATTTAGTTGGCCTTTCAATACTACTAATAATAGCTAGCATTTATATATATAGTATTTGTAGGTTTGTATTATATACATGCATATATGCATATCCATGTAATATATATACACATATATATAGTATTGAATGTTTGCAAAGTGCTTAAGGGATATTTTTTCATTCAATCTTTACAATAACACTAGGGAGTTGGTGCTATTATCATACCTATTTTTCAGATGAGGAAACCTGAATTAAGGTTAAGTGATTTGTCCAGGTTTACCTAGTATGTGTGTGAGGCCATACTTGAATACAAGTCTTCCTGAATCTAGATTCTGAACTCTCTCCAGCCACTGGGTTACCTAATGCTCTCTTGACCCACTTCTTTTGCAAAGAAAAAGACAAATATATATACATGGTCTCTCCCCTCTTAAACTAGACAGAGGGAGAGATCAAGAAAATCCCTTTAACAAAGGGAAACACAGAAGACAAAGATGGGGGGAAAGATGGGAGAAACAACGCCATATTCAGAATTTCTGTGCTTAATGAAAGTTTTAAGGACTTCTATAAATCGGAGAGAAGTGAAAGGGGAGCCGTATTCACATCACCATTGTCAACCTCAAGAACAGGGGAAAGCAGTAGTACCAGTGGAGACAATGAACCCCTACTAGAAGAAGTCCATGCCTCCCAATATGGAGGTCATGAAGTATAGATGTCTTCTGGAAATTCCATTTGTTCTATGAAATCATCAACTTAGACTTCTCATCCCTGATTCTTGTGCCACCTTTGTGGGTTCTGCCTAGTGTGGGCCCACTCCCTACATTCCCAGTGCCCCATTCACATCCCAAGGAATCTTTTGGTAAATTCACACTAGAATAAGGTGAAAGGGGTAAGGGGAGCAGTGTATAAGAGCTCTCCCAAAGTGAGGCAGGAAGAAGTGTCAACACCTCAGTAGCCTCGCTAGAGATCTTGAGAAACTTTCTGGGCCAGTTAGGGTGCAACAGGATCCAACAGAGCCAAAGAGGGGGATAGAGATTAAAGGGAGATCTCAGAAATGGCAAGTAAACAGTCTGTAGAAGCATTAATGAAACCTGGGTCCAGTAGATATATCAAAAGAAATATTTCTAGTTGAACAGAACAAAAGAATGAGGAACATTTTGAAATGGAGAAGTCAGGAATCAAAACTTTGGAGAAGTCTACAAAAGCCCACAAACTAGGTCCATGGCAGATAAGCTGAAGATTACAAGACTGGGTTTATACTCTCTCACTTAAAAAAAAAAAAAAAAAAAAAAAAAAAAAGGTATGCCAGGTGGGGTCAGCAAAGTCTAACCCCTAATTGAATTTTATTTTATTATTTAAAAAATCAGAAGAGCAGTAAGGACTAGGCAATGGGGATTAAGTGATTTGCCCAAGGTCACACCTCTAGAAGTATCAGAGGCTAGATTTGAACCCAGGACCTCCCATCTTTAGGGCTAGCTCTCAATCTACTGAGCCACCTAGCTGCTCCCCTAACTATCAATTTTAAAGAAGCCATACTGCACAAAGCTGGATTCCTGACAGAACCTATAGTTTACGGTTGTCCAAGGTATTCTAAAATAGACTATAGTCATCTCATAGGCTAATTTTGAGCCAACAGTAACAGATCAATTAATTTTACTAACAAAACATTTTACTTAAGAGAGGGATAGCTTTCACAAATAAGGAGATATGATCCAGATGAGACTGCACAAGAACGATTGTGTTTGATTCTGTTCATTCAAATGGAATCCAATCAACCCTTTAATTTAGATTTTTTCCCTATTCTATATTTCAGCATAGGCTGGAATTCCATCTATTCATATTTCCCACTTTTGTATTTTGTATATGAAGACAAAAACAAAACAACCACTTCCCCTCTAACTAGAGGAGGATACAATCTACACACAGAGAAGTAAATACAAAGTAATTTCAAGAGGTTACTAACACAACATAGAGATTTCCTTTAGGCTTTCTATATATACCTAGAATGGCTAAGCAAATTATTGTATAAGAATGGCATAAAATATACTATTAAACCATAAGAAATGATGAAACAGATGGATTCACAGAAATCTGATAAGATTTGTATGAACTGATTCAGGGTAAAATGAGCAGAGCCAGGAGAACAAGTTTTACTGTAACAGATAATGAAGACAAACTTTGAAAGACCTAAAAACAATGGCCAGTATAATAACCAATCCTAATTCCAGAGGACCAATGTTACAAAGGGCATAATGGATAGAACATGGTCAAATCTGTTTTCAGATACTTAAAAAAAAATCCTTATCTTCTATTTTAGAACAGATAAAAGTATCGGTTCCAAGGAAGAAGAGTAGTAAGGGCTAGGCATTTGTGATTGTGACTTGGCCAGGGTCACAAAGCTAAGAAGTATCTGAGATCACATCTGAACCCAGGACCTCCTGACTCCAGGACTGAGACTCTATCCTCTGAGCCACTTAGATGCTCTTTTTTTCCAGATACTAATTATGTGGTCTTAGACAAGTCACTTAATCAGTCTGCCTCAGTTTCCCCATCTATAGAAGACCCCTAATAAATATCTATTGAATTGAATACAAGCATAAATTATAGATAGTTATGAACAGTACAAAGAATGAGTTATATTTTACATCCAATTAAGTAGATCAGTGATTCCCAAACTTTTTTGGCCTTCCACCCCCTTTCTAGAAAAAATATTGCTTAGTGCCCCCTGTCATATACTATCACCACCCCCTTACAGTTATTCACCAACCCCAAATGCACCCGTGGCCATCACCCCTCCCCCCATCGCTGCAGCACCCACCAGGGGGTGGTGGCGCTCACTTTGGGAATCACTGATCTAGATAATAGATTTTGTGCTAGAAGGGATATTAGAGGATATTGAATCAAATCTTAAATATCAATCAATTGACATGTCTTTATTGCATGCCTACTATCTGCCAGAAACATGAAAAAACAAGGGCCAATGGAACTGAAGTGGACTCAAGGTCACAAAGTATTAAGTGATAGTCCAGGATTCAAAATGAGGTGTTGCTTTCAAATCCACTGTTCTTTAGTTTCCTTTTCAAAAGGACATATACCCAAACCAAATTGACATCTGTTTACCAGTTCCAGTTGTCCACTGAGGCTCGGGGAGATATTGTATGCCAATGTACTTGCCCTCTCCATAGAAGAAATGGGTCAACCAAATGCGTATTTATTTCCTTATTAACTTATACTCTCCCTGCCCCCAGGATCTGCTCTGTGCTTATCCGTTTGAATTCCTTTGGCCTTTTCTAGACATCAGACACAAAGCTGAGAATATTTCCCACCACAGACTCATCCAGTACTTTGTACATTCATTAGTTATTTTCTTCCTGATTATGTAGAATCCTGGGGATTGGAGCTAGGACCACGCTAGCCATGCTTACTAAAGGTTAAACAGAACATGGCAATGTGGAAGAGAGAGGACAGACAGCATTTAAGGAGAAAACGGCATGAACGAAGGATTAGAATTGGGAATCATTTATTTGGGAGCAATGAGAAGACATGCCTTCCTGTGTAGAGTCCCCAGAGACTAGAATAAGTAGGGTGCAATAAGATGGAAAGCCTTGACTTACAGGTCAACAAGTTTGGACATGCTACAGAAAATGGGATAACTATCTCAGGTTTCTGATGTGGGAACTGATCTAATAAGATTGTTATTCTAACATACTCTTATATTTAATATTCAATAAATTTATATTTATTATTTAATAATATTTAATACATATATTCTTATTTCAAATAAACTTAATTTATTAATTATTTCATACTTAACAATATTTAATAAATCATACACATACCCTGCATATGGTAACACTATTTCTTTCCTTAATTTTCTTTTTTAAAAAAACTTCTTACCTTCTGTCTTAGAATCAATACTGAGTTTCCATTCCAAGGCAGACAAATGGTAAGGGTTAGGCAGTTGGGGTAAAGTGACTTGCCCAGGATCACAAAGCTAGGAAACATCTGAAGTCAAATTTGAACCCACGACCTCCCGTCTTCAGGTCTGGCTCTTTATCTATTGAGTCATCTATCTGCCTCTATTTCCATTTTTCAACAATTTACCTCTTACCTCTCAACTTCTTTGGCTGAGGGAACCCTTGGTCATCATGAATGGCAATTATTTAATGCTGCAGATTCACTGTCCCTCATTCAATATAAAAATTCAATTCCACAAACATTTATTAAATACTTACTATGTACAAGCATCTATTGCTCTGGCTTTCTCCTTAAACATTTCACCGTTACCCCCCTCTACATGCCACATCTTCACCCCAGATCCTGCTATATCTATCTCCAGAGCCTAAAAAATGCCCCAGCTTGGGTTCCAGTGAGTCCATAACCAGTCACTCTACTAAGTGCTAAGGATAAAAGGAAAGGTTAAAGACAATCTTTGCTCTCATGGAGCTCACGGCCTAATGGAAGAGTTGGTGGAGGGAGAACAAGGAGTGAATAACTATGTACAAACAAGCTATATTCAAGATAAATTGGAAATAATCAACAGAGAGAAAGCACTAGAAAAAAGCAGATCAGGAAATGCTTCCTGTAGAAGGCAGAATTTTAGCTGAGTCTCGAAGGAAGGTATGGAAGCCAGGAGATAGCGGTGAGGAGGAAGATCATACTAGGCATGGAGACAGCAGTAAAAATGCCCAGTCACAAGAGATGGAATGGCTTATTCAAGGAATATCTTTGTCACTAGCAGGTAGAGATATTTGGACTCCAAAATGTTTTTTTGTTTTGTTTTTTGACTTTTACATCCAGTGCATCATTAGCGATAAAGTCTCATCAAATAAGCCTGAGCAGAGGCTGTTGCTCTGTGTGTGTGTGTGTGTGTGTGTGTGTGTGTATACGCATGTTTGTGTACGTACATCCACACTAGAGTGAGAGTGGCCAGCTTCATCTTGGTTTAAAAAACCAACCAAACAAAAACACACTTCCTGTGTGACCCTGAGCAAGTCACTCAACCATGGTTGCCTAGTCTTTGCTGCTTTTCTGTCAGAATTGATACTAAGACAAAAGGGAAGGATTTTTAAAAATTCTTTTTTAAAGTTGCACTGGAGGTAGTAGGCCATTTGTGTCTCTCTTCTGAACTGATTTCCCAGGTAGAGTGAACTTAGTTTCCTTTTTCTTGGCTCTTTGAACCTGCTCTGGCCCCTCATGCCTGCCTATGTACTCATATAGAGTTAAATATCCTCAGGGTTGGTTTGTTTGTTCTTCCCAACTAACCCTTTCATCGAAGGGACTCAACACCCTTTGCCATTCTGGTTGTTGTCTTTTGGATGGTCTCCAGGTTCTCCATGCTCTCCTTCCCAAACTATGACAGCCAGAAATGAGCATATTTCTTATGTAGTCATACCAGTCTGTATAGTATTCAATACTGCTCTTCCGATAGTCCTTTTACCTTAGAAATTCCCATTGATTTTCTGGTTTTGACCTCAGGTTGCTGCTACAGCTTCCATTTCATTTGTTCTGTACACTGAGTCTGCAAAAAACGGGCAAGCATCTTCAAGCAGTTGTACCTTCTGCCACACAGTGGTAAAGGAGTTAGCATGGATTACGATCTGTAGCTTGGGGGGAGGCAAAACAAAGAGAGAACTGATTTTAATAGTCTTCTAACAGTTAAGCTTTTGGGAGTCATGGGTGGAACTCACAATTAGAAGAGCAAAAGGGAGCAGCAGGTCCATCATAAATTTTCTCCCTTCTCACCACAAAGTAGTGTGGAACTCCTCACAAAGTTTCTTTTTATCAGCTCACACTAGCACAGTCTAGGCCTCAGTTTATCATTTCTTGAATTACTGTACCTCTAATTTATTCTATTCAGGTCGGTTGCACTATAGAACTATAATATAACTGTTGGCTTAAGAAAAAATCAGAGTAAATAATCAAAAAGTGAAACATAGAGTCAGTTAAGTGGATGCTTTCCTCTATTCAGTGCCAAATAACTTTTGATCTTTTGATTGAATTACAGAATCACAGAATTTCAAAGTTGGAAAGGACCAAAGTAGCTGTCTAGTCTAACCATAACTGACAAAGAATTCCCATTGTAACAAAGTTACTATGTGGTCATTCAGCCTCTGCTTGTAAGACTTCCAATTAGGGGGATCCAGTTGCCTCTCGACATAACCCATTCTGCTTTTGGATGGTTCTAATTTTTAGGTAATTTCCCTAACATCATCCCAAACTTTTCCTGAATTCAACCTCAAACCAATTCTCCTATTTCTACTGTCTAGGGTTAAGCTGAACAAATTGAGTCTCTCTGCTACGTGATAGCCCTTCAAATGTTTGAAGATGTATATATTATTATATAATTAATTATATAGGTGTGTGTGTAAACATAACATATATCGGTCTTAACTTTTCTTTAAATTAAACATCAGCAGTTCCTCCAACCAATTCTTTCAGCCTTAATGGCACTCTGAAACTTTTTGACATTCTAGTTGTCTTCTTGTCGATTTTCTCCAACTTATCAACATCCTACATAAAATATGGTGCCCAAAGTTGAATTAAATCATTCTCATGTAGTCTGATCAGGCATTATCACTTCCTTTTTTCTGGAAGCTCTTCCTCTCAACACACCTGAAGATTATATTACCTTATTGGGATTGCCACATCACAATGTTAATATTGAACTGGTGGTTGAGGAAAATTCAGAAATCATGTTGACTCTTTATTCCTACTATTCGAATATCATAGATGTAATGTAATAAATCAATTGACTGACATTTGTTAAATGCCTACAATGTGCTTGGCTTTATACTAGATGCTGGGGATATAAAGACAAACATAAAAGGCCAAGCCCTCAAGAAGCTTACAATCTACTTTTTCCATTTTTTTCCCATTTAATTTTTAACATTGCCTTGAAATAGTTTATAAAGTTAAGGACAAAATTATGAACTGATAGCACCACAGAAAAATATTTAGGTGGTGCTGAAGATACAAAGTTAAATAAAACCAAACCCATAATCCTTCCTGGCAAGAAGGTTATAATCTATTAGATATAATAAGACATTTATCCAAATAATCATGATTCTGAGTAGAATGTAGTGAAGGAAGAGGTCAAGATAAAATATTATAAGAAATATGAAGGAGACATGATTTTGAAGCTAATATACCTACTATCACTAGTTATGTAGTAATAGTATTTCAGAATATAATTACTGTTGCATTTTTCAACTTTGTTAATTTTCACCTTAAAGCACTTGGTTCTTTAGCAAATCAAGTTTTTTTTTAGGGCAGGGGTAATATAATGGACTCCTTGGCAGTTAGGGAAAACCTATTGAGCCATTCTCAGAGTAATATTTTTGTTGCTTACATTCACAATAAAAGGAAATGCTAAATTTAAATTAGAGAGTAATGAAAATAAAGGGATCATTTTGTTTTGCATCTAAGTTCACAAAACTCTTGAAATCTGAGCATGAACCCTTTTTTTTTGGGGGGGGGGAGGCGGAGTCTGTGAATCCTAAAAGAAAAAACCTTATCTAGGGTATCTCCTATTACTGTGGGATTTGTAAACCTTGTAGTGATCATCAAGGAATTCCTTCTATAATTTCTGGATTTCCCATTCTTGTTGTTTTTCCTTCCTCTTTGTATCTTTATTCTGGTCATTTCACTCCTCTTTAAGGAAAAAGAAAGAAGAGGCATCAGAACTGCTATTTGTGTGAATCTCTGGCAAAAGGGTTTTTTGAAATTGAAGGCTGAAACAAATTTAAAAGGAAATTTTTAGAAGAAAAATACTGTGTGCATTAATTTATGGTCTTCCTAGCCTCACTTTCAATGAGTGGTCTGCCCCCTGGTGGATGTTTAACCCACTCACATGGAAGTACATGGCATTTAACTGGTCAACTTTAAAATAATGTCTTAATGTATTTATTTTTAATTAATGTATTAATTTTTAATTTTAAAATATTAATTTTAATAATTAATTTAGTCCTTCATATATGCAATGTAACAAAATAGAGTCTGTAAATGTTTGTAACATTTTTTGTAAGACTAAAAGTTGTTGTTTTAAGTAAGATAGACAATTTTATGACTGACAATAACCCCACCAAAAAAAATCCACTGGTGACCAATTCTGGTTAGAAGCTTTGAAATGGCAATTGAAGTTAAAATATATATAAAATAGGGTAAATAAAAACAGAATGTAAGCCAATAAAAATAAGTGGAAAAATAAGTAGAGGTGCCAAGAGCTGGAATCGAGGGGAACTTAATTAATGCTGTTGATTTGTGAATTACTTTATTAGTTTATCATTAAAAAACACCATTGACAAAGCTCTAAGAAAAAAGTAAGGGTGAAATAAGCTTTTAATTTTATCCCCAAATTAGTTTTTTCTTAAAATAATGAATCTATTAATTTATGAGTTTGGGGCTCTTGATTAAATTAATATGGCTCTTTATCACACAATTTTATTTTTTAAAACAAGGAAAGAAAAATACTTGATATTAACATTCACCCAGAACCACATGCAGGGTTGAAATCAGACTGTGTCTGGGTTTTATGAATACAAAAAACCCCTTTGAAAAATGTGATATGAGAACATAAGTGTACAGAACACTCTGAACAGACCTATTCCAAAATGCTACTGTATTTCTATTCAGTGAGTATCAAAGTGCCTCTTTTATTGGTCTTTCAGGATCCCAGGAAATTGTGATTACATGGCATTGGCTTTTCATTTTCAAAAGAATAGATGAAAAGCATGAAAATGCTTTTGGAGGAGACTTGGGAGGGGGAAGTATTTCTAGCTCCTACTAAATTCCTGCTATCTTTTGGGAACACTATACACAAAATGCCTTTAAGATAGGATGCAATTATAGTCCAATAATACTAATGCCAAAGAGATGACAAAGTTATTCACAATGGAAAAGGAATGAAAACATTCAAAGCTTTCATCAGGAATCACTTTATCATGTGAAGTATAGTGTACAGTATTCATCTCATGATATTAATAATTTTTCTTTCCTATTAGATACTTTTAATCATAAAAATGATCTTAATTCAGTGGCTTTCAAGGAACTGATTCCAGGTAAATGAGTTTGTGATGGAAATTTATTGTTAACAGGCCCAGTGGATTTTACATTTGCAATATACTGACAGAAGAAACATTACACTGGGTTCTTAACCAACTATAATAACATGCAAGACAAATATGAAATAATCAAAACCCAGCCACTTAAAAAAATTGGGTCAGTAACATATAGTAAAAAGTATGATGAATTTGGAGACAAGATCTAGCCTGAATTTTCCCTTCCATCACTTCCTTTGAGCAAATCACTAACCTCTCTTGACCTCAGTTTCTTCATTTGTAAAATAAAGATATCTTCATTCATGGGACTATTGGTCAGATGAAATAATGAGGATAAACTTCTTCAATACACCATATTAATGTAAGCTTCTATTAACCATCAGTCTAAGGAAAATCCTTGACTCAGTGATATTTTCTCAGAAGTTCCCCAGAGCATACACACTTCAGTACAGCTAAAGAGAACAGAGTTTTATTTTGAATAATGTATACTTAACATATCCTTGTCATTAGACAATTTGATTACTCATATCCAACAGCTAATGAGATTAAATTAGGAGTGTCCCTGGGATACCATTCCAACCCCTGAACTAGTAGGAAAATTTTCTTAGGGAGAAATTCCCAACTTGAGTGTTGACAGGCAGGAGGAGGCTGGCTAGGGTGGAATGAATTTTCTTTCATTCCATCTACTGATTGAATCATCGGTGTTCTAGGTTTTCCTCTGCCCCAGGGAAGAAAGGATGGAAATTGTACCACCCTATGAGGTGAGAATTTGATCCTATTTCTGAGTTTCTGTATAACAAGACCAGTACTGGGGCCATAAATTAAGACTTAAAAGGGATACCCTAGTCAAAATGACATCATTAAATCACTAACTAGTGATAAAAAGCACCCACAGCTCTAGAATGAAAAGTACTATTACAAATAGTCAATGCAAGCTATTTCCCCTGTGTCTCAGAACATGCCTATCAGGTTGGCATTGGTTTAGACCAATAACTAGGAAGCCCGATGCTTGGGACAAAAATCAGTCCAGAGGTATATGTTTGGGGGAGGAGGGGTGGGGTTTCTTTCAGAGGAATGTGTATACACCCATAATGGGAGAAGAGGTGGCCAATATCCCAGAAAAAAATTTGGCCCAAACTCCCATAGAAATTGGGGTAAAACTCAGTCCTTGAAGAAAGACATTACAATGGGGCAGCCATTTGGGAGGGAAGAGGACTGACAGGCAAGGTAAGGGGCAGGGGGAATTGCCTTTAGAATGTGTCCCTCCCCCAGTTTTAGCATTCTCAGGGAATACTTCACCTCGTTTCAGTTCTGCACGATGGAATTTCGATTCAAGAATTGTCCATTTTGGTTCATGGCACATTGGATAGGCAAAAGAAAGCGATAAAGGGTCAGCAAAACTTGTAACTAGCATAAGGCACTTGCTTAATGAAGATGAAGCCTCTGAGTGAGCTACAGGTTAATAGATTAATTAATCTGACAAAGCAAAGGGAGACCCACTAGAAAAAGAATGCTCTTTAAGCTTTCCCCTTCTGTTAGGTTAGGGAAATTAAAGTTTTTCATGTAACTTCATTGCTATCTCTGAAGCTGTGACTGCCAACTATACTGCACTAGCAGTAATAAAGGTGCTGTAATACTGCCACTTATCAGAACCATCCAATGAGGAATTTACCACATGGACCAACATTACCCTACACTTAGATTAGGTCTATCGAAATAACTTCCATCATAAAGTGCAATTCCTATTTTCCTCTGCTGAATGTTAATACATTAAGTGACAATTCTAGCAGAAAGAGAAGGGTTTCCTCCCCCCAAACACCCCTATCCGACATATTGCTAAAGGGATGAATACTACAATTCAGTTTACTCACTCAGATTTTTCTTTACGGGATTGTCTACATTCCCTTTCATTCACTGTTCAATGACTACTGTCTGGGATCTCATAACTCAGCCCAGACTCACTCATTCTGCACATCACCTCACTAGTTAGGGCCTTCTGCCTTCAGCGTTCTTCGCACTGGAAGGTTGTTTGTACACAAAAGAACTTGAACTGGGTCTCAAGAGCTTTCATGGGTTTTCCCATATGAGCCAACAGGGGGTATCTTTTGTCTTAGGATGTGATGCAAAGGAATGTTTTTGTCTTGGAAATGATTGGGGTGAGAGGTGAGGGTTAAGAACTCCGTGTGAATCTTTGATACTTTTTCAAGGCAGTGCGATCTCTGAGATGCTTCCTAGACTTTTCAGACTTTCATATGAGTGTATCAAACTGACATTGTATTTCTGAGACACTGCCTTTCTTGATTTGATTCGCAGAACTAATTTCCTGCACTATTTAAATGATATTCTGTTGATACGGATGTCGTGATGAAAATTTGATTTCCAAGCGATATCTGCAAATAATTTGATAGCTGGCTCGGGATCTGTCATCTTTTTATATACCTGTAACTACTTTGCTCACATCTCTCCTGGCAATGAGCCACATAGGGCAGCAAATATGGGCTTTATTATTTGGGATTAAATAAAACAACACAAGCACCCAATTCTCTGCTTTAGTTCTGCTTGTCATGGCTTACTTTGTCAGCCCTAAATCATAGCTATAACTAGTGAACTGTGATCCATCCCTTTTTATCACATATTGGACAACTCTTTTCCTTTTTAATATCTGGGGGGAAAACTCTCAGTCACAAAGGTAGAACACAATGTAAATAAAGTCACCCTGTATTTTATCATAATCCAAATGATAAGATTTATAACTATTTGTCATTGAAAAATCAACAAACATCTGAATGTAACACCTAATTCCAACTCTATTATAGGACTTTCTTTTTGTTTAGGGAAAATTTTCTTTTGGAAACGTTAAGAGTAAGACCTGAATGCAGTATACACTCCCCCACCCCCAAGAAGTACTCAAGAAAAAAATCGAGTCTTACATTCATCTCTTTGCTGTTTCTGGAACAAAACATTCCTTCTCTCAGCTCTGGGCATTTTCTCTGGCTGTCATCCATGCCTGGAATTTTCTCCTTCCTCATCTCTGCCTCTTGGCTTCCTCAGTTTCCTTCAAGTATCAGCTAAAATCCCACCTTCTACAGGAAAGCTTTCCTAATTCCCCTTAATACTAATTCTTTCTCTGTTGATCATTTCCAGTTTATACTGTTTATAACATGTTTGTACATAATTGTTTGCATCTTGCCTCTCCCATTAGGGCAGTGATTCCCAAAGTGGGAGCTACCATCCCCTGGTGGGTGCTGCAGTGATCTAGGAGAGTGGTGATGGCCACAGGTGCATTTATCTTTCCCATTAATTGCTATTAAAATTTAAAAAAAATTAATTTCCAGGGAGCTAAGTAATATTTTTTCTGGAAAGGGGGCAGTAGGCCAAAAAAGTTTGGGAACCATTGCATTAGAGTGTTTGTTCCTTGAGAGCAGAGATTGTTTTTTGCTTTTCTTTGTATTCCAGCTCTTAGCACTATGCCTGGCACACATAAGAGGTGATTGATAAGTATATATTGACTGTTTGGTGGTAGAGTATTGTTACAAGGAATTTATTAAATGTTCATTCTGTCTCATTAAGAGCAGAATATCACATTGTCTCCTTTAAGGAACAGAGCAGACAGCTCTCAGCTTCCAGCTCTTAAGAGGTCTAGGATAAGAGAGAATTCTGTGAATTTTGGGAACAGTTTCTCTGACTTCCTTGGGAGCAGGGTTGCTGGATCATTTCTCTCAGAAAATCTATTAGTTATTTTGAGACAGTGACTTTTAGAGTTAGAGATACATCTACGAAATTGAGTTCAAGTCTGTTGCTGAGAGCTTTTCTCCTGAAGGGAGAAGTAGCTGCCAGAGGGGGCTCTGTCCACTCTCTCTGACTTGGGAGTGGGCCTGACAGTTAAATCTGACAATTGGCTTCAGACAGCTTTTGATGTTAAATATATTACTTTAAGGAGTTTATTATAAATGTAAGGTTCTTTATTCAGCATAGAATTTAATCTTAGTTAAAAAGAATAGTTTAAGGAGGTCTACTCTGTAGACAAGGAAAAGCTGCAAAGAAAGCAGCCAGTTTTGGGGGGGTTCTATTTAGAAATTTTAGTATTAGGTTAAGAGATTTCTTATCCTGTTCCTAACTCCTAGTTTCACTCCTTCTATTTCCCTCTCCCTATCTCTTCCCATAGGACAAAATAAATAAGGGTTGTATTCAACTGCTTCTGGCCTTTTATCAAATGACAGCACGATAGTTAAACCCTAACAGCTTTAGTTTACTGTAACAGTTTGGCATTACCAACTGTCCATCAATACCCATTATCAATATATTATCAGCTTAATTATAGTCATAACAGTATAATAGAGTTTCTGTGTCTTTATAAACCAAAGAACTTTCCATCACTCTCTGTGGGGCACGTGATTTCACCTTTACCATCACCAAATCTGCACAATGGAGATGGGACACTTTTGACAAATTCTATGAAATCAAATCAATAAACATTCATATCCACTATGAACAATGGCATAAGGGAGGTGGGCAAAAAAGTGGAATTTGAAAAAAAACAAACCCTTACCTTCCACCTTAGAATCAATGCTATGTTTTGGTTTCAAGGCAGAAGAATGGTAATGGCTAGGCAATGGCGGTTAAGTGACTTGCCCAGGGTCACATAGCTAAGAAGTGTCTGAGGCCAAATTTGAACCCAGGACCTCCCATCTCTAAGCCCGGCTCTCAATCCACTGAGTTATCCAACTGTCCCCAAAAGGTGAAATATTTTAAGTGAGTAGTAGTACATTTTGGTTGGAAAAAATGATAGGGACTCAACTGAGCTGCTGGTTGGCATATAAGGTTCTATAAACAAATTGAAGTATTTGGACAAAAATATTATCAAAACCAAACTGAAGAGGGATAAACTAGGGAGTGGCAAGGGGGTATGTGTCATGGCAGTGATAGCAAAATTTGTTTTAATGGTATGTCATGTTGTGCTTTTTTGATATTTGTTTTTATTTAGTTTTAGTATTGATTTTGGTGGCTCTAGCAGTGCTAGATTATTGAGTGTTCTGAATGCCAGGCTAACATGCATGAGTTTTACTTCATAGGCAACTGAGAGCTATTACAAGATCACTTCTTTGGGGTTTTTTGTTTTAATTTTATATTTCTTTAAAATAATTTTTAGTAATATTTTATTTTTTCCTTCAATTACATGTAAAAACAATTGTTAACCTTTAAAAAAATTTTTGAGTGAAATTCCCATCCTACTTTTTCCTCCCTCCCCTTCCCTGAAACAACAAGCAATCTGATAGAGATTTTAACATTTGTCATAATGTAAAATATTTTTACATATTAGTCATATTGTGGAAGATAGCTTGAACAAGAATGAAAGTGAAACATAGTATGTTTCAAGCTGCATTCAGACTTCTTCAATTCTTTCTCCAGAGGTGGATAGAATTTTTCACTATGGGTTCTTGGGCGTTCTCTTGGATCAACAGCTGTCATTCACAATTATTCATCATAGAATATTGCTGTTACTATGTACAATGTTCTCCTGGTTCTGCTCCCTTCACTTTGCATCAGTTCATGTAGATCTTTCCAGGTTTTTCTAAAACCACCCTTATCATCATTTCTTATACCACAATTGTATTCCATTTTAATAATATACTACAACTTGTTCAGCCATCCCCCAATTGATGGGCATCCCCTCAATTTCCAATTTTTGCTACTATAAAGAGAGCTGTTATAAATAATTTTATAGAAATATGTCCTTTTCCCTTTTTTTTAAACCCTTACCTTCCATCTTGGATTCAATTCTGTGTATGGGCTCCAAGGCAGAAGAGTGGTAAGGGTAGGCAATGGGGGTCAAGTGACTTGCCCAGGGTCACACAGCTGGGAAGTGTCTGAGGCCAGATTTGAACCCCATCTCTAGGCCTGACTCTTAATCCACTGACTACCCAGCTGTCCCTTTTCCCTTTTAAACAAATATCTTTGGGAAATAGGCCTAATAACGATATTGCTAGATCAAAGGGTGTGTACAGTTTTAAAGCCTTTTGGGTATAGTTCCAAATTGTTCGCCAGAATGATTGGATCAGTTTACAACTCTGCCTACAGGGCATTATTGTCTCCATTTTCCCAAAACCCCTCTGAAATTTATCATTTTCCTTTTCTGTCATATGAACCAATCTGATAGGTGTGAGGTGGTCCCTCAGAGGTTTGTTTGTTTTTTTTTTTTTTTAAAACCCTTACCTTCCGTCTTGGAGTCAATTCTGTGTATTGGCTCCAAGGCAGAAGAGTGGTAAGGGTAGGCAATGGGGGTCAAGTGACTTGCCCAGGGTCACACAGCTAGGAAATGGCTGAGGTCAGATTTGAACCTAGGACCTCCCGTCTCTAGGCCTGACTCTCAATCCACTGAGCTACCCAGCTGCCCCTCCTCAGAGTTGTTTTAATTTGTATTTCTCTAACCAAGAGTGGTTTTCTAGGGGGCAGCTGGGTGCCTCAGTGGATTGAGAGCCAGGCCTAGAGGTCCTAGGTTCAAATCTGGCCTCAGACACTTCCCAGCTGTGTGACCCTGGGCAATTCACTTAACCCCCATTGCCTAGCCCTCACCATTCTTCTGCCTTGGAGCCAATACATATTATTGACTCCAAGATAGAAGGTAAGGGTTTTAATTAAAAAAAAAAAAAAGAGTGATTAAGAGCATTTTTTGATGTGACTATAGATAACTTTGATTTCTTTATCTGAAAACTCCCTGTTCATATCCTTTGGTCATTTACCAACTGGGGAATTACTTGTATTCTTATAAATTTCACTCAGATCTCAATATATTTGAAAAAATAAGCCTTTATCAGAGATACTTACTGTAAAAAAAATTTCCTCAGCTTTCTGCTTTTCTTCCAATCTTGGTTGCATTGGTTTTGTTTGTGCAAAAGGATCACTTTTTAAAGGCTCTCTCATTCAGTATTCCTTTGCTCAAGTCCTTTAGCAACACATGGCACTTCTCCTTGCCAAGGTTATTCTGTTCACCATAGCCTTGATGTCATTTCATTCCATCTCTTCCAGAAAATTGCCCTCTTAATCATTCCTTCTCTTTCTCTTATCTTCAATCCCTGCTTATCCACTGATTCATTCTTTGCTGCTTATATACATATCCAGGTTTTCCTCATCCTTAAAAATCTTTCACTTGACCCAAATATCCCTTCAACTATCACCTTACATTCTTTTCATTTCCATAATCAAAGTTCTAGAAAGTGTTGTTCATATACATTAGTTTCTTTTCCTCATTTACCATTCACTTTTTAGTACCTTACAATCTGGCTTGCAACATGTGATTTGATTGAAATTATTCCCTCTGAGGTTACCAACTGCTAAATCCTGATTTATCCAGTTATTAGGACTCTCCCTCTCAAAACTGCTTGATATGTTTATATTTTGTATTTACGATATCTGTGTACAGTTGATCTCTCCTCAGGAGAATGGAAGCTCTTTGAGGGAAGAGGCAATTTTCTTTTCTAATCGCTAGCGTATAGCATGGAACCTGGGGCAGAGCAGATGCTTAATGCGTCTTAGTTGAGTGGAACAGATTTTGAGGCCCTGAGTGTCAGGATCAGATCCTTGCACAAGAAGATTAATCAGAAAGCAAGGTCTGAAGGATGGATTGGAGAGGGAAGAATTTATAGGGAGGAAGACTTATTAGAAGGCTACTGAAATAGCCCAGATAGACACTAGTGAAGTTCTTTCCTAAGGTGGCACAAAGTGAATATAAAGAGGAGATATTGTAGAAATCTTATATATATATAAAACACATGTGGACAGCTAGATAGTAAAATGGATAGAATGCTGGGCCTGGAGTCAGGAAGACTCCTCTTTTTGAGTTCAAATCCAGCCTCAGACATTTACTGTGTGACCCTGAGCAAGTCACTTCACCCTGTTTGCCTCAACTTCTTCATCTGTAAAATGAGCTGGAGAAAGAAATGGCAAACCACTCCAGTATCTTTGCCAAGAAAACCCCAAATGTGGTCAATAAGCATAGGATACAACTAAAATGACTGAAGAACAGCAACAAATCCATGTGGCAAAAGCAACTCACCTTTTCTGTTACTTCAGGGTCTGAAAGTCCCTTCTTTCTTTCTTCAGCCTTTTATGAAGCATAAGGTATTCACGCTTTTATATCAGGAGACTGGCATCTGCCTAGAATGCTGCTGATATAATTCCTCACATAGAAGAGCTTAGAAGGACAGCTTCTAAGATGGGCATGAAGACATGTGCAGGTTCACTAATCATGTGATAAATGACTGGCTGTAGGTGTTGAACCAAAACTGGAGGCACCTTCAAAAGGTATTAATCAATCTTGGTCTTTTTCTCTCTTGTTTAGACCTTTACTCTTGGTTTGATTCCATAATGGCATCCAGTAAGAAACAATGTTATAAGGGGAGGTTTGGGGCTTTCTTCCTCAGAAGCTAAGATGTAGTCTATGAATACAGATTCAGTCTCTTGTCTTCCTCAACAGTTGTTCATTTGTTTAATTTTTTAAAATTTCATTTCATAAATTCATTTTTGAAATAAATACTGTGTATTGGTTCCAAGGCAGAGAGAGGTAAGGGCTAGGCAATGGGACTCAAGTGACTTGCCCAGGATCACACAGCTGGGAAGTGTCTAAGGCCAGATTTGAACCTAGACCCTCCCATCTCTAGGCCTGGCTCTCAATCTGATGAGCCGCCTAACAGCATGCCCCCTTTTTATTCATTTTAGATGTAGGGATTGGTGTCTTTTACTTTATCAGTTTCAAAAAATTAGGAGAGTAAACTATCCAGGCATCCAGGAATCCAGGCTTTGAGGTCATGATAGTTTCTGTAACCAGCCTAACATCAGTGCCCCAAAGATTGAAGAAATTCCTCTGGAACTCTTTCCAGACATAGCTAAGATGAAGACAAGAAGTCACCTTCTCACCCCCCCCCCCCCAAAAAAAAAAGTGACAGCCTTTTGCCTGAGTTT
The DNA here is from genome assembly GCF_016433145.1 of Gracilinanus agilis. NCBI lineage: Eukaryota > Metazoa > Chordata > Mammalia > Didelphimorphia > Didelphidae > Gracilinanus > Gracilinanus agilis. Next base: position 173,691,216 of record NC_058135.1, on the reverse strand, counting down.
GTCTTTGAGATCTTGAGCAAGAAGGCCAAGCTTTTCTAAGGAATCATGGTATTCTTGGGACACAGGTTAGATGATTGATGGAAAGCTACTCTAAATCTAGCTGTGTTCTCTAGATAACATGGTTCTTTTCAATAGTACAGTAGGTGCTACCTATAAGCATTCTTATTTCCTCACAGGGACTTAAGGCTAATAAGCATATGACCTCCTACTCTGAATTATCATAATTAAAATAAATATTCTGTATTACAGTCAATTCAAATAGAATTAATTTACTGATAGCTTCCTTGCATAATTCTGTCATTGTAATGTATTGCACAGGATTATTTCTAAAATAAAAGAAACAAAAACGAATCATAGTAGGAAGAGTACATAATCAAGGCAGAACTATCTCACTAGCATTTGTCAAGGGATTACTATTATAAATTTCCTTAAATAAAAACGGATTTTTTTTTTTGCAGATAGTTTTTGACAATCCACTTCAAGCATATACTACAGGATGGATCATTTTTCATTAATATAATTGACTTAAAACTTATCACTAGATGGCATAAATCCTGGTAATTGACAACCAAATCTATCAGTGGTAGAGGATGATAAATTTTTCACAAACTCTTTGAAATATTCATAGGTAGAAAATTTGCCAAAGTTTCCCATCCATTTTTTGCATGTAAATTTTCCAGTGGTCACATTATGGTATATAACCTTGCTATTAATGATATTTCACTACCATTGATGCCACAGTAAATATTAGCTCATATATTTATGACCTTGGAAGACTCTGATATTGAATACATATAAATGACTCTCCAGGTTCTTTGAACTGCAGTTAATTGGAATACTAGCAAGGGAAGACCGAAAGAGAATAATTATTATATTTCCTAATGTGCCAATAATTTCTTTCTCTTTGTTTTTTTATTTTTATTAAACCCTTACCTTCCATCTTGGAGTCAATACTGTGTATTGGCTCCAAGGCAGAAGAGTGGTAAGGGTAGGCAATGGGGGTCAAGTGACTTGCCCAGGGTCACACAGCTATGACGCGCCTGAGGCCAGATTTGAACCTAGGACCTCCCGTCTCTAGGCCTGGGTCTCAATCCACTGAGCTACCCAGCTGCCCCCTGTGCCAATAATTTCAGTGCTTTTTTGTCTTTTTTTTGAGATTGGGTTTCCTGATTTTTGCCAAGGCTGGAAGTTCAATGACCCCTTATGGGTATCATCCTAGTACTGGTCAGCAGAGAAGTTTTAACCTGTCCCATTTTTTCAGTTTACCCCTCCTTAATAAACCTGGTGGTTCTTCATTCTCATTCCCAGGGGCTCAACATATTGGTATTGGGTTTAAGGCAGGCACTCTTATTTTTCTCCAGTCTTACTGCTGCTCAGAATTCTCTAACTTAAGTGATTGGCCAGTCTTAGATTCTCCTAGGAGAAGGGATTACTGGTCTATGTACCATGCCTGGTTATTTCAGACCTTTTTGGTATTGAGGCAGTCTGTTCTCCTTGATACTGGTTCAGTTAATTATAACCCTTATTAATCACTCATTACCTATGGACATTTATTGGGTGAGCAGATAACTATCTACATTTTATCTTGTAATTATATTCACATAGGTTTTTTTGCTTTGGCTTTTTTAAGACTTAAAATTGGAAATGCACGGTATTGGGCTTTTGCCTATCTAATGTCTGAATCACTACATTACAGTAAATTTGGCACTTGGGGAAGCACAATAATTTTTTTCTTTCATGACACAGAGACATTGTCGTATATTTTTAGTGTCATGTCTCTACGAAATACCTAACTTGCCACCAGGTAAGTGGAGGCACTGAGGAAAACTGTCCCTACTAATATTCATATCCAATTTTGAATCTTTAAAGAAAAATACCTATTTTTGATGCAAAAAATCAATTTCAAGCTTTAAAAAATTGTTATATAGGACAGATGGACAATACTTTTCATTTGTACTAACAGAATCAATGACGGAACTTATTTCCTGAAAGTTTTTCAAATGCTATATTGCATTCCTAGGAATGCCTTTAATATACAGTTTTACCAAGGAAATTCTGTAATTTGACTTTAGCAGCTCATGGTACTGCTTGTTTTAAAAACCCTTCTGTCTTAGAACCAATACTGTGTAAGACAGAAAAGCGATAAAAGTTACGCAATGGGGGTTAAGTGACTTGCCAAGGGTCACACAAATAGGAAGTGTCTGAGGTCAGATTTGAACCCAGAACCTCCCATTTCTGGGCCTGGCTCTCAATCCACTGAGCCACCCAGCTGCCCCCAACTCATGGTAATATTAAGCAAAACAGGAAACTTCTTTTTCTAGCTAACCTAACCCTATTCACACTATTGTTTGTTTCTTTCCTGTATCAGCATTCACTGAGTTCATATAGTCCTGTTGATGGTTTTCTTCAGGGAGGATAGAAAAGAGCTGACCTCTGTTTTATGCTAGCCAATTAAATTCTGGAAATACATTTTCATATACTTGAAAAAGTTATTAAATCTAGAGTCTTAACTAGCAATCTTGTCATCTGGGGCAAGTGGCATGAAACATGCTCATTGGTTAACTTTTTTTTCTTAAATATAAAATTCAACTTAAAAAACTATTTTCCCCCAAGATTACATGATTTGTGCTGTCCCCCTCTGCCCTTCCCTCCCTGCTCCCAGAGTTGACAAGCTATTCCACTGGGTTTTACATGTATTTTGATCAACTTTTAAAGATAAATTCAGAAGGATCAGAGAAGATACTGGGATAATACATTGTCATGGGAAACAGAGACTTTAAGGTACTGAGGTAGAGCAAGGCAGGGCAAAGGCAGGGGACAGATGATCATTTCAGAGTGGGGGTAGAGGAGGGGAACGTGCCACTTGGTAGCTTCCTAGTTTAACTAAATATTCTTACTAACAAAATATTCAACTCAGTTGTTTTTCTATGCTTCTGAAAGAGTGTAAATGCTGTTAGCATCCTCTAAATTTTGGTGCCCTGGGGAAAGTGCAGGTTACTGTATCCTCGTTCCAGTTTTCACTAAATCCTCTGTTAAACTTCTCTTTTTTTCAGATTAAATAATGCTAGTCTCTCATAAGTCTTGTTTCTAAACTTTTAATAATTTTATATCCCCAAATTTTACCTTTTTCAAAGCTTAAGAAAACATTTTATGTTTCTATTATAATCCCACTGGACAGGCTTCATGACTATTTTTATAATTTGTTAATTACCAATCATATTGTCAGTGATCAATATGTGTTCATTATTTAAGTAACAAGGTTGACAATGATATTGATATAAGGGTATTCTAATTATTTTTAAAACTGCCCCCTGAATGTACGTATAAGAAACCAATAACTAAAGTATTATGTGATTGATATTGGATTTTATATTCTGAAAAATATTGATAGAATGACAACTATTGTCTTTGTCATTTTGTAAACATATTGCTTAGTGATTGAAAAGGAATAAGAAAATTAAAGTAGCATAAGTGACAGTAATAGTCTATTTTCAATTATCTGTCCTAGGAAAAGAAAGCCTAGGTAGGTAAAAAATGAAAAATAATTTAAAAAATGACTCTTTAGAGACATACCCTAATATGTATAAATATCTAGCTTTGATTCTCTCTAAGATTTTACTAAAAAAATCCACAGTATGTAAATTTATTTTTTAAATTAGATTTTGTTATAGTAAATATATGGCTAGGAACCACAGTTCAATTATTCAGAACTGGACCTTCCATCTAGCCTCTATCCAATTAATTAGAAAATGAAAAGACACACTCAGAACATAGTAAAGAAAGAAAGAAATGCTAAATATATTCACTGCTAGCTTCCCCCCCCCCCCCCCCTCCACTGAGCTCTTTGGTCTTTTGATATAGTATGTTATTTGGTTGTGATAGGAAGCTTTGAAATTTAGGGATTTGCTGCTGGTCTTTTTTTAGTGGGTTTATCTGAAAAGGTTGAGGTGGTAACTATGAATAGATCTATACAACAATTTCATAGCAAAGACAACTCTCTTTCTCTTGTTTAAATTGGATACAATCAGCTACTTATATACTTGTGTTATGCTAGTTGACTCTGTCATTCATTATATCTAACTCTAGTTAGAACCCACCTCAGCCATGTTTCAGTTTAAGCCTCAGCTACCTTGCTTGCTGCCATTCTTTTGGAAGGATCTCTTTTTTCAGTCTTTTCTCCCTTTCCAGCTCTGGAACCATAATCAAATCAACTTGGCCATTACTTCTAGAAAAAAGAATGTCAATTCACTTTCCTATGACTCTATTTACCATCCTGGTCATTTTTCCTTACCAAGATAACCTCCCCTAGCCACCAGTACCAGTGCAGATAACTGAGAGTAGTTGTCATTGTCATTTATACCACTTCAATTTTCTTAGTCCTCAGTCTGTTTTTCCCCTTATTGGAATGTAAACTCCTTGAGTATAGGGCCTGTCCTCGGCTTTTGTTTTTGCTTCTCTAGCATTGAGCACATCCTAATAAATGTTCTTTTATGTATTCATTCCATCATTCATACCTAGAAACTGTCTATTAAGAAGCTCCTATAAACTCATTTCCTTAATCTATGAAGAAAGGTAAGGTATTGACTATGGTTTAGATCAGTGTTTATTATGTATACGTTGTAGACGTCAAACTTGTTAAAGATACCTGATACAAAGATTTTTGTTTGATACAGTGACTTTTGTTTCAAACCATAGTTCTTATGATTGTGACTACATTGTCTAAAGTCATTGCCTCCATTTCCACTCCTCTTACTTTCATTGTAACTTTGTTAAATCTGACTTCCAACCTCAACATTCAGCCAAAAGCTCACTTCAGTTATCAATGATTCCTGGATTTTGCTCAATTTTCATCCTTCTTTCACTTTCTGCAGCACTTCACACCACTCGATTTCCTTCTTTCCTCCTGGATGCTCTCTCCTCTCTGTTTTTGTAACTACTCTATCTCTTGGTTTTCCTCCTACCCCCCTGACCACCGCTTCTGAGTCTCCTTCACAGGTCATCATGCATATCATACTCCTAACTCTGAAGCATTTGATATTTATTATTGATCACCCTTCTCTCCTGGATATTCTCTCCTCTATAGATTTTCATGATACTGCTCTTTATATTCTCCTTCCTTTCTGTATAACCACTCATTGGCAATCTCTATTGCTGGATTTTCACTTGGATCATGCCCACCAACTGTAGATATCCCCCAAGGCTCTATTCTGGGCTCTTCCTCCTTTGTTTTTATCTCTTTTGGTGATCACATTAGCACCTACAGTTCAATGATCATTTCTTTGCAGATTTAATTCCCAGATCTATATATATCCAGCTGTTGTAGGAAAAACACATCAGAGTTTGTAGCAGGGTCTCACCCTAAGAATGGGAAGCTCGATTATTATATTACAAAAATGAATAAGATGGAAATAGGATTTGAGTAATAATATATATATAAGCCAGTGAAATTGCTTGTAAACTCTGGGAGGAGGGAGGGCAGAAGTAGGGGAAGACAACAAGAATCATGTAATCATGGGGGAAATATTTTTCTGTTAAAAAAAAAAGAATGGGAAGCTCAAAACTCCATTTTTGTCCAGAAAGTCTTTATTTAAAGAAGTTTAAGGCAATTAAATAGCCTAAGGGCTGATGGAGTAGCCCCCAGTGGTGGAATGATCTCAGGGCTGATGGGATAGCCCAAGGAGTGGATCAGAGTTTGCATATTTATTGAATATTCCACCCCTTGACATTCTAGGATGTTCCTGGCAGATAACCCCAGCAGAGAAGATGCCTCACTATGTCAATGGAATTCCCTTATTTTGGCAAGGACTAGGGAGGGTAAAGTACAGCTTAAGACCAGCATAACTAATGTAAATACAGAATGGAATAATACAAGTGATTTTTTTTTTTTATCCTGGGACTCCATTCTAGGAGCATAGGGCCACAACCAGTAGGCAATGGGTCACACAGTCGCTCAGGGTCACCCAGCTGGGAAGTGTCTGAGCCCGGATTTGAACATAGGACCTCCAGTCTCTAGGCCTGGCTCTCAATCCACTGAGCCACCCAGCTGCCCCCAGTACTACAGATTACAAGTGATTAGTAATATGCAATAGTACCAGACTGATGTAAATACAGAACAGAATATTGCAAGACCATTATAAGTGATTAATAATATACAACAGTTAAATGCTTAGTATGTACTACAGATTTTTTTTAACCCTTATCCTCCATCTTGGAATCAATTCTGGGTATTGGTCCCAAGGCAGAAGAGCAGTAAGGGCTAGGCAATGGGGGCTAAGTGATTTGTCTTGGGTCACCCAACTAGGAAGGGTCTGAAGCCAGTTCTGAACCTAGGACTTCTGACACTAGGCCTGGCTTTCAATCCCCTGAGCCACCCAGCTGCCCCCAGTACTACAGATTTTTGCAGTTTATGCTTAACTAGAGCTAACTGGCAAAGAATACAAGATTTCAGAACATAGAGGTTCTGCTTCTCTCACTGCCCATCTCTAGCACAGCCTTAGTCTGTCTTCTAAGCTCCAGTCCACTTCTTTCTACTGTTTAGTTTAACAGTTCAGTCTCACAGACCTTCTTGCTGTTCCTCACACATGACACTTTATCTCCTAATTACATGCTTTGCATAGGTTGTCCCTCATGCCTGGAATTCACTCTCACTTCACTTCTACCTCTTTATACATTTTATAGATTTAAAAAAAGAATTTTTCCTCCTATCCACCCCATCCTATCTATTGCAGTGTCCTCTGACCTTTCTCGCTAATGTTGTTTGCTTCAAGCCTAACTTTTTATAGATTTTTCCTATTCCTGGCTTTCCCAAAGGTTACCTTGTATCATCACTCTTCTACACATGTATGTTATTAGGAATATTATTATTATTATTAACAACAACAACAACAACAATAATAATAATAATAATAGTTCTGATAAGTTGAGTGACAGGAGATATAATTCTCAAGCCAGGTCAGAATAGGGTCTCCTATACCACAGTCCTTTACCCTTATCCTACTTGTTTAATATAAGTTTAAAGTACCTTCCTAAACCCTATTCTAATGATTACTAATGAGATTTCAACTGCTAGCAGATGAAGAATCAATGTAGCTTCCCTCTGGTTCAGCCTGGCCAGGACTAAACCAGAGTAGGTAAACTGCTGGGATATCTTTGACTTCTTCTTCAATAGATCTTCAGCCTTACAGTTGAGTTATTTCCACCCTTTCCACCCTCTTCTTCATCTCCTGCCCACTTCCTGGATCCCTCCAGGGCCCTGGGAAACCTAGATACCTAGATGATGAAACTCCTAATATCTAGGAGCAGTAGACACCAAGGTGGTGGTCAGGTACAGGTTGAAAACGGTATCTCAAGTACAGGAAGAGTTTGCAGAGAGATGTTTGCACCCTCTCACTCCAAGCCAGGATCCACTGATCTCCAGCCTCAGCACAGGTCAAAGACCCAGAATCCCTTCAGGATTCTCAACTGCCCCTTCTCCTGCCTCTCGCATGACTTCCCTGGGAACATTCCATCCAACTGACTTATTTGTCAATCAAAGGTGATCTTCAAGCTCCCAGAGATTCAATATAACAGTATTCAGTTCAAACATGAACAGATAGGACACATTTATCACACAATTTGCAACATCATAACTTGGCGATAAGTATTTATGACAATAAATGAATACCAATTAATCACCTTGGAATGGGACTATGACAATGACTGTGCACATTAGACTATCAGGTGTTATCTCAGAGGAAGATTCCATATATTCCTATGAGATAACATCGGAGAAACCTTCCATAAAGAAAATCTTTAAGGTTTTCTATAACTATTTTAAGGGGGGATGTTAATCTTCCTAATACATGATGTAAATAGTCTGCATATAGAATGTAAATAGTGTGAAAAGTTTGTACATAGTCTAATGGGGAATAACCAGGGAAGTAGACTTGGATATTAAATGTGGGTCCAGAAGGGTGTGTGGGAGACAGGAATGACAGAAAGAGGGGCCAAACAAGGAAGGGAGTCTGGGTTTTAAACTGCTAAGGAGGTGACTGTTGAAAGAAATGGCAGTTAGGTCCTAACAGTCACAATGCCCCACCTAGGCAAGGGCCAATGGAACCAGCAGGCAAAAGGCAAAAGTTATAACAATTTTAATTAGGGACACTATGATAACGGATGGGAATAGGGGTTACTACACTTACAGACTAAGGGCAAACCACAGACTCAAGGGAGGGACTTGTCTACACTAAACTGAGACCTAAGCAAGACAGGGCCCAGAGAACAGCAGGACTGAAGTGGATATCCTCACAGCAGAGTCCAGACTCAGTCCAGTGATGTTTTAGCTCCTCCAGGACCACCTGCTGTACTCTTCCAGGTGCGTAGATTCTGGGAGCTAATCCAGCCCAAGTTGACCTGCAATTCAGGTTGGGATTAATAGTCTCTACCAAAATCTTCCACAAGTAGGTGACGGTCTTCCTTCAGGATCTCTGGTAAACTGAGATCTCCTTGGATCAGTCGCAACTTGTCTCAACCACCATGGAGTCTCCATGAGCAAGAGCATACTTCCTGTTTCCCCATTCCATTTTGGAATTCTCCAGCCCTTCCTGTTAGGTCTAATACTAATACTAAACTAATAACTAAGTAATCCTCATAACAATAGTATGTAAAATATGTATGTAACATATACAGTATGTACACAGCATGTACATAATGTGTAGATTTGTACAGATTTGTATATCTGTATGTGTGTACAAAGCATGTAGATAATGTGTACATTTGTACAGATGTGTATATATCTGTATATGGGTACATAGTAAGTTTCCTAAAAAGTTTTGGTTTTCTTAGCATAGCAAGTTAATTTTGAGTTTTACTGTAGACTGTTTTGGTTTTCTGTATTAGCATAGGGTTTTAGCATAGTTAAAAAGTTTGGTTTGAATTGTTTCAATAGGATTTATAAGATTCAGTTTGCATGAGTTTTATATAGTTATTGCAATAGATAGGTTTTGTTTTCTGTAACAGCATAGGATGCAAATTCGGTTTTCTGTAACTATTTTTGCAAAAGTTTACATTTTTCACTTTGTATTTATGTAATTGTAATGTTTTGAACTTGTATGTTTCCAAGTATATTTTCTTTGACTTCTTTCTTCTGTTTCTTGAAGTTCTCTTTTACCTGAATTATATCACTAGCGTAATTTTAGCATAGACAAGGTGTAGCATAGGAATAGAATAAGATAAGACTAAGGTAAGACTGTTTTTTTTGGGGGGGTGGGAAATAGAATAATAATGTTAGGCATAGATTTAGAATTAAATAGTTGGCTACGATCCAATGTGGAAGAGTCTAATTCCCCATTGGCTCAAATGAGGGATTATTAGGAATATTATTATTAATTAAGTAGTAAGTTCTGATAAGTTGAGTGACAAGAGATACAATTCTCAAGCCAGGTCAGAATGGGAAGCAGGAGATTCTGTTAGAATCCTCAGGTGGGGTTTTTTTTTTAACTGCCACTCTGAGCTCTGAAAATTCTGAGCAGTTTCTCAGGAGTCTTTGGACTAAGCTTGGTCTAAGACAGAGCTGTTCCAAATTCTCTCTAGGACTTTTCCTCTAAAGCCTTTGGAAATACTTGGAGTGACAACTTTTGGAGTGAGGAGTGACTCTGTGATCAGTGTTAAACTTATCAGAAGAAAAAGATCTTTCCCTCTGACTTTTAACCCAGATTGTAGGTCGGCCTTAGGCCAAACCTCAGTCAGGGCAACTTGGACTGGCTAACACTGAAACTTATCATTGTTGGAGACTTACTTTAAGGAAGATATATATTTTTTATAAGGCTATTAGTTATGTTATTTAGTTAGAAGAATTTGAGTTTAGTTAGAATAAGAAGATGAAGTGTTGCCTTGTGGCGTCAGATGGTGGATGGTATTAGAAATCCTCTTAGTGATAGAAAAATCCTTCTTTTTATATCCTTATATCTTTTACAAATTCTATAAAATTAATAAAATAGTTTTAATTTTCATGTATATTAGTCTCCAAAGCCAATTCATTACTGCGCATGGCCCTGAGGTAAAAGCTTCACAACCAGACAGTCTGCTGGGTTTTACATCACAAACAACAACAAATACAAGGGACTTTTGGACACAGTTTCCAAAAGTATCTACAGTTTAAGATCCTCTCTTACAATGTGCATCCCTCACCATAACATCAACTCTTGGAGGGAAGGGATACTTGTGTCTTTATATCTCCAGCACCTACTATCTGTGTGGTATATAGTACATACTTAATACATGTTTGCAATTGATCTACTGAATGGCTATCTTTTTCTTCTGATTTTTTTCTAGTAAGATACATGATTTGGGAGGAGATTCATTTTGTATCCTGCTACATTGCTGAAGCTATTAATTTTGTCAAAAAGTTTATTCCCCCAATTCATTCTCTAGGATTTTCTAAATAAAGCATCATATCATTTACAAATAGTATCAGCTTGCTCATATGCCCAGGTAGACTGAGGGCTAGGTCTTGAACATAATCACCTTCACTAATGTCCTTATCTACTTTAAAGTACTTTAAGATTTTAAAGGTTCTAAACTAAATGGATGTGCCTCAATTGGGGAATGGCTGAACAAATTGTGGTATATGATGGTGATCGAATACTATTGTCCTATAAGGAATGATAAACAGGATGATTTCAGAAAGAGCTGGAAAGACCTATATGAACTGATGCAGAGTGAAGTAAGCAGAACCAGGAGAACATTGTTCACAGTAACTGTAATACTATGGAAAGATCAAATGCGATAGACTTCTACTAGCAGCAATACAATGATTCAGAAGAATTCTGAGGGATTTATGAAAAAAAATGCTATCTACCTCCAAAGAAAGAACTGTTGAAATAAGAATGCAGATGGAAGTAGACAATTTATCATTTGTTTATCTGGTTATATGTTTTGGGGTTTTGGTTTTATAAGATTATTCACTTGCAAAAGTGGATAATATAGAAATGTTTTGTATGATAATATATGTAAAACCTAGGGAAAAACAAGATTTTCCAGGTTCTTTACATTAGTGATCTCAGTTGATCTTTATAATGACCCAGTAAGTACAAGTAGTATTATTCCTATTTTTATAAGAAAAGAATCCAAAGCTTAGAGAGGTTGTTTGCAGGATTTTAACAGAGATCATTGCTGATTCCCATTCTAGCTAGTTCTTCCTAATATACTATGTTAATTTTCTTCAGTATTATAAGGATATTATGTTTAAGGGACTCTCTCCAAATAATCCAGCAGGCCAGCTCTCTGATAGAAAATATATGGCAACTTCCCATTGGAAGTAGGCAAGAGAGAAGAGTCCATTTTATCTCTTGATTTGGGATCTTCTCCCTCTTGCCTTTCTTTCTGTTTCTAGTTCAACATTTTTCATCAATTCTTCTCTTTTTTTCTTCTATACTTAGTTCAACTTCACAGATATTTAAGTCTGTAACACTATGTACACTGTGCTAGAACCTAGGGATATAAAGAAGAATCTCATAGTCCCTGTTTGTCCAGGCCATTGTAGGGGATTACTAGAGGTACTGAGGTGGAAGATAGGACTATGCATAAGAATAGTTCATCATTCAGAGATTGCTGAGCTAGAAAATTCTGCCCACTAGCCAGGACTTCACAGCACCCATATTCTACAGAATTGCTCTCTCCCTGTCTGACCCTTTGGCGCCAGTGAAACTTCCATTCCGCCTCCATTGGAATCTTCTTTACCATCTTTGTAAAACTTAGATCTTGCCCTTCAGTCTTGAATAGGAGAGGGAGATAGTTTATGTATACAAATACATATAACAAAAATTAGAATAGGATGAGTGCAAGGGAAAGGTCAAAAGCAAAATGATGCGAGAGATTCAAGAATGAAGTGAGATTTTCTCCAGCTGGAAGAATAAGGGAAGACTCCACAGGAGATATAGCATCTAATTAGTGCCTTGAAAATTTCTCAGCACTGGAGAGTTAGAAGACCATGCCAAGGTGTAGAGGAAAATAAGTAAAGACAGAAAGAGGGTGGGGACTGGGGTGTGATTAGGGAAGGGTGAGTAGTTTAGCTACACCGTAACTAGGAATTTGTGTTCTTTGGGCAAATTCCCAAAATCAAGCCAGGGCAATCAATAAAAGCAGTCAGTTTGGAGGCAGAAACAGATACCATCATGCAGGGGAGATGGAGAGCCCAAGACACCAGGAGGCCATTGCTAAGGAGGCTCCCTCCCCAAGAGAATCAGAATATTTGGTAGCTTCTTTTTTACTGATCATATTAACCATCCCCCCACCAAGTACTGAGTACTAGTTCCTCAACATTTTTCATTAGTACTTCCCTTTTTTCCTTCTATCCTTAGTTCAATTCAACAAATATTTAAGCTTGTAACACTATGTGCACTGAGTACTAATTCTCCTCCCCCCCACCAAGCCCTCCAAAAATCCGTGCTAGTATAGAAAGGACTATATTGATTCTCTAGGCCAGTGGAGTAAAAATCAAATAGAGATGAGGCCACTAAACTGCACATAAAGATGCCTTTGAACAACATATAACTTTAAAAATCAGAAGACCAGTTGAAGATGACCCTGACACTTTGAAGCCCTTCTATTTGAGAGGATAGAGTTTTTTTTCTATTTTAAAAATGATTTGATATATTCTTTCAGATTACATGTAGACAATTTTAATAGTCATTTTCTGACAATTTGGCATCCATGCTCTCTCCCTTCTTCCTATTCTTTGCTCATCCCTGAGAGGGTAGGTAATATGAGATAGGTTGTACATGGGCTATCATGTAATACACATTTCCATGTCTGTCATGTTGTAAAAGACAACACATATCAATTATAGGAGCCATGGTAAAAGCGGTGTCCAGAAGGAGAGAGTAGAGAATGAGAAAAGGGTCGAAAAGAGATATATCCATCTATCTGGTAAGAGATGAGGAACCATTGAAGGAGACAGTGAGTGGTTAAAAAAAAAAAGAAAGAAAGAGTAAAAAAGAAGATAGCTATGCTATTAATTATTTAACTTTCCCTGTACCAGAATTGTCCCAGTCGATAAAAGGATGCTAATACTTGCATTACATATCAAAGTTCTCTATTTTGTCTACCTGTCACCCTTCTTTTTTTTAAAATCATTTATTAATATTCATTTTTAACATGGTTACATGATTCAAGCTCCTACTTTCCCCTTCACCCCCCGCTGTCCCCCCACCCATAGCCGATGCACATTTCCACTGGTTTTAACGTGTCCTTGTTCAAGACCTATTTCCAAATTGTTGATATTTGCATTGGTGTGGTAGTTTCAAGTCCACATCCCCAATCATGTCCACCTCATCCCATGTGTTCAAGCATTTGTTTTTCTTATACGTTTCCTCTCCTGTAGTTCTTCCTCTGAATGTGGGTATCGTTCTTTACCATAAATCCCTCACAGCTATCCTGTGTCATTGCTTTCTGCTGGTACAGAAGTCCATTGTATTCGAATTTTACCACAGTATATCAGTCTCTGTGTACAATGTTCTTCTGGCTCTGCTCCTTTCGCTCTGCATCAGTTCCTGGAGGTCTTCCTGTCACCCTTCTTGAAGGTTTTTACATTTTCCAGTTCTCTATCAGTAGGGATAGAGATAGGAACTGCACCTGTGATTTTGCTGGGATGGGAAACTCCCAAGTTAGGAAACTCTCTATTAATGCAGATTGGTACCTTCTCTGCAAGTTTCTGTCAAAAGGGACTCTCCTGGAGCCTTAAATAGATTAAGTAATGATGACCTAAATAATATATATCAGAGGTCATATTTTTTATTGATGCCATCTATTTTCTCTATGTATCTATGTATCTATCTCTGGATCTATGTATCCATCTATTTATCTATCCTACCTATATCTATCTAGGGCAGCTAGGTGGCACAGTGGATAGAGTGCCAGGCCTGGAGTCATCTTTCTGAGTTCAAATCTGGCCTCAGATACTTAGTATATGTGTGATCCAGGGCAAATTGCTTGCCTCTGTTTGCCTCAGTTTCCTCATCTGTAAAATGAGCTGGAGAAGGGGATGGGATGGTAAACCACTGTGGCATTTTTGCCAAGAAAACACCAAATGAAATCATAAAGAATTGGAAACATCTGAAAAACAACAATTTTTAGGTGTCCTCCCAAAGGAATAAGAAATTCATCTGTCTCAACATCAGACTAGTATTAGAAGGGCAGCACCTTTCTAGGAGACCCTGAATATGCTTGACTTTTGCTTTATAAACACCTGTGAGAGATTTATTCTCCATTTGTAATATAAGGGAGATGACATTGGATGGCTTTACTCTTACAACTCTAAATGACAAAACCTCCTTGCTTAGGCTGAGGATGAACGCTTGTGTGTGCCAAGGTTAAAGGTTCTAGCCAACCTCACTAACTGGACATCCTTTTTTTCTCTCCACTTCATCTTCTCACAGGATCATAGGATTTAAGAATGGAAGTAAACTGGGATACTTTATAGATGAGGAAACTAAGTCCCAGAAAAAAATGAAATGGCACGCACTATCATTATTCCAGCCTCCCCGGTTAGTAGTCTCAGCATTATCCGGGACTTCTCACTCTCTCTCTCTTATCAGATACCCAATCAATTGCCAGATCTTCTCGTTTCTACTTTCACAATGTCTCTCTCTGCCCCATTTCCTTCTTTCCAAGGCTACTTCTAGTTCAGGTTCCTCTTAGGTTTCACTTAGACTATTGCAACAACCTAATTGGTCTTTTCTGCTTCAAGTCTCTCTCTCCCCAATCCAGTCCAATCCAGTACCACTAAGCTACGAAGATAATTTTCCTTTAAGTTCAGATTTGACCATGTGACTCCACTATTCAACCAATTCTAGGGACTTCCTATTGCAGCTAGGAGAAAACATAACCCCCTCTGCCTAACTTTTAGAATCCTACACAATCTGGGCCCAACTACTCTTTCTAGCCTCATTGCACATTACTCCTCCCACACTCCGTTAGCCAGCCAAACTGACCTTCCCTTGTTCTGCACAGGACACTGTCTGGAATGTAACCCTTCCTTCCCTCTCTTCCGGTAATTGGGGTTTATTTAAGTAACAATTCAAACACTTCCTTGTATTTGGACCCTTTTCTCATCCTTCCAATTGCCCTTCCTCCCAAATTACCTCGTATTTAACTACTCTATACATAATTGTGTTGATTCACTTTATTTTTATAGAGTATCTTTTTATATGTACTTCTTGTCTCCCTTCCCTTATCAGACTGTAAATTCCTTGTGAATAGAGATAAATTATTTGTATTTCTATCTTCAGCACATAATACACACTTGATGATGGGTCCATTGATTGGTTACACTCTAGAGTAGAAAGAGGAGCTGGAGTTAAGAGGACCTGAGCTGGCGTCCCAATACTTGGCACTTATTACCCGTACAGCTGTGGGTAAATCATAAGCTCCCTGGACCTCATTTTCACATCTCTAAAATGAAAAATTTGAGTATATGATCTCTAAGAACCCATCCAGCACTTAAATTTCATTATTCTCCCTTAAGATTTCTAGGGTAGGCTAAGAAGGAAAAAGGAAAATGAACAGTTTATGAAACTCCTATGAAGCCATATGGATCCAAGATCCCCGGGGATTGAGCATTCCCATTTCTCTGGCAGGGGCCAGGATAGTGACCTCTGAGGTGACTTGGTTCAAGCGAGGGATGATTCCGGCAGTGAAGTAGTAGGGAACAGTGGGGGTTGGGTAGGGAAGCAAAGGATTTAGAGTCGGAGGATCTGAGTTCAAATTCTGCCCGAGCCCATCTCGTAACAGTATATAGGGCACTCCACCCTCAGCTTTGGTTTCCTTACCTGTAAAATGACCTCTACAAGCTCTAGATCTAGGAGCCTCTGATCCGTTTCCCGGACGGAGAGGTGCTAAAGGAGGCTCAGTTTGTCTAAGCAGACAAATGCAAACAAGGGGGCAGAATTTGACCTTAAATTCCACCCTCCCCCAGTCTCCTTAGCGGCTGGGCCAAAGTGCAAACTACATTTCCCGACAGGACTCAGGAGTCGCCATGCCCTCAAACCCATCCCCGGATGTAGGAAATCACTTCCTGGTTCCCAGGGCTCTGCGGCTGCTGAGGTTAGAGCTACTGCTGCCGGCTGGCCAGAGCGGAGAGCGGGCCTCCTCGGGCGCTCGGAGCCGCTTTTGCCGCTCCGCATTCCGCCGTCCGCGCGAACCTGACCCTAGGCGCGGAGCAGGTATTTCACCAGGCCCGGCCTGGTTGGGAGACCCTGTCTGGAGAGGCCCCTGCATGGCCGGGGCCGTGGGGGCGAAAGTTGCCTGAGGGGGCGGAGTAGTCTCTTGGGGAGGAGGGGGGGGGGGCGCGGGGGTAGCCGCTCGGGGTGGGGTTGGGGTACTGCGTCGGAGCGGGGAAGTCCGCTGACTTCTGCTTCTTCGTTCTTCTCTCGCCACAGGGTTTCCCTCTCGCGTGCTTCTCCCTCATGGCGGATCCAGCCCCGAACGGCCCCCAAGGGGCGGGCGCCGTGGTAAGTGCTCGGGGTGCGGGTGAGAACCCTTCCTAGTCGGGAGCGAGGGGGACGTCCCGAGGCCGGAGGCCCTGCTGGCGCATCCCGGAAGCGTGAGGATTTCAGGGCTGTCATTATTGATGGGGGGCTACAGGTGGTGGTCCCTGAACTACTGCTTCCGGAATGGGCTTGTCCTGGGTTCCTGGGGAGGAAGAGAGCGGGAGAAAGGGAGCCGGAGGAAAAGCAGAAGGGTGGGAGGAGAGAAGGAAGAGACAGGAGAAGTTTGGTGGAAATACCATTGGATTTAGGGTGAGAGATTCCAACCTGTGTTGGAATTCTGCCTCTGAACTTTAAGTGTACTTGAAGTCCTTTCTCATCTCTGGGCCTCAGCTTTTTTAAAAAAGAGGAGTTTAGAACGTAAGTGATCTTTATGGCCTTTGCCAACTCCAAAAGACTAGGCCCTAGGTTTGAAACTGAAATGCATCCTTCTTTTCTAGTGTGCCCCCTCAGTTTATCGGGAATGAGAGCCCAAAGAGGTTCAATGTTTGGAGGCAGTTAAGTTGTGGCAGTGGATAGAATGCTGGGCTTGGAGGCAGGAAGGCCTTAGTTCAAATGCAGCCTCAGATTCTTGCAGGCTGGATGGCTTTGGGAAAGTCACTTAACCTCTTTTTGCACCTGGAGAAGGAAATGACAAACCACTCCAGTATCTTTGCCAAGAAAATCCCATACATATTGGTCCATGAGGTCATGAAGCATCTTTTAAAAATTCTATTTGTAATGGTGTCTTCCTGCTTTCCTTCTCCCAGAAAAGCATTAGACTTGAGTTATATCTTCTTCATTGCCTTTGATAGTCAACAAATTCAATAAGTGTCAAGATTATATTATATTGAAATTATATCACCTTCAAAGGGGGAGAGAGCTTAACAACTTTAAGAGGAGTTTCTATGCCACATCTTACATCTCTCCTATGAATTTTCTTACTTTTCTAAGTCATCAACTGTTCTATAGGATGATATATGGGAATAATCTAGAATAGGGGTATCATACTCAAATTGAAATAGCACTTAACCATCCATACGTAAGGATCCTTGTGGAGTCATCTTGACTTAGAAAACCATATATGTTTATATACATTTTTATTTAATACATCAATATTAAAATCAAATAGAAACCATATTTTATTTTATTTTATTTTTTTAACCCTTGTACTTCGGTGTATTGTCTCATAGGTGGAAGATTGGTAAGGGTGGGCAATGGGGGTCAAGTGACTTGCCCAGGGTCACACAGTTGGAAGTGGCTGAGGCCGGGTTTGAACCTAGGACCTCCTGTCTCTAGGCCTGACTCTCACTCCACTGAGCTACCCAGCTGCCCCAACCATGTTTTAATCTATTCGGGTTGTATTCTAGAGTGTTGTGGTCTTAATTAGGGCTGAGTACCTCCTGTTTGATCCCTCTGACCTTACTCAGTATAAAGGGTTTTACAAAAGTCTTATTGAAATCTTGAGCTATTGAAGTTTAAGCTGTAAGCTACTATTCTTAACTTTTTAGAATTAGATTTCATTTTGTAAATTAACAAATAGATTTTATGTCATTCTAGTTCCCCCATTCCACTGGGTAGAAAAGGAGAAAAACATCCTCTGCACCCTAAATCCGTGATATCTCTGTCAGGAGGTAGATAGCATGCTTCATTATTGGTACTCTGAAATAGTAGATGGGTATTTCATTACAGCTATCAAAGCTATTTGTCTTTACAATGTTACTGTTATTGTATAAATTGTTCTATTTCTGCTATTTCATTCTTCTTCAGTGTATACAAATCTTCAGACTGTTATCTAGTTTTTATAGTACTGATGTTAGAGTGTATGTTGTTCTGGGTCCACTCAATTGCTCTCCAGGATGATTGGAACTATTTACAGCTCCACCAACAGTTCATCAATATTCTTGCTTCTCCATAGCCTCTCCAACATATGCCATTTTCTTTTTTGTCAGCTTTGCCAATCAGGTGGGTGAAGGGTGAGATCTCAGAATTGCTCTAATTTATATTTCTTAAAGTGATTTAGAGTGTTTTTTAAAATATGCCTAGAAATCTCCTGGGTTTCTTTCCATAAGAATTGCTCATTCATGTTTTTAAACAGTTTCTTAACTAGGAAATGGCTCTTAATCTTATTGATTATATCTTGGAAATGAGACCCTGTATCAGGGAAACTTGGTGCAAAGATTTTTCCCCCCAGTTAATTCTCTTATTATTTTAGTTTGATTTGATATGTTTGTGCAAAAACTTAAATTTTGTTATCAAAATGATCTATCTTATCTTTATCTCTTTGATCATGAACTTTTCTTTTATCCATAGATCTAATAGGTAATATTTTCCTTGTTTCTCTACTTTGCTTATAATGTGACCTTTTCAAAAAAAATTTACCTTCTGCCTAAGAATTGATGCTAAATATTAGTTCCAAAGCAAAAAAATGGTAAAGGCTATGTAATTGGGTTAAATGACTTGCCCAGAGTTACACAGTAGGTAGTGCCTTTGAGGCCAGATTTGAACCCCTCAGAACCTCCTATCTCCAGTAAACCACTAAACCACCTAGCTGTCCTTAGGATGTGACCTTTTATGTTTCTAGGTCATAAATCTATGTGGAGCTTTTATTGATAAAAGTTATGAGCTGTGGTCTAAATGTAATTTCTTACATACTGCTATCTGGTTTTTCCAAAAGTTTTTGTTAACTAGGGGGATACTTTGTTTTTATTGAACCTTAGGCTACTAGCTTCCTTTGATCCTTTATCTTGGGTACCTAATCTTTTCCACTGATTCATCTGTTTTTTTAACCAATATCAGATTGTTTTGAGAACTACTACTTTATAATGTGTTAGAGGAAGCTTTTCAAATAAGGTTATCCTTTTAAGCAGAAACCAGTAACTTTTAAAATAAAAAAATTTGTTCGAAGTGAAATTGTTACTACCTATAGAATATTAAACAATAAAATGCTGAGAAAAATGGAGGATGTAAAACCACAAGTCATGTTGTTTTTTGTTTTAAAACCCTTACCATTTATCTGCCTTAGCACTACTTCTTTTTTTTAACTCTAACCCTAAAAAATAATTAATTAAGAATGTTTTCCCATGGTTACATGATTCATGTTCTTTCTCTCCCTTCCTCCCATCCCCCTCCCATAGCCAATGAGCAATTCCATTTTTTACATGTGTCATTGATTAAGACCTGTTTTCATATTATTAATATTTGCATTAGGGTGATTGCTTAGAGTCTACATCCCCAATCATAGCCCCATCGACCCATGTAATCAAGCAGTTATTTTTCTTCTGTGTTTCTACTTCCACAGTTCTTTCTCTGGATGTAAATAGCTTTCTTTCTCATAAGTCCCTCAGAATTGTCCTGGATCATTACATTGCTGCTAGTAGAAAAGTCCATTTCATTCGATTGTGTCACCACAAGCATCAGTCTCTGTGTACAATGTTCTCCTGGTTCTGCTCCTTTCACTCTGCATCAATTCCTGGAGGTTGTTCCAGTTCA
This sequence comes from Gracilinanus agilis, assembly GCF_016433145.1. Lineage (NCBI taxonomy): Eukaryota > Metazoa > Chordata > Mammalia > Didelphimorphia > Didelphidae > Gracilinanus > Gracilinanus agilis. The sequence goes on along the minus strand of NC_058135.1, from coordinate 173,671,222 downwards.
CATGGAATTCCTCCATTACATTTTTCCTTTCAGTACAAATAGTATTCCATCACCACCGATGCCACAATTTGTTTAGCCATTCCCCAATCTAAGGGCATCGCCTCGTTTTCCAATTTTTTGCCACCACAAAGAACACAGCTTAGCGTCACTTCTAAGAAAGAATAGTGTCAAGGACTAGGCATTCAGGGTTAAGTGACTTCTAGGGTCACACAGCTAGCACAATTCACATTTTAATTTGTGTGTCTATTTCAGATAAGTAGGTGGGTGGGATAGTGGATAGAAGCCCAGACATGGAGTCAAGAAGATCAGAGTTTGAATTCTTCTTCAGATGGTATTTATGTGACTCTGGAGAAATAGCTTAATCTTGATGAACCTCTTTCTTAATCTGTAAAATGGGTATGCATATAATCTCTTGTTTGATCATATCAACAATTCTATAATAATAATAATAATAATAATAGCTAACATTTCTAAAGTGCTTGCTATGTGCCAGGCACTGTTACTAAGCACTTCATCACCTAGCTGCCCCTATAAAGGTAGTATTATTACCCACGTATTATTTGTTTAAAAACTTTTAGTTTGCAGAAATAGACCTTTGCTGGAATTGTTTAATCTAAAAGATACCTGGTGTTGATGAGTTCTATATTGTTTTCAGATCTCTTAAGTATATGTAGTTTTTCTGAACATAATTTGTTCTTTCCTTAAAAAATTTAAAACATGAATATTACTTAAAGAAGATTTATAATCTTTCTTTAAAATTATAATCTATCCCTCGACAGTGTTGTTACTTATTTCTTATCTAATCGGTTTTCTTTGTTTAGATATGATTTTCACTTTTTGTATTTTGATACTTTTAAAAATTTTCCTTTAATAGGATAAAGGCTGTCTTTACAAGTAATATCTGAAAATCATAGTAATGTGATGTTCATCTCATCCTGTTATGCTTATACAAACTTATTAAATGTAACTTTTTTTTTTAAGACTCCTTACAGGAATTTAACTGGTGATATGAAGGAAAATTTACATTGTAACTTCACATCATTTTGTTTAGGAAAAATAGTACTTTATCCTAATAGAATTTTCAGGTTTAATTTACTAAAAATCTTAATTTTTTTCTTCTTGAACATAGCAATTTATGATGACGAATAAACTGGACACAGCAATGTGGCTTTCTCGGTTGTTCACAGTTTATTGCTCTGCATTATTTGTTCTTCCTCTTCTTGGGTATGTATTGTACCTGTTCTGTTTTGTGTATTAATTTGATGTCATGAATTCCACAAGTGTCTGTTGAAACTAACTTATTTGTAAGGAATTGCCAGGTGTCCTTGGAGATAGAAGGATGAATAAATCAATCCCTTTTTTGAAATCAAGGCACATTTTGTTCCTAAATATTTGATGATATTTGAATGTTATACAAAACTCTTAGCAAAAATGGTTTTGTGGAGCTAGATAATGAGCTTGGGCTGTTAAAGCTTTTAGTTTTATTTAATGGGTAGGATTTTTTCTTTATAAAAACCTAGTAGATAATGGGCATTTGTGTGAAGTGATGCTGTTTTTTAATAATATCTGAAGAATATTTATAAAGTAATCTCATCCATCAATGGTAAGCAGAGGTTTTGAGTGTTGTGCAATTATGATGCAATTCCCCAATGAGGAAGATTCATGGTGGTTGTTTGTGTTGTATGATAATTTTTCCTCTGATAATTTACAGGTTACATGAAGCAGCAAGCTTTTATCAGCGTGCCCTGTTGGCAAATGCTCTCACCAGTGCTCTGAGGCTACACCAAAGATTACCACACTTCCAATTAAACAGGGCCTTCCTGGCCCAGGCTTTATTAGAGGACAGCTGCCATTACCTTTTATATTCTCTCATCTTTGTCAATTCTTACCCTGTTACAAGTATCCTTTTTCTACAGTTTTTAACTTAAACTTCAGTTTTAGCAGTATTTTCTCTGTGATAGGAGTCACCACATCCTAGCTGCTTACCTAATCGACACTCATTCATCTCCCCTAGTATTTTCCATAGTGATATGATAGTAAGATATGAATGTATGAATTTGTGATTGTCATTATAACTTCATGGGTTAGAACATTCAAACATTCATATTGGCGCTAATTCCTTCTGGGGTTCTGAAGAAATAGCTATTGGTGGTATTGGAAGGGGCTGCCTCCATCTCTTGCCAATGGACTTGTTTCAAGGGAGATTCATCCATAGGCCCTGGTTTTACTGTCTCCTTCCTTGGCATAGAGAAAACCAAATAATATTTCTGTGCCTTCAATTTTTCATCACTGTTTAGAATTTTAATCTAGAAAAATTAATATTTGATTTGATTTCAAGGATGCAGACCTCCTCCTTAGGCATCTTAAAGATCTGGATCTAGCCAACTTCTCCAAGGATGCCTTTAGTTTTATTTAATGGGTAGAATGGTTCTTCGTTTTACAAACCTAGTAGTTCTTTCACTGTGGGCTTCTTTGCTTCATTCACTATTTATGAAAACCAAACTGGCCTACTTTTTTCCTCCCATAGGTAGCATTCCATCTTCTGGCCTCTTGCCTTTGTATAAGTTAGCCCCATGCCTACAGTGCTGTCTTCCCTTGCCTCTACCTCATAGAATCACTAGATTCCTGCTAAGCTTAGCTCAGGTGCTGCTTCCTACAAGAAGACTCCTGCTTCCCTTAGTTGCTAGCTTTCTCTTTCTTGTCCCCAAGAAACAACTTTGTATTTTATTGTGTATATTTTATATTTACTTTTCTGTATATAGGTTATTTTCCCCCAGTAGAATTTCCCCCAGTAGTTCCTTGAGGGTCACAAAGTTGTTACTGTGTTTGTTAGCACAGCGCCTGGCACATAGCAGGCACTTAATAAATGCTTGTTGAGTGAATGGATGAATGGATGAATGGCATGACTTATAATTAGAAGAGAATTGGTTCGGGAATACACTCATTAAAGTTACTTTGATATTTATATTGTATTGGTATTGTATTTTTCTGAAACCCCAGGATGGCCCTTGCCATTTATATTCTTGAGTTAGCATAGCATCATATACTAGAATAGTATACTCTGTGCTACTACAGTGTTTTATTTTCTTAGAAATCTATGGTAAGGGTAAATGAGGAATCTGACTAGATTTATTTTAATATTAAGTTGACTGGTCATATAAAGACTTCCTGTGATTTTTGTTTGTTTTTTTTTTCACATTAGACTCCTTCTCTGGGTGATTTGGATTAGCCTAATCATTCTTGAGGTGTACCAGATAACCACCTTGTAGTAGAATAGCCTATACTGAAACCGTCCTAGGACAAAAGGTCTTTTAAAGTATCCAAGGAAGCATGTATCGTATTGACCATTGGAGACCTTAAGAATATGATGACACCTGCTGTAATCTTTGCTTTTTGCTATAAAAATAGGTTAAGCAGTACCAGTTTATTGAAATTTTGGTTGTTCTAGGTTTATTTTTCTATACTTATTACTGTTTTTTCCCATTGGTTCTGGATAGGATGGTTGTTTGATTACAATTAGCTGAAATATAAATTGTCTTATCAAAATATTTGACAAATCTTAAATATTTTCCTTAATTTCTTATTTTAGTGAGTATCTTTCCAGTCTTATTATTCTCTTTACTTCATGCTGCTACATATACAAAAAAGGTTCTTGATGTAAGTATGTCACTTGGTAAATTTTTAAAATATTATGTTATAGTTAAATTTTTTATATCTAAGAACACTAAGGCATTTTGGCAATTAGGGTAGTGGACAAATTTCTTTACTCCTATCTACCTCTACTATGAAATTATGTAATTTAAAGGTTTTAATTTTGGCTTTTTAATGATAGCTGTTGAGGAAAATGTCTCAATTTGTTCAAAACTTATGATCTTTGTTTCATAATTCAAATTCCTTCAATCACTCTGCTCCTTCAATTCTGACATGCTGGATGGTCAGGGTTGCATATTAATGTTTAGGCCTGCCTTTTGGTTCTTTCTTTTTGGTGGAGAATGACATAAACTTGGCATTTTTAGGTCCAACTGTTTTTGAACAAAAGTATTTAAAGTGATCAAGAGTCCTATTTCTATGTCATTCTGGGTTTTATGGTGTTTTTTTCTATTCCTATGGTCACTCTGATTCTTCAAAAAGCACAGTAATTGGATAGGCAGTTTCTTAGTATGGAAGGTTGTTGTTATTATTGTTTTAAATCTGGATCTGTAATTTAATTGACCTCAGGAATACCTAGTATGGAAATTCCCTTTACTAGTGAACTCAGTCTATCTATAAGTTGAATTAGACTTATCTGAGGGCACCAAAAAGCTAATTGACTTGTCTCTGGTCTTATGTGTCAGAGTCAAGACTTGAACCTTTTTCTGATTCAAAGGCTAGCCCATTATCAAACATCAGCTCCTCTGCAAGGCGCTTTGTGAACCTAAAATTACTATAATGAGGCATTCTTATTTGCATACTTGGCTAACAAAATTCTTACATTTTTAATCTATAAGTCAGTGTTCTTAATATGGTAAGGGAAAATGTTACTAGTTTTTTGCATTAACTTGCTGTCATCGGAGGGGAACAGAAAAATTTAATTTAAAACACTAAAGTTAAAAAAAAACATTTTGGAAAGTTAGCTCTTTTTTTGTTAACTTTTAAAATGTATGAAATGTCCTTTAAATACAATGAAACCTACAAGCACAAGTGCTTTTTTAAAACTTAACTTGTTTTGTGGGTTATGAGCCTTACAGACCTAAATAAAATTGTCTTTTTATTAGTTGTTAATTTATACTAAAATTATTGCATGTATTTCTATTTTTGCATAGTTGGTGTCTGTTTAGATTTTTTTTTTAATTTTGTTAGTGATTTTTCAGTTTTGTACCATGTCACTTCCCAATAAACTGCTCCCTTTAGAGACCCCTTGTTTATAACAGAACAGTTAAACAAAACAGGCCAACATAGTAACTTCAAATGACAGTGTTTCTAATGTCTAACAACTTGCAACTGTAGTCTACTATTTCCCTCCTAAGAGCACAGAAATGTGCAGTCCATTTTCAGTTCTCTAGAGACAAGATTAGACATTGTATAAAATGGATTCAGACATCTGTGAATATGTTCCCTTTATATTATTAAAAGTTGTGTGTTGTTCTGGTTATGCTTTCTTTGAATAATAAATCTATAATGAGGCATTTTGCTATCTAAAATAAGAAAAGAATTGGGAAATCAAATAAGATTTTACAGTTTTTAATGCAATTTTCCTCTTTTTTTTTTTTAAAGGCAAGGGGTTCAAATAGTTTGCCTCTAGTAAGATCTGTTTTGGAAAAATTAAGTGCTAATCAACAGAATATTCTGAAATTTATTGCGTGTAATGAAATTTTCTTGATGCCTGCTACAGTTTTTATGCTTCTCAGGTAAGAATACAAGTATTTATGTTATACATTATTTTTATGTTAATGATTTTAAGTGATGGACAAAGAGAGGCTAATATATTACTGGTAAACTCAATGAAGAAATGCTTAAGTACCCACTGTGTGTCAGCTCCTTAAAGTGCTTAGAATACAAAAACAAAAATAAAGTGAATTTCTGCCCTACTTTTATCATATGTGTACCTATGTGTGCATGTATCTTGTTTTTTCATTCCTTTTGGTTAATTTCAGAAATTAGAGAGAAAAAGAAGAAGAGAGAGATCGAGACTGACCATAGTTCAATTTCTTGTTCTTTTTAAAGCCAATATGTTCTTCCTGTTGTAGTTTATTATTAAATTAAAAAATATTAAAGCCCATTTATTATTTTTTTTCTTTGAGGGTAGAAATGTTTTTCACTATGTCTGAAAACTGTTCATTTTGCCCTGATCTCTTTGAAACCAAGTGGTAAGACAGGAAGCAGTTTGGATTGGGCAAATCTTTTTATGAGTTGAAATAATTTCATTCACTCATTAATAACTTTTTGTATGCAAAGCTCATAGTGATGACACAGTGAAGAAGTTCTTCCACTATTCCTTCCTGCCTCTTCAGTTCATTTGAACAAGCATTTGTTTGTGTACTTTGAAAACAGGTTCCCTTCCTAAAGAATTTAAGATTAAATCTTCCTGTTCCTTAGATTTTCTAATTCCTAGCCTTTTTTTTTTTTTTAAATGTGAAATAGCTTCATTTTTTTAAACTGGGTACAAGTTGTAATGTCAGATAATGAAATTAGTTTAGCTTGTGCTTAGGTCAAATTTCCAAATCTAAAATATATTTTGCATAATAGTAGAATTTAAGATGGTCCTCATAGCAGTTCAGCTTTTAGTTAGTTAAAACATGTTTTTTTTATCTCATATAAAGTGAAAAGATGCCCTATTAACCTGTCTCCCTTATTCACTGTTATTTTCTTCTGATACAATAAGAAAGAGGGATAGGAAGGGAATAGTTATTCAAAACCAACTATATACTTGGCCCTATGTTATGTACTTTACAAATGTTATCTCAATCCCATCATGCCTCTTGATTAGAATATACTGAGTAATGCGCTTTTTTAATAGAAGATCATATTTAGCCCATTAACTGAAGGACATGCTAATCAGTATGTTTCCTTGACCAATACTGTTAATCTCTCTCTCTCTCTCTCTCTCTCTCTCTCTCTCTCTATATATATA
>NC_058135.1:173640646-173664218 GCF_016433145.1 Gracilinanus agilis | reverse complement strand
CACACAGATATATATATAGACACACACAGATTATATATATATATATATATGTATATATATATATATAGATAGATAGATAGATAGATAGATAGATATAGATATGCATTAAACTAGAAATATTTCTTTGGATAATTTGATGGATCTGTGATCTTGTTGATTTAGGTCTTCCCTCTAAAATGGCAGATTGTAACCAATTCATACCTTTTCTTTTTTGGTCACCTTTGTTCATGTCCTCCTCTGTTTACCCTGTTCATTGTCCTTTTGCAAATTCTATCCCAGGTGGTCCACTGGTTGACAAGGTTTAGGGACTTGGACAGCTGTCATTTTTAATTCATTTGGGTTTTCCTATATAATTTAGTAAAGCTGAGCTCTTTTGAATGATTATAGATCTTATTTTTGCAGGCAGTACAATCAGTGTTCTGAGAATCTCTTCCTTTTAGATTTCGCTGGATGTTTTCCAGGGCAGTGGAAAATAGCCTTTAGCAGACGTGTGGCTCCCTTTTTATTTCCTATTATATAGCAATAATCATTAGGCCATCAAACAAAATTAGCCTTGTTGCATCTTTCAAGGAATTTTGTGTAATTTTAACATAAGCATGGGAGCTACCTTTTAAATGAGACCCTTTAAAATAGTGTCTTGCCATGCAAAATTGAATGCTTTTTCAATCACAACACAATAAGCACAGTGGAATCTTCTATTTACCTTTTAGCATGAAAATTATACAATTATAAATAATGTAATCCACTCTTGAATATTGTTTGTGAAAGCCTATCTGTTTCTGTCACTTCTTCTAGAATATATGTGTAAATTTGTTCTCTTTTAAAAGGATTTTGTGGGCATATAAGTTAGTTTTGTTGATAACCTCTTAATCTCCTTTTTTTAAAAAGTAATAATATTTTTTCAAGAGATAGATTGCCCTTTTCAAAATATTTTTAGAATTCGCTCCTCTATGCTTTCAATTTAAGAAACTTGGTCTGATCAAATTTCTCTTCTCGGCTTTGTTTTTTTTTTTTTTAAAGTATTTCTATTGTCTCGTGTGGTATATTAAGATATGTGGTATCCATATATTGATGTGGTGACCTTCCTGTCATTGACAAGGAAAATAGTTTGTTACAAAAATCTTGGAAAGTCTTTTCAATTTCTTCTGTTGTTTTGATAGAAGCATTATGAGTTTGGCCCTTTAAAAGTTATTGAGACCTTCCTTAAGACTTGGTTACTCAGGAGACTACTAAGACTCACTGTTGCCACTTCTCGTCACCTGAGTACAAAACAAGAGGAACTCGGGAATGCTTGCCTGATAAGTCACGATGGGTAACTCAGGCAAGGGAGCTTTTCTGAGCTGAATCAACTCTAGATATCCCCAGTACTGATTTTGTTGAATAGCCTCTCAACAAGGATTTTATGGGGTGTTTGCTAAGCCCTTTTCAGGACTGCTCAACCTCCTTTGATGTCCACCTTTCACCCAACTCTCATCTGTCATTCCAAAAAGTTATAGCATAGGCAGTAGTCACACCCCATTAAAACCATCTTGGCAAACAGGACTAACCTAGGTTGAAGTTAGCCAGTGGGACACAAACCTGTCAGTGACTTAGAATGATGTCTTCCCCAAAAGATATGAAGCCTTTGCCTAGCAGAATGGGTAGATGAGAACATTTGGTTTTAGAGGCCTTGAAGACTGCTGAACCAGGTGCTGTGGAGGGCTTAGAGCTTGCTCAGACATCAGAGATGCAAATATCATCCATTGCATCCCAGGCCATTGCTACTCATCCTGAATTTTATCCTCCCACTGAATTTTGAGGACTGGAAGAGAGTGTGTGGCTAATGGCTTTGTGCAGCTCTTCCTCACTTAAATCTACTTCACATACAAATCAAGACATCACCCCCTCGATTTCACTGGTCTTCTTTGAAACAGAGGAGGAAGAGGAACAAGCTTGCTATGGCCAAATAAACTTTTTTTTTTTTTAAAGGGTTGAGTGTCTTTATTTTGTTCCGTATATCATCAGAGGACTGGCCTGAGTCAGACCCAGTCCAAAACAGTTGTCTTCAATTTCCTCCTTAAATACTTTTAGGATATCTAGCTTAATTGGGTCTCAACTGAAGTTATCTACCAACTCATTTGGCTTTGTACTGTTATGAGGTGATAGTGTGCATGTAATCTGAAGTTTTCCTGTGTAAGATTTTACAAATGCATTTATATTGTAAACCAGTATTACTTTTGGTAAGAAAATGAAGTGTTTACTGAGAAATTTCCTAGATTCTTTAAGACTTCTTTTTGTGGATATTGCTTTACACTGGTTAAAATTTCATAGGAGATCCTGCTAGTCCCTGTTAATAAAAATTTGTTATCAATTTCCTATTTTTTCCTTATAAAATAAAATTTTCTTTATGTTTGTTTTGTCTTTATACCACAGTAATTTTCCACTTTTCCTTGCTCCTTGAATATTCTTTTGTGATTAAAGGAATTAAGCAAAAACATCTTATATAGTAGCAGTGTTTGACAGTGGATATACTAGGTTACTCAGGTAGTCAGTCCTTCATGAGGAAGCTGTCTTCCATTAGATTTTCCATTATTTAGAGTTGTACTTCCTTTGAATGATCACTTTATTTACATTTTTATAGACTTCATTGCCCATCCTTCTGAATTACTGGTTTATTTAAAAAGATCATTATGAGTCTGTTTTTATTACATAGTATTATTTTCTCATGTTATTCTTTTACTTCGGTGTTGATTCTGATCTTTAACTTGGGAGTTTGATGGCTTGACTGTTTCATGGCCCCGATAGTTAGGATGTCCACATCAGTACCCAGTAATTTCATATGTAGATAATTTCCCTTTTTTGTGTGATGTTATTCAGTGCTTACCATGTCCAGCAAGTATCTCCAGAAGGTATTCAAAATATAGAGGCATAAAAATCCTGTGTGGTCTGTGGAACTTTAGCTTCCTTCATTTTTTGATCCAGTCTTATTTTTCATTTTCTATACACTTTTGCCTAGAAGTTACCAAGTAACTATATATTGATTTATGTAATTTGTAGTCCTACTGAGTTCTTTGCAAAGTTTACCTATCGCATCAACCTCTGTAACAGATGTTGATGTACAAAGATTTTTTTTTTGCGGTGACATTTTTTGCTGAGTACTGTAATCTGAGAAGATCAAATATCTTGAAATGATATTTCTGGCTATTTTTAGATGCAAAATAAAATCAATTCCACCAACTTCTTCATTTGCTTTTCTAAGGCAAGTAGGTGTGAACTTTTCCATTCATTTATTAAACCTTTACCTTCCATTTTAGAATCAATACTATGTATTGGTTCTAAGGGAGAAGAGTGGTAAGGGCTAGGCAATGGGGGTTAAGTGACCTGTCCAGTATCATACATCTAGGAAGTATCTGAGGCCAGATTTGAACCTAGGACCTCCGGTCTCTAGGCCAGGCTCTCAATCCACCAGACTACCCAGCTGCCCCCTGAACTTTTCCATTCAGCTTCAATTTCTTTTTCTCTTTCATTTATATTGTCAAAATTGATTTCATTTCTTGGAATAGCATGTCATCTTGTTGGTTACTGAACAAGGATCTCAAATTTAGGGTACCAACTTACTAATTACAGTATAACATTAAGACTTTTGCCACGTACTTAGAGGACTCACAGTAAAGGCCTGCCTTTATAGCTTCTACCTTTATGATTTTGATCAAATCACTTAAAGTCTTGGGGACTTAACTTTCATAATGTGAAAAGTGAAAGCAGTTTTGATGAAATGAACTGTAAACTCCCAACTCTTAAATTTGTTGTCTCATGACTACATTTTGTAGAAAGTAACACTCAAAGTTCAGTATTTGAAAATGTGTCAATGTTTTCATTATTACACATCTGTAACCATAGTTTTAAAACAAGTCTATTCATTGGCAGAAGCTACTAGTTGCTTTGAAACCATATATAAGTTTCTTAATTTTTATGCTTTTTAAAATTCTCGATGCTTTATTGCATATGACTTTTTATATGTGTGTGTCTGAATGCAAATCTGGCCTTAGACACTTCCCAGTTGTGTGACTCTGGCCAAGTCACTTGGCTCCCATTGCCTAGCCGTTACCACTTTTCTGTCTTAGAATCAACACTAATAGTACATAGTATTGATTCTAAGATAGAAGATTTTATATTTTTATATGTATATATATATGTGTGTGTGTGTGTGTGTGTATGTATGTATGTATGTATGAATACATATATATAGGCTAATATGAAAATGTTTTACATTGACTTCATATGTATTTGTATCAAATTGCTTGCCTTCTCAAAGGATAGGAGAGATAGATGTGGGAGGGAGGGGAAGAATTTAGAAATCAAAATTTTTTTAAATGAATGTTTAAAAAAATTTATGTAAATTCAGAAATGGTTAATGAAATGAATAAAAATATATTTTTTAAATCTTTTAATTTTTATTTTCTTCTGGGTTATACATGTATCATCATGCATAACCCATTTCTATGTTGTTTATTTTTGTAAATGGATAATCTTATAAAACCAAAACCCCAAAATTTATACTCAGATAAACAAGTGAAAAATTGTATGCTTTCATCTGCATTTCTACTCTCAAGGTTCTTAACCTCTGGAGATGGATAGCATTCTTTGTCATAAGTACCTCAATTGTCCTAGATCATTTTATTGCCAATAGTAGCAAAGTCTATCAGTCAATCATTCCATAATATTGCAGTTACTATATACAGTGTTTTCCTGGTTCTGCTTATTTCACTCTGCATCAGTCCATGAAGGTCTTTCTAGCTCTTTCTAAAATCATCCTGTTCATATTCCTTACAGCATAATAGTATTCCACAATTTCTTCAGCTATTTCCCAATTGATTGATATCCCTTTAGTTTCTAATTCTTTGCTACCACAAAAAGAGCTGCTATAAATATTTTTTGTACAAGTAGGTCCTTTCCCATTTTTTTTATCTCTTTGGGATACAAATCTAGTAGTTGTATTTCTGAATCAAAGGGTATGAATTATTTTAAAGCTATGCTCAAGAACAGTTGAATTCGTTCACAACTCTACCAGCAATGCCTTAGTTTCCCACATTCTCTCCAACAGTTATCGTTTTCCTTTATTATCATATTGGCCAATCTGATAAGTGTGACATGGTACCTCAGTTGTTTTAATTTCCTTTTCTTAAATCAAGAGTTATTTAGAACTTTTTTTTTTTTTTTAACCCTTACCTTTCGCCTAAGGTTCAATACTGTGTATTGGTTCTAAGGTAGAAGAGCAGTAAGGGCTAGGCAATGGGGATTAAGTGACATGCCCAGGGTCACACTGCTAGGAAGTGTTTGAGGCCAGATTTGAACCCAGGACCTCCCATCTCTAGGCCTGGCTCTCAATCTACTGAGCCATTTAGCTGCCCCCTATTTGGAATATTTTAATATGATTACTGATAGCTTTGATTTCTTCATCTCAAAACTGCATATTCCTATCCTTTGACCATTTGTTGATTGGAGAATGACTTGTATTCTTATAAATTTGATTTTGTGCTTTTATATTTGAGAAATGAGACCTTTATCAATTAAAAAAGATTTATATGGAAGAGCAGCATGGCGCTAGTGGATAGAAAATTGGTCTCCAGTTAGGAAAAATTAGCTCAAGTCCTTCCTTAGACATACCTGCTATGTGATTTTGGACAGTCACTTTACCTGGCCTAACACTTTCCAAAACTCTAAGAAGCTAAGTTTGAGAGAAATTACCAGTCTACTTTAGAAAAGGAGGCTTTTGGATAGGAGCTCCCAACAATAATGAAATCTTGCTTCTGGTTTAAAAAAATAAATGCACATATTTTGCTGCCTTGTGCCAATCCTCCAACAAGAATGTGGTAAGAGTATGAGAATACAATGAAATGTTTAATAATGAACTACAATGAAATATTCATTACATTTTTTAAAATTTTATTCTAGTGGTCAAGGAAACTTGCTCCAGCCTTTCATTTACTACAGATTTCTTACCCTACGATATTCCTCTCGAAGAAATCCATATTGTCGGTAAGCTTACATCTTACAAAAGATTTATACGTACCGTTAGGGAAGTAGGACACCATGATTATTAGTTTTATCAATTCTCTATAGTCTAATACCAAGTTAACATATTAAAATTTGGGGGTGATTGCAATTTACTCTTAAATTTAAGAAAATCTTTATTTTTATTGTGCAAATGTGACTTACATTATTAGCTACATAATATTTTTTTTTACAGTCAACGTGCCATAAATGTCCCTCTCTAGTGACTCATCTTGGCCCTAGATTCTTGAAGGCTTTGTCTAAGGAGCACAAGCTCTAACTGGTTCTTCCAAACTTGAAAAGCTTTGCTTACAAGTCTTTGAAGTGAATGATGTACCTGTTATTGGTTGGCCAACCCTACTAGGTTTAAAGAGGCTCATTATCAGGCAGTAGGTTAACGTGGGATGAATTTTTTTGGCCACAGGAACTGACACAAAGCTATGTTAGTGAAGGGAACTTCTACCCACACACAGTGGTGGTAAAATCAGATTCTTTGGAGGGCTAAAATGTTTATTTACTACATAAAAGAACCAAGGCTACAGTGCAAGGATGATGAGACAGTTCCCAACTTACAGTAAATTTGAATAAAGTATTCATGTGAAGTCAACTAACCAAATTGCAGAGAAGTAATTGCTCAGCACATTGTAAGGGATGTTCCAGGTCTCTGTGTAATGAATTTTCAGTAAATAGTATAAGAAGTGATTGCTAAAGGAAGTTAAGAGTGTGGACCAGCATGAACTTTAGAGCTCTGGGGAGCCTTCAGAAAGGAGGAGCAAATTGACTTGGCCCCAGGATATGCAGAATTTTGATGAGGGGGAAAAGATGATATTTGAATGAAGAGTAGAAGGGAAATCATGTGATAGTGTGGGGGGAGGAAAAGACAAGATTTGTTTAGGGGGGCAAGTGGGAGATGGAGCAGAGGGTTCAGGAAGGTGAGTAGCTAGAAAGAAGAGGTCAGACCTTGTGAGAGTCCCAAATGTTAAGCTAAGAATTCCAGGTTTTATCCTGTGGGTATTTGGGATCTACTTAAGAAATCTGGGGAAGGGATGTGATTTGGGAATAGCATGATCCTAGTATGGTGAATAAGTGCTAAACCCACCTCTACCAAATTGTATGAAGTTCTCCCTGTGGTGGGACACCGTTCCCCCTTATTGTGGAAATTCCCTACCGGCACATAATTATAGTGCTCTTGGTTTTATTTTTATTATAACAATATCTGTAAGAATATCCATCCCACAACAGGTTACAGGCTATCTTTGGTCTCCACATGTGCTTGTTCGGGCTCCCCAGGGGAGAGGTCTCTGGCGGGTGTAGCTACTCACTGATGGAAAGCAGGGGGTGTTGGTGGGCAGAGAAAGCACACTGACTGTCTTGGTCTCTCTTCTTCTGTCCCCTTGTCTAATTTGAGGATGGAGGGGGTGTTTTTTCTTCTCTGTTCTGATATGTACTTTGAGGCCTTTGAGCATCATGGTTTGACTGAAAAAAGAAGTATTTCACCTGACCTGTGGTTAGCTTAGCAGACTCTTGTGTGCTTATCACCTACAGCCTGCTTTAGATGAGCCTTGCAGGGCCCCTTATCTCCTATGCACATAAGGACTTTACATGATAGGCAGGTAAGAAGTATTACTGTATATTTCACACAGTGCTATAGGGATATTTTCTCTCTTTACAGAAGGCATATGCTTGTTGTTGCATCACACACATGATCCAAATTCACAACATGACTTCCTTTATCATACATACATTTGGCTTAAAAGGTGTCACAGTTTATAAAACACTGGGCCTGGAGTCAGGGAGACCTGAGTTCATATCTAGCCTCAGATACTTACTAGCTGTATAAGCCTGGAGAAAACCCTTGTCTTTCGTCTCAGGTTCCTCAACTTTAAAATGGGGCTTCCAGGAGCACCTAACTTACAGGGTTGTTTTGAATATCAAATGAGATATTTGCAAAGTGCTTAGCAAAGTACCAGCTATGTTGCTTTCCCTTATAATGAGTCTTCCCTCCACCCTCATACAGGTTGATGTAATTGTATTTCAAGATTTTTGCTTTGGTATTGTACAGGGCACATTGAAGGAGGCAGGGAAATAACTTAGGATCTGGTAATAACCAGAATGAAGGTGATCAGGATTTGAGCTAACAAACAAGTGACTAAAGTTGTAACCAAAGTTGTAGCAAACCTTAAATATGTAGAAAATGTCGTAACGCCATTTTCTCTTTGTTACTCAGCTACCAATGTTGATCTATCATTTTCTTAAATAGTATTTCTCTTAATTTATATGATTAGTTTTTGTATGTTCTAACCAGAAACCTGTGAATTTGTAAAAATTGTCACTAAATCTTTTTATACTTGCCAGTTATATGTCATTCATTATCCCAAAATCCACATCATTAAGCTGATATTTCCCATACAATATCAAGAAAATCTCCTATGTTGCAGCATGTTGAGCTTTTTCTGCTATGTTGGCTTCTTTCCCTGAAGAGTTTCTATCTCTATTGTTCTCTCAATATGTTGCCTCTAGAGCCTCAGCTAGCTGGTGATCCTTGCAAAGCTCCTAACCAGAACCTTCTGTAGCTACTGTTGAGCTACTGTTATTACTGGGTTTTGTGAGAGTAACCAGGCCACTCTTTCTTTGTACCCCACTTCATTATTGTAGGGCTGTTTAAAATATGTGCATTTTTTTTTTTTTAACCCTTGTACTTCAGTGTATTGTCTCATAGGTGGAAGATTGGTAAGGGTGGCAATGGGGGTCAAGTGACTTGCCCAGGGTCACACAGCTGGGAAGTGGCTGAGGCCGGGTTTGAACCTAGGACCTCTTGTCTCTAGGCCTGACTCTCACTCCACTGAGCTACCCAGCTGCCCCAATATGTGCATATTTTAAACCCATACCTTCCATCTTAGAATTAATACTGTGTATTGGTTCTAAGGCAGAAGAGCAGTAAAGGCTAGGCAATAAGGGTTCACACAGCTAGGAAGTGTCTGAGCTCAGATTTCAACCCAGGACCTCCTGTCTCTAGACCTGAGCCACCTAGCTGCCCTTACCTCATTGTTATAATTTTCAAAGGTTTCCCTTATCCAGCATCCTATGTAGTAGGCATGCCATCCTCATGTATTTCTCTTCACAGCCTTACCCTTTAGCTTTTTAGACAGATAAAATTTGTGGTTACATAATGAAATGAAAAAGACTTTTTCCATAGGAGTTACTGATGATGTTTGTGAGGGTTGGGCTAGAAGCAAGAGTGGTGATTTGGAGGATCCTGCTATCTCAGTCTTATCCTTTGACACTGTCTTTCACAATCTTCTTGATCTTTTCTAAGTTTCCATGAAATTACTAGGATCTCCTCTTATCTATCTGACTACTCCTTAGTCTTCTTTGTTGGATCTTTATTCAGGTCACACCTACTAATGTTGAATGTCCCCCAGGACTGTCCTGGCCCACTTCTTTTTCCCCTCTATACTATTTTACATGGTGATCTCCTCAGCATCCATGGATTCAACAATAATCTTTAAGCTAATGATTCCCAAATGCTTTTATCCAGCCCTACCCTCTATCCTGCCATTCAAATTCAAGTCTCCCCATGCTTTGTGGACATCTCAGACTTAAACTCAGCTTCCAAAGTGAATTTGCTCACAATCTAGGATTCCTTGTTTTCTCTTAACCCCTCCCCCCTCCCCCCATCCATGCTGTTGCCAAGTTCTCTTGATTTTTACCTTGCTAATGTCTCTCATGTATGGTCTAGTCTTTTCCTCTGACACTGTTTTCACCCTGGTAAAAAGCTCTCAGCACCTCACACCTGGATTGTTGCTAGTGGGTCTGCCTGCCTCCTATTTCTCTATTCATCCTCCATTCAGCCACTGAAGTGATTTTTCTAAAGCAAAGGTCTTTAGTGTCATCCCTTTCTTTCCCTCCTCCTCCCTAGTAAATTCAGTGACTCATCACCTCCCAGGATCAGTATTCAAAGCTCTTCAGAACCAGCATCCTTCCCCACCTTTCCAGTCTTATTTCTTACTACCTGACACATACTTATTTTTCCATGTAGTGATACTGGCTTCCTTTTTTCCTTGAACAAAACATTATTGTATTCAACTCTGAGTATTTTCACCAGTTGTCTCCCATGCCTGAGCCCTCTTCCCTTTTCTTCTCTGCCTCCTGTCTTCTCTGGCTTCCTTCAAATTCCAACTAACATTTTGTCTTCTATAAGAAGTCATTTACCATTCCTTTTTTTCCCCCCTTTAAACCCTTACCTCCTGTCTTAGAATAGTACTGTATAACGGTTTCAAGACAGAAGAGCAAGCAGTAAGAGCTAGGTGACTGGCGCTAAGTGATTTGCCCAGGATCACACAGCTAGAAAGTGTCTGAGGCCAAATTTGAACCTGGGGCCTCCCATCTCTAGGTCTGGCTCTCAATCCACTAAGCCACCTAGCTGCTCCACCACCCTCTCCACATTCCCTCTTAGTGTTGATGCCTTTTCTGTTTATTCTCTCTAGATCTTATTTGTACATGGTGGTTTGTTTGTCTCCTCTGAGACTCTTTTTTTGTATCAGTGCTTAGCACCGCACCTGGCTTATAGTTGATCAAGCATAATCCATGTGGCTCCCAGTACCACTCCAAGGCAAGCCTTTCTCCTGGCTCTAGCTTCTTGTAAGAAGTTCCTGTTCGGAGTTATATCACTTAGGTCAGAGTCAGCCACAGTGACTTCTCTTTGTTAACTCACCCTTGATGTCCTCTTGTTTTTTGCCAAATACACACATGCTCTTTCATTTCCCTAGCTTTCTCCTTAATGTCCTCTCCTCTATTCTACTTGGCTCTACAATCTCCCATTATTCTCTTCAGAACCCTTTAAGGCTCATCAAAGCCAAAAGATCCTTCATGAGAGGCTAGATAAGGAATGATAGATAGAAGTTTTCTCAGCCTACAGTCCCACTATAGTCCATATTCTTGTTGGAATTTATAGTAGGGCAGGAGAGAGCCCTTGCTATGTATAGCCCTTCCCCCAAAGGGAGGAAGCAAAGATGACTTTTCAACTAAAAGAGGATGGGTTCTGACCCATCTGACACATGAAGGTAGTTTCCAAAACAGACTTTAACTTTGAACAAGTGGTGAAATTTGAAAATAAGCAAATGAGATGGGATGCAGTTCATTGACTCTGCTACTGACTTGTTTCTGTAGTGATTAGAATGGGTTTGACTAAATTATAAGAGTAAAAAATTGTTGTGGTCACTGTTTATAGGAATTAACCCTTAAGTCACAAGACTGTAAGATAAAGATAATAAGAGAAGGAAATATAGAAAGGAGGTAAAGAATTGCCTAGCCTATCAACCTAAAGCCTAACAGCCCAGAGTCTGTCTCTGAATCTCAGCCTCAGAAACAAACTCCACCCCCTTTTCTGCTGGGTCTCACTTTATATGCCATTCCCTTTACCCACTTAGCTCTCCTACATTACCCTCCAGGAACCAATTGCAATTCCTCAATTAGCCTGGTTGGGGGTGGGGGGGTGGCAGTATCAGTGGTTGCTGATTGACCCAAATTCAAAACAAATGGAAGGAAAGTCTAAATTTCTGATTGATCAAATCAAAATATATATTCCTTTCTCACATTACAAAGCACTCTGTATACATTGTCTCATTTGAGATCACCCCAGAATGGGTGTTTATAGGTATTATTATACTTATTTTGCAGATGTAAAATTACCAGCTAGTAATGTATCAGGCATTCTAGGCCTTCCAAACTCCTATATTCTGTCAGTGATTTTGCTGCCAATTTAGTCTTCCTCCTAGAAATAAGTTGGACTAGATAGAAGATACCTTAATTTTTATGGAGAAAAAGCAATAAAGTGAATTTTTTTTTTAACCCTTGTACTTCGGTGTATTGTCACATAGGTGGAAGATTGGTAAGGGTGGGCAATGGGGGTCAAGTGACTTGCCCAGGGTCACACAGCTGGGAAGTGGCTGAGGCCGGGTTTGAACCTAGGACCTCCCGTCTCTAGGTCTGACTCTCACTCCACTGAGCTACCCAGCTGCCCCCTAAAGTGAATTTTAAAGTAATTTTTTGCCCTATATATTAAGAACTTCTGAAATGAGGTTCTCTAGCATCTCTGAAGACCAAAAATTCACAGAAATCATACTATTTGAATAGAAAACCTGATTGATTTTTTTTTTTGCCTTGCTTTTCTCCTTCATCCTCACCACATACCCCTTTTGAGGAATATTAGGTGCATTGAATTCAACCTTTCCCAGACAAGATATAAGAAGCTTTAATTTTGAGAATTTTAGTAGTGTGTTGTTTCATTACTATATCTGGGGTACATTGAAAATTTCCTTTTATTTTGGACTTGCTAAAGTAATATTAATATGGCTTTGTGTTTACATTTCTGAAAGAAAATAATCTTTGTCTTTCAGGACCTTATTTAATGAACTGAGGATTGTTGTTGAACATCTAGTAATGAAACCTGCATGTCCCATATTTGTGAGAAGACTGTGTCTCCAGAGCATCGCTTTTTTAAGCAGACTGGCACCAACAGTTGCATAGTTTAACATCCAGTTAAATTATATGTACAATGAACATTGTAAGCAGTTGGTACATCTGCAAGAGGTTGTAAATGCCAGGTATTACACTAATCTTGGTCCAGGTTGGGTAATTTCTCTCTGTAAAAATGTTTAATTCTGTAGTGTGTTAAATCAAGTCTTTTTGGTTTCTGAGAAAATGTTATTGTGGTCATGGTGTAAGTAGGTTTGCATCTTATAAACAAAAGTCTATTAAGCTAAAGACAAAATCATTTAAAACAATGAAAACATCACCAATTACTTTAATTTCTTACTTTTCCCCACACACAAAAACTTACTAAATTTCTTTCATGTCAGCTCATATTAGCTATATTTTGCATGTAGTGCAAGCCCTTGATTTAGTCCCACACATAATATTTGTGGATGTGTTGAGGCAGTATTCTTTTTTCCATTTGATAATTTCAGTCAAAATTATTGTAACAGAAGTAGTAGAATTGCATTGATTTTAAAACTTCATCTAAACAAGCAAACCAATACTATGCCGTTTTGTGGAATAGATTTATGTAGTCCTCAATTTAGAAGGGGACTTTGTCAGTACTTTGGCTAGTCCTTCTTTGTCTTGTTCAATAACTTGTATAATTTTGGCTTTAAAAAGGTCAACCAATACCTTTGTTGTCTGGTTATAAAATCATTTCAGTCACATAACCATTTTGGGTAGTGGT
Source organism: Gracilinanus agilis (assembly GCF_016433145.1). Classification (NCBI taxonomy): domain Eukaryota; kingdom Metazoa; phylum Chordata; class Mammalia; order Didelphimorphia; family Didelphidae; genus Gracilinanus; species Gracilinanus agilis. Next base: position 173,650,960 of record NC_058135.1, on the reverse strand, counting down.
CAAAAGGTGTGTATTGTAAGGTGCAATCATCCTTTCACTTGATCCTTTGACTAGAACTTGTCAAAGAATTTAAATAGGTTAGAACTCTAAAACAGAAGAACTTTTTCCTCTTTCTTAATACATGTGGTGACAATTCAGGTATTATCTTTATAGAATCTCATAATCTAGATTCTGAACTGCCAATTTTCTTGGTTTCTTAGGCTTGAATTTACATAAAGTTTGCAGCTATTGAGACACCACATGAAATAAATGCCTTTAGCTGAAGATTAATTGTAAACCCAAGTGACTGTACTTGGTGACTTATTCTGATAATAATGAAACTTATGCCATATAGATTTTATGTTCATCCAGCAAACCTGATAAAGAATTATATGAGAAGGTTTACATATAAGGTAAATGATAAAAAAAAAATGCAGTATGTATCCTTTCTCTGTAATACTTAGGTGAGTTTTGGAGAGTTGGGTACAGTGTACAACTGTGACTTTATTTGTATGAATTGTTAAATCCTGTTCATTGAGCCTCACAGAATTTCTTTATAAAACTCATTCTGATTTTTATTACTGTTGCATGATTGGAAAATATTTAAGTATTGCAAAACTTCAGTGGTCCAAAGTAAGGTATATTAGTTATTTGTAACTAGTTTTTTTAATGTGTGCATGTAATTTAGACTATCAAAATACATTCATTAGTCACTTGTCAGTAACCATCAGTTGTCCATATCTTTTTGCTCAAACTGTAGGCACAAAGGCAATGTTTTTAAAATGGACTAGAATAATTCTATTTGATTGCTCTTATTTTATTTGATTGAGCTCACTTTAATCAACTATTTATGGAAGAATTATTATCCACTAAGTTGGAGAAGCAACTGCATAACACACAGTTGATCTTTTTTGTGGCTATCCTTATTACTATATCTGTAAGCTGATGGTTTTATAACTAAAATTTCTATAGCAATAAAGTGAATGTAAAACTAAATTAACCAGTATGTTCCTTTCTAAGAATTTTTTTGAAAAATATTCTTTATTAGATCAAGAATTTTTGACAAGAATAGAAATAGATTATTTTAAATCCATGAATAATTTTAATTGTATTGTTGTCTGTTTTTTTATTTCTGTCATAGAGCATGTTTTACTTTTCATGTACTATAAATGAAATGTTATTTAAAATAGTTACCCTGAATTCTTTATTTTGAAGATGATTATTGTTCAGAAATAATGGAAAAAGAAATAATTTCTTTTATCGATAAGACCAATTATAACATTAAAACTAGAACTGGTGGGTGTTTTAGTTAACAAACTGGTTGTCAGTTCCAGTGGTTACTACAATCAGTTGTATCTCTTAAATACTTTCTTTGGCTAAGTGGACATCCAGTTTATTTTTAAACCTTATTTTCATTTATAAGTAACTACTAAAATTGTAGAAAGTAAGTATGACACTAACAAATTGCTCAAAATGTTAATTTCCAAAAAAAATTTTAATTTTTTCCCCAACTACATGTAAAAATAAGTTTCCAACTTTTTTCCAGAGACTATTGAGTTTCAAATTCTCTCCGTCTTCCCTGCCCCCTAACCCTCCCCAGCCCTCTTGAGATGGTAAATAATCTCATATATATGTAAAACATTTTCCCATATTGATTCTTTTGTGGATGTAAACTCAAATAGAAAAAAATTAAGAAAGTGAAAAAAGTTTGCTTCGTTCTGAATTCATCCAATTCTTTTTCTCTGGAAGCAGTGGCATTTTTTTTTTTTAAACCCTTAACTTCTGTGTATTGGCTCCTAGGTGGAAGAGTGGTAAGGTTGGGCAGTGGGGGTCAAGTGACTTGCCCAGGGTCACCCAGCTGGGAAGTGTCTGAGGCCAGATTTGAACCTAGGACCTCTCATCTCTAGGCCTGACTCAATCCACTGAGCTACCCAGCTGCCCCAGCAATGGCATTTTTTTATCACGAGTCCTTTGGGATGGTTTTGGACCATTGTATTGCTGAGAATAGCTGTTATTCACTGTTGTTCGTTGTACAATATTCCCATCACTGTACAACATTCTCCTGGTTCTGCTTATTTCACTCAGCTTTGGTTCATGTAAGTCTTCCCAAGTTTTTCAGGGCTTCCTGCTTGTCAGTTTCTTACAGCTCAATAATATTCTGTTACAATCATATACCATAACTTAGCCATTCCCCAGTTGATGGATATCCCTTTACTTTCCAAATCTTTGACCCCTCCCCACCAAAAAAAAAGAGCTGCTTTAAATATTTTTGTATATAAAGGTCCTTTCTCCCCCCCCCCTTTTTTTTTTTGGTTATAGTTGTTTTTTATCTCTGGGATACAAACCTAGTAATGGTATTGTTGGGTCAAAGGGTATGTACTATTCATAAAATATTTTTTATCTTACTTGTGATCACCAATTTTTTATTGGCCTAAAGGATCACCTATGAGCAATCAAAAGGTGTTTTGTATAGATTTCCAATATTAGAAAATTCTAGTGTTGCCAGCAATCCCATTGACAGATTTTATCTTATATCTTATAGCCTTCCATAAAATACTTATTACTAATTGTGTATAAACTAGTTAGATAAGTCTACCTCATACCCAAATTTGTCTAGAAGTTGAGGAGCCAATTGAGTTAGTACCAGACTATATTAAACAATTATGTGTGACAGCTGATTAAAAACCATAGGATTACATAATGGAAATTTAGCATTGATAACTTAGGTTATGTTAGATAGTTCAGAATGAAAATGGCATTTGTGTCACTGAGTAGTTGAATTTGTTTAAACATTTTTTTAACGAAAAACTGAAAATACTCAGAATAGCTCCTTTTTCCTTTTTTGATCTGACTTGTTACGGGAAAAAAGCCTTCAGAATAAACCATGTAATACAGTATGGAAGAAATTGTATAATAATAAGGTCTTTCTACTTTAGGCGATAACACTCCCTTTGGATGGGGTCAAAGCATTGAAATTATACCGAATTTTACTTTATTTTAGAAAATGTCATGCCAGGGCATGCTGATTTTTTTTTTCAGTATGTCCAATTACACATTTTAATTATGTTTAATAACCATCAAAAAATCAAGATCCTTAAATCCATTTTGGACTTGGGGGATTCTTGGAATTGGATTTATTAGAATAGAATTTGATTAAGTCAGGTATTTCTTCATTCAAAGGTTAAATGCTTAGGGTCTTTCCCATAACATAAGCAAATGACCAAGACAACTTGAAGTAGAGAATACTCAAAACACTTCTGATTTTTCTTTTCCTGTTGAGGCACTGCTATCATACTACTGGCTCTGGTTTACAACCTAACTTGCCTGCAACTCCTCATTTTCTGACACTTCACTTCTGATGTGATAATTTGTAGTTCATTCTTATCATTTTGATCTTCATAATGTCATGTTTGATCCTTCTCTCCACTAGCAAGGCCAATGCAGGTCTTTATAACTTCTCACCTTAACTATCAAACAGGCCTCAATCAGTTTTCCATCCTCAAGTCTGTCCTCTCTGTCTTCCACTCAGCTGCCAAAATGATTCTCCTGCAGACAGACCTAACCATGTAACTCCCATAGTACATTTTACTGACTATTACACAAGATCAAGTGTAAAGTAAAAATAGTCATTAAAGCCCTTTAGAAAATGTCCCCTTCCTACCTTTCCAGTTACCTTCCACCTCTCTTCTGTGTCCTTTGTGATCTAGCTACTCTGGCCTCCTTTCAGTTCCTTACATGTAACTCTCCATGTCCCATCCACATGCCTTTGAATTGGCTGTTCCTTGTGCCTGAAAAACTCCCTCCTCACCACCTCTTAGCTTTATTGTTTTTTTTCCATTTCTCATTCTTCTGCTCTGAGATTACCATCCATTGATTCCGTATAAGAGTTCCCCCTTATCTGTGGTTTCCCTTTCCAAGGTTTCCTCTGCACCAGAGGTCCATCTGAGGCAATGACCTGGGAGAGAGCATGTCAGTTCTTCTGTTCTTACTTGGAGGGTTGTTGTTGTTGTTGTTGTTGTTGTTGTTGTTGTTGTTGTTGTTGTTGCTAGGGGGTNTTGTTGTTGTTGTTGTTGTTGTTGTTGTTGTTGTTGTTGTTGTTGTTTTGGCTAGGGGGTGGAGAGGTAGGAGAAGTTACAGAAAGCCAAGTTGAGAGGCAGGATCGAGGGTAGGGAACATTCAGTAAAGTTAACATAAGTGTTAAAAATTAAAGTGAGAGGGGGCAGCTGGGTAGCTCAGTGGATTGAGAGCCAGGCCTAGAGACAGGAGGTCCTAGGTTCAAATCTGGCCTCAGACACTTCCCAGCTGTGTGACCCTGGGCAAGTCACTTGACCCCCATTGCCTACCCTTACCACTCTTTTGCCTTGGAGCCAATACATAGTATTGACCCCAAGACGAAGGTAAGGGTTTAAAAAAAAAATTAAAGTGAGAACTTGACTGTATAGGGTTGGGTACCATCTATGGTTTCAGGCATCCACTTGGAGGTCTTGGAACATATTCCTTGCAGATAAGGGGGGGAGTACTCTACAATACTTTATAATAAGGTAAAGTGTACTTTGTTATTACTCTAATGGTCTTATGTGTGTTAAATTTATCAGCTAAATTATATGTATGTATGTACAAGAAGATCATATATGTGGAGTCAATAGGTGTTCACTTATATCCGAGATTTCAGCCATTCACAATGGGCCTTGGAAAGTTCATTCTGGGCATATGGGTCCTCTAGTGGATATGTTGGATGTATATAATTATTTGGGGTAGCTCAGTGGCACAATGGATAGAATGCTGGGCCTAGAATCAGGAAAAACTCAAATTCTGTGTGACCCTGGGCAAGTCACAACCCTTTTTTGCCTCCATTTCCTCATCTGGAAATGAGCTGGAGAAGGAAATGGCAAACCACTCCTGTATCTGCCAAAAAAATCCCACCTGGGGCCACGGAGAGTCTGACACGACTGAAATGACTCAACAACAAAATATAATGGTTTACCTGTTGTTATTCCCATTAAAATATGAGCTCTTTGAAGGAAGGAACAGTGCCTTTCTTTGTATTTCTCCAGCAGGAAATAGTTTCTGCCATGTAAAAATAATGAATGTTGCCGTTTACAAAGAATTAAAGGGAACCACCTAAAATCCTCACCCTGCCCCCCCCCCCCCCAGGCCCGGTTGTTAAAGAATGAAACCAAATGTATAAGGGATATAAATAATGGCAGTAATGAAAACTAAAATGAACTTGAATTGATCAAAAAGGAGAAACTGGGAAACTAATGATGACAATGTTTCAATTCAATCAGTTTTCCTAGAATTTTTCATTTTGAGCTGGGAACCTAAACTAATGACATCAGCTTCTGCTAAGTTAATTGAAACTACTGGCCTAGATCAGGCTATACTAGTGTCAAACCTCCTAACCTAATTTAGAATAGTTGTGATAAATATTTATAGGGGAAATCTCAAAGGAAAAAGTGTTGTGCTATAGACAGCAATCTATCATTCAGTAGGTGGCACCCTTTCCTTAGCCACTTCGGTAGATGTTTTGAATCAAGTTAATGCCACACTGGAGGTGCTCTCTGAATAAGATACCAAATGAAGGTTCTAAGTGCAATGAATCCTTTTAGGTCATTGTTGAGTACGTATTATAATGAGGTTTAAAAAGACTACTAGTGCAGTCTGCAACCTAGGGCTAAAGATGAATGGGCTACAACTGGGAACATAATTGAATTATCCAGCTGTCTTTATATCTGCTTGTTTTACGTCCTTCTTAAGTGACCAAATTACCTAAATTCATGAATCATAAAACTCCCTCTACTGTGACCCTGTGGGTCTCTACGATTAAGAAGAAACTGTTTCCAGCCTTACTCTCCAGGCTTATTATATGTTATTACACTCTCCCTTTTTCATCCCAGCCAAAATGGCTTATTTGCTGACTCCTACTATGAGACTTTCCATCACCCATCTCTGTGCCTGTACTTGCAATGCAGTCTCCTCCACACTGCTTCATAGAATCTCTAGCATCCATCAAGATTCAGCTAAGTGCCACCTCTTCCTGGAAGCCTATCTATTGCTGGTGCCCTTCTCTTCCCAGAAATTACTTTGTAATGTATTTCATACACTACAACTCCTTGACTTTTGTTTTCCCCAGTTGAATGTAGGTTCATCCAGGGCAAGAAGTATTTTTGTTAAGCCAATGTGGCCCCTGGCACATAATAACACTTAGTAAGTCTTGATTTAAAGAATGAAAGTGTTGATTTGAGAACTTTGCTTGCAGTGTAATTGGTCTACTCAAACCCTTTATGAGCATTTTTACTTCCTAACTAATACTTAAATGGATCATTTTAAAGTTTGCAAAGCCCTTCCACAAATATCTCATTTGAGCCTCACAACCTATGGGTAGTATAGACATTTTATCCTCATTTGACAGATGATAATGATGTTGAGACAGGTTCTATAATTTGGTCTGGGTCACAGGTGGTTAAGTTTGGAGCCAGACTGGAATCTAGGTTTTCATGCTCGCTTTCTATTACATCATGTTGCAGATTCCATGTTCTGGTGTGTGTGTGTCTCTCTCTGTTTCTCTCTCTCTTTGTCTCTCTCTCTCTCTCTATATATATATATATAGTAAGAATGGATTTCTCCTTTAACCCATAGAAATTCAGCTGGAAACCTGAAGGTTTCTGCAAGAGGACATAGAATAACAAAATAACTCTTCTAGTGCTTCATGCTTTATAAATATTTCCTCAGAACAACCCTGAAGGAAATGCACATATTCTTTGTCTATTTTACAAGATTTGTCCATTGGGAAGGAAGGGGAAAAGCTAAGCCCTTTTTGCACATATCTCATTTGATCTTCACAACAGCCCTGCCGGGTAGATGCTATTATTATCCTCATTTTACATTTGAGGAAACTGAGAAAAACATTAAATGTATTGTCTGGGATTACATCTAATAAGTTCCTGAGTGCAGATTTGAACTTGGACCTTTCTGGCTGCAAGCCCAGATAAACCAGGTGCTCTGTGGTGGTGATAAGCTCAGGAAGTATTTGTCACCCAAGGTAGTGTCTCTGGGTTTAAAGGTAGGTTGTTTAGGGGAAGAGCATAATTTTCAGTATGTAAGTTTAATCATAAAGTGTATTCTTTTGGCTAGCGAGAAAGAAAACCACAGTGAAGTGACTGATTAAAGTCTCATTTACAAGAGGTAAAAGCAGTAAGGTATTTTTTTTTTGTTGTTTTTTTTTTTGTTGTTGTTTGTTTTTTAACCCTTGTACTTCGGTGTATTGTCTCATAGGTGGAAGAGTCGTAAGGGTAGGCAATGGGGGTCAAGTGACTTGCCCAGGGTCACACAGCTGGGAAGTGGCTGAGGCCAGGTTTGAACCTAGGTTTTTTTTTTTGTTTTGTTTTGTTTTTTTAACTTTTTTAGGTAGAGGTTTGGGGGTTTATTTGCACCATAGAAATAGGTCAGAAAGGAGGGTGGGTAGCACAGATTGCTTCTTGGGGATCTGTGGCAAGAGTCATGTTCTTGGAGAAATGAACTCAGGAGTTTCCTTATCTGCCTTCTTCCAGTGCTTAGCTCTTATACATATTCTTTTTCCCTCCTTGATTTGGGGGGAGAGGGGAATGATATGAACTCTTTTCTCCTTTATGCCTTGTTGTTTTCTTCCTTGAAACAAGGACAACTTTTCTTAGCATAGTATTTAATTTAAAGACTTCATTAGTCATCTGTCATGTGACTTTGAAGTTAATTCCTTTCTGAGATGAATTTTTGCCTACATATGTTTTGGAAGCTGAAACACAAATAGGCTAAAAATCTTGGATGAATGACCCTTATGGTGTATAATATTGGTGCAAAGAATGTAACTAGGTCTTAAAGAAAATTAGAATTAGAAATAGAGCTGTAAAGAATTGCTAGTTACATAAATACATTATTACTCCTGTTGCTGTATATTTTGAGCTCAAAAGATTCGTATATACAGTATGTCAGCATTTCTAAGGAACTTGTCTTGGATCCATTTTTTAATAACTAATATTTTACAGGTTAGGGAGTTCTATTCTTTAGACCTATGCCATCCAGACTGTATAAATTTCTAAAATAAATTGAAAAATTCATCATTCCTCTGTATTCAAGGACTGAGGCACACAAATGCTAATGTAGGGCTCAAAGGGGAAATATAGTTCTCCTGCATATTTGAGAAAATGTGAAGCCCTTTCAAGAAAATCTAATAAACATAATAATCACAGCCTGCTGACACTAAGGAAAAAGGACCTCATTCGCTCTTTCTTTTATGCAGCGATTTACTGGTCCCTACTGATTTCCAAATTGGATCACGGTAGTAAATTATCCATGCTGGTACCTGTGAAAGTAAGCACTGGGATCCATATTTGTTTTGTGTTCTGCTTAAATCAGCAAGAATGATAAATTTGATGGTGTAAAATTGGAAGTATCAAGGGCTTTCTTTAGTGATTGAGCAAAATAATGTCTCCACTTGTAATTTATTGTGACCCTTTCTTACAGTATGTGCTTTGTATGTCTAATATTTATTTCAACACAAATTAGTTTTTCTTTTGTCTATATCATCACAGCTAAGATTTTATTGATGTAAAAAATCAAATTGTGCAATAAAATTTCTCTCTGGATTTAGAGCAGGCTTTAAAATGTTATATTGTGAAAGAACATTTTACGGTTTAGAACTTGGCTTTCTTTAAGCTTAATTGACTTATTGTTCAAATAAGTAAGATGAATAAAAACCACATCAACATTTGCCCAGTCCATTACTAATATTGGAAGTACTATAATTTTGTGGTCTATTTCATGGTGAAAATGAAAAAAAGTTTAATCACAAGTGATGATTAAATCATGAATCTTTCAACAGGTTGTTCTCCCTTATACTTCCTCTTGTCTTATGCTATTTCAAGTAATAGAGCATTTACCATGAGTTATTATTGGTAACATTAAAACATGTAGCATACCTATGTTAAAGTCTGAAATCAACATTAAATATACCATACAGGAATATACACTTTAAAAATTTTGGAGATATTGCTGGCAATGGTTGGTAAATCGTTTCTAGGGCATTGCTATCATGTTTGAACAATGATTTGCTCTTCTGGGTGAGATGCTATACAAAGTTAAATTGGTCCTTGTTCTCTAAAAAATTAATCTAAAAATTCCACTGACCAATCATGACTTAAGAGGACTGATTGTAAGGCATGCCTCCTATCTATCTACATTGAGGTTGTAGACTACTGACACTAAATAAAGCATATGTTGTCAGATATGACCAACATGTTGATTTCTTTTGCTTAGCTTCAGAATTTTTACAAGTAAGGGTTCTGATGAGATACAGGGTGATATTGAGGAGTGACAGGGATATCAATAAAGTATTTTTTAAATTAATAGAGTGTAATGACTGAAGTTGAGATAGTTATTTCAGAAAACTAAACACTGAATAGGTGTCAATGGTGTGTCTAAAATGTATATAAACCAAGGAATCTATAGTTGATAGGCCTACTCTAAGCAAAATACCTAAAACTTATAATTTACAACTTTTTAAGCATTTGTCCTTTTGTAGGAAACATCCCCATGGCAGCCCCAAATTAGCAGTACCCAAGCATAGACATAAAAACTTGCCTACCCCCATTTCTCTTAACACCACTATATAAGCATTTGCCTCCTCTGTGGTGATAACCCCATATGGGGTTATAAGATCTAGACATGGAAATGACCTGTGGAGGTAGAAAACTTACTACACCTGAGATAAATTCCCAGCATCCTTTTAAGGACGTCTTCATTCGACGTACTGGGGCTTGGGAGGTAAATATGGCTGAGACCCATGCTGCAGGGCTCTTTTTTAGGAGCTTGAGCTTTGCATTGGTTAAGGTGTGGCAGGTGTGGGTCTCTGGCTCTGTGCTGTGCTCGTTTAACTGAAGGAATCCTTTCCCCTCTTTTTAATATCTCTAGTTTGCTGTAATAAAGCCACTAAAAAGCTACTAACAGCCTCATAATTTAGATTGAAATTATTACAGATCTTAGACACCATCTAGTTGAACTGCTCAATTTCAGAGATGATAGAACTGAGACCTGGAGAGAAGTGATTCCCTCAAGGCTACAGGGGTAGCAAAGAATTAGAACTGGAGAACTGGAATTTGAATACTGGTCCTCTGACACCCAAACCACCACTCCTTCATTATGCCACATTGCTTTCATTTAAGAAAAAACTAACAAAGCTTCCTTCCTTCCTTTCTTTATCTTCCTTCCTTCTTTCCTTTCCTTCCTTCCTTCCTTCCTTCCTTCCTTCCTTCCTTCCTTCCTTCCTTCCTTCCTTCCTTCCTTCCTTCCTTCCTTCCTTCC
>NC_058135.1:173581194-173635750 GCF_016433145.1 Gracilinanus agilis | reverse complement strand
AAATATACAAGGAGTTAAAGCAATTGTATAAAAAATCAAGCCATTCCCCAATTGATAAATGGGCAAGAGACATGAATAGGCAATTTTCAGGTAAAGAAATCAAAAGTATCAATAAGCACATGAGAAAGTGTTCCAAATCTCTAATAATTAGAGAAATGCAAATCAAAACAACTCTGAGGTATCACCTCACACCTAGCAGATTGGCTAAAATGAAAGAAGGGGAGAGTAATGAATGCTGGAGGGGATGTGGCAAAATTGGGACATTAATGCATTGCTGGTGGAGTTGTGAACTGATCCAGCCATTCTGGCTGGCAATTTGGAATCATACTCAAAGGGCTATAAAAGAATGCCTGCCCTTTGACCCAGCCATACCATTACTGGGTTTGTACCCCAAATAGATCATAGATAAACAGACTTGTACGAAAATATTCATAGCTGCGCTTTTTGTGGTGGCAACAAATTGGAAAAGGAGGGTATGTCCTTCAATTGGGGAATGGCTGAACAAACTGTGGTATATGCGGGTGATGGAATACTATTGTGCTAAAACGAATAATAAACTGGAGAAGTTCCAGGCGAACTGGAGAGACCTCCGGGAACTGATGCAGAGCGAAAGGAGCAGAGCCAGAAGAACTCTATACACAGAGACTGACATTCTGTGGTAAAATCGAATGTAATGGACCTCTGTACCAGCAGCAATACAATGACCCAGGACAATTCTGAGGGAGTTATGGTAAAGATGCTACCCACATTCAGAGGAAGGACTGCAGGAGAGGAAACATAAGAAAAACAACTGCTTGAACGCATGGGTCGGGGTGGACATGATTGAGGGTGTGGACTCGAAACTACCACACCAATGCAACTACCAACAATTTGGAAATTGGTCTTGATCAAGGACACATGACAAAACTAGTGGAAATGCGCATGGGTAGGGGGGGTGCGGGGGGGGGGTTGAAGGGGAAAGGAGGAGCATGAATCATGTAACCATGTTAAAAATGAATATTAATAAATGTTTAAAAAAAGTTAAAAAAAAAAACAGTAATAGATTGAAGATATAAACAGGTGAAGAAACACCTAACCAGCCTGGGACAGTGTCTGCAGTTATGCCTCAAAGCCTTTTTTGTCCTATAAGTGGGACTCTAAATCAAGCCCCAGAAGAAAGACTTTGCAGGCCATATGGAAAGTAAATCCAAAAAAATTACCTTAGAAAGCCACCAATATGGCTCTTACATCCATATACCTCATAATCTACCAGCTAGAAGATATTTAATAAAAGGTAGATTTTATTGAATAATGAAATGATACTTGTAGGGGCCTCTGGTCATTCCTTAGGAAAGAGGATTTAGGAATGTTTTACCCTAAACCAGTTACTGCCTGACTTTCAGAGGTTCCTGGGTGGGGCAATTCTGGCAGGTGGGTGGCATAGTGGATAGAGTGGGAACCCAGAGTTAGGAAGACTCCTTGAGTTCAAATCTGACCTCAGACACTTCCTAGCTATGTGACCCTAGGCAAGTCACTTAACCCTGTTTGGCCCAGTTTCTTATTTGCAAGATGAGCTGGAGTAGGAAATTACAAAACCAGTCTACTATTCCTGCCAAATGGGGTCATGAAGAGTCAGGCATAACTGAAACAAATTGAACATCAACAACCAAGGGGGACAATGGATAGAATGGCAAGCCTGGCATCAGGAAAACCTGAGTTCAAATGTGAATTGTTGGAATTATTTTCACAGCTTGCTTTTTGTTCAGCAGCTGGACAGTATTTCCCAACAGAAGTGGCTGAGGGGTAGGGCCAGTGAGCTGATACTGTGAAGATTCCAAACTGTAACTAGTTAAGCTCACTGTTCCCTTAGGATTTGTAGCTTTGTATCTTGATGTTATTTGGATTACTGCTTATCTGACTGCAAACTGGTAATGAAGATTTTGAACAGATGGGAATCAATTACAAGCAAGAGTTGGTAGTAAGCTTGTATATTCTTCCTAGCCAGAGAGCTGCCCCTCAACTGCCGGATTTGGCAATGAGAATCTTGATGGAGTTGGTGAATCAACTGATCTCAGGTAACAGGTAACTAAATTTAATTGATGGATACAGGAATAACTTGAAGTAAGGGAATAAGGGAAATGGGTAAGGACAGAAGTGTAAGGATGATCTAAGCTGAAACTAGTTTGAGGAAATGGCTTGGCAGTCCCCTTTGGGGAAAAGCCTTGAAGGGAATGTTGAGGCTCAGGCTGCCCTGGCAATCTCTGGCTTAGTCTAGCTGCTAGATGACAAAGCTAACTTGACTGGCAAAGTATAGTGGTTGATTTCTTGTGATGATGTTCTCAGTGATATTCTTGAAATATTGATGATATTGCTATGAAGTATGCTGCTAATAGCAGGATAAGACAATTGACCTAAGTATCTGGACCCTAAGGTGATCAGCTGCTATAAGTCTCTGGTGAAACTTCTGGGTTCAGTTGGAGAGTTTTCCCCTTCCACCCACCTAGCTCACTACCGAGTCCCTTTGCCTTGGGGTGGTCTCCTATTTATAGGGGTGCTCCAACAGTCTCATGCCAGCTTTGGGCATTCTAAAATCTGAACCTCCTCTTGCATCAGTTCACACAAAATGGCTACTGGCAAAACTATTTTACAGAATTCAGACGCTTACTAGCTGTATGACTGTGGCCAAGTCACCTAAGCTCTTATCTCATTTCCTCAACTATAAAATGGAGATAATAATAGCAGATACCTCTCTGGGTTGTTGTAGGGATAAAATGAGACAATATTTCTAAAGTGCTGACTTAGCACAGTGCCTGGCACATAGTAGATGCATAATACATACTTGTTTTCTTCCCCTTGTTTCAGTTTCTTAAGAGATACAATATAGTCTTCCATTCATCCTACAGATAATCCTATCCATGCCTATTGTTGCATTTAGCAGTATCTTAAACATGTAATTTATCTTTCATACTATTTGAGGTTGAATGCTCATTTTCCCCTGGAAAACCATCCATTTTGTTTTATGATTTTTCAAATGTTAATCATGTTATAATAACTAGCATTTCTATAGCACTTTTAGATTTGCGAAGCATTTTCCACATTTCATTTGATTCTTTACAAAATCCTTTCAAGTTAAATGCTATTGTCCCTATTTTATAGATGAAGAAAATAAGACAGTCAGATATTAGCCATCTTTCTGAGAGACAATGTGTTCTAGTGGGTAGAAAGCTAACCTTGGAGCCAAGAAGACTAATATTCAAATCTTACCTCTGATACAGATTGGCTATGGGACTCTGGGCAGGTAGTTTATTTTCAGTGCTATTGGGAGCTGTCTATAATTCTAAGTTCCTGAGAAAATACCTGACTGCACTGGTTGAGTCAGTTCCTCACCTGGGGTTCCCTATGCCAATGATATCCTTCTAGTCATCATCTGACTGTTAAATATTTGTATTTTCACATAGATCCTAATTGGGTTTTTTAAAAAGTCTTGTCTGTGATTTATCATTGATATCCACATATAAAGCACAAAACAATGTCTTGAGAATTCCTTCCTACATTTCTGTCATGACCTTGATGCAGTTTTAAAACTTGCAAAAAGCTAATTAATTAGTCAGTTAATTAAACTTATAAAAAAAACTTGCAAAAAGTACCTATTTGTCTCTGGGGTACTGCCCTCTGGTGGCAAATTGTCAAAAAAATTAATTCCTAAACCCTTGGCAAACTCCAATTTGATTTAATTATAATCAAATGTAAAATATATATTTTTTCATTAAGGAAAGTCTGTCATCTTTTACTTTTAATCCAGTTAATGATTGCATTAAATTGCTCAGTCAAAAAAGAAAAGATCTTACTAAGAAATGAGAGGTTCTTAACACTGTTGAACAGATGACCCCAGTCTTTAAGCTGATTTCCTCTTACTAAAGCTCAGAGGTGATTTCCAGAGGAGAGGTCCAAAGTCAGGAGCTGTACCTATTTCTAAATTAGTCACTTGCACTGCCATCAACATTACTCAGCATCACTAACCACAGCCCTTTCCCTATGGTGCCCTGCCTGCATAAGGCTCTGGAAAAATCAAAAATAGGTTCTCAAAAAAAAACAATCTTCTTGTTGTCACTCAGTTGTTTAGTAGTGCCTGATTCTTTATACCCCCATGGATCATAGGATAGAAGGACTTGGTGTCTGTAGGAAAAGTTAAGGGTCCTAAGTCTAATCAGGCTTTGAAAATATACTCCTGCATAAATTTATTTTCTTTTTAATTTTTTTAATTTTTTATTTAGAATATTTTTCCATGGTTCCATGATTCATGATTCCCCCCCCCCTTTTCTCCCCGCCTCCTGAATCTGATAAGCAGTTCCTCTGGTTTATACCTGTATTATTGTTCAAAACCTATTTCTGTATTATTCATATTTGTAGGAGTGATCTTTTAACATTAAAACCCTAATCACATCCCTATCACATTACATGGTCAATCACATATTTTTCTATTGCATTTCTGTTCCCACAGTTCTTTCTCTGGATATGGATAGCATTTTTTCTCACAAGTTCCTCAGGATTGTCCTGTGTCATTGCACTGTTGCTAATAGAGAAGTCCATTATATTCGATTTTACCATAGTGTATCCATCTGTGTGTACAATGTTCTCCTGGTTCTGCTCCTTTCACTCTGCATCAATTCCTGTAGATCTTTCCAGTTCACATGGAATTCCTCCAGTTCTTTATTCCTTTCAGCACATCATCATCATATACCACAATTTGTTCAGCCATTCCCCAATTTTTTGCTATCACAAAGAGCTCAGCTATAAATATTTTTGCACAGGTATTTTTTCTTATTATCTCTTTGGGGTACAAACTGTAACAGGGAATTCTTGGTTCTCTTTGAGTTCACACTTGTGAAAAGGGAATCCTTTATTCTCTCTGCTTAGTTAACACTTTTGTTGGAGATAACTTTGAATCAACACAAGCTTGAACTAGGTGGGAGAAGCTTGAAAACCACTTAGTAAATTCACACCTTACTTGATGCTAGGTGAGAACAAGCCAGAAACTTAAAGAGTTCACACACTCAGAAAAGTGTGATTCCAAAGGTGAGAACTCAGACAGTTTGGAAGCTGTGATTGGTCCTTGTGAAAAGGGGCAGAGACAGGAAACCACCATAAAAGTTATGAGGGCAGTCTCGTAAAGGTGGTCTCTGGTGAAGGAGGCTAGTAGAGAGTGAACTCCAAGAAGAGAGTCACTATAAGGAGGAAGTCAGCTTCAAGAAGGTTGGCTCAAAGAAGAAAGTCAGCCTCAGGAGTCACCTTGAGCTCAAGTCATTGTCTTGGGTGAGTGGAGAGCTGGTTTCCCTTCCTGTCTTCTGGAGATAGTTTAATTCTGATTGAAGGTTAACAAGTCCTGGCTGAGCCAAGCACTGAAATAAATAAAAGATTTATAATTTTCATATATTTAGCCAAACCATTAATTTTAACACTTACAAAACCCAGCAGTGATATGGCTGGATCAAAGGGCAGGCAGTCTTTTAAAGCCCTTTGGGCATAGTTCCAAATTGCTCTCCAGAATGGTTGGACCAATTCACAACTCCACCAGCAGAGTAGTAGTATCCCAATTTTGCCACATCCTCAACAACATTTATCACTTTCCTTTGCTGCCATATTGGCCAGTCTGCTAGGTGTGAGGTGGTACCTCAGAGTTGTTTTAATTTGCATTTCTCTAATCACCAGGGATCTTGCATACATTTAGCAAGAGGTAGTGTGTTGTGGAGAAAACACTAGATATGTATAGAAAAGATACGTGGTTTCATAACTGCTTCTGATATTTACAAACCATATGACCCTGTACAAATCACCATACTGATCTTCAGTTTCCTCAGCTGTAAAATGGGGAGAATATATTATCTGGAATGCCTGCTTCACAGGGTGGTTTTGAAAGCCAGATGAGATAATATATTAAGGGCTATGTGGATGTCAGTTCTCATTACTAATGATATCATTAAAAATCGAAAACTTCAGTGCTTAGAGAAACTAAACAATAAAAATGGGGAGGGGGAATGGAGAGATGTCTTCTATATTAAAATGATGGGGAAAGAGCACCAAGTTAGAAATACCTGGATCTGCCTGATAGTTTTAGCTGTGAAGCTTTTACATCATTTGAGCTTTTGATTCTCTTGTATCAAATGAAGATAATGATATTTACTCTACCTACCTCACAGGATTATTATGTCTAATGAGATAATATATGTGAAAATCCTTTGAAAAGCATAACCCATTCTATAAATGTAAAGTATTATTATGTATGGTAACTAACAGGTCTCTCATCCATCAGCTTGTCATTTTTTTGTTCCTGTAATAGCTTCTCCTGATGGCTGCTCCCAAATTGAATTGAAAACTGTATCTTGAATAGAAACTACAAACTGTCATCAAGAGAACTTACTGTAGATTAGTAACTCCAGTAGATTTAGAGTAAGTGCACTGTTGGGAAGAGCTTTGAGGTGGCAAAGAAAGCCTCAGTTGTGAATACTGACAATCACAACCACTTACATGTTTTATGAAGGATTTTAAGGTTTATAAAGCATTTTCTTGACAACTGTTGTGAGGAAGATTAATTTATCATTAGTGTTGGACCTAGCAGGAAGGGCTGGAGGATTTCAAGATGGAATGAAGGAGCAGGAAGTGGGGCTTGGACTCAGAGAGACTCCATTAGTGGTTAGACATAACTGTTGCTAACCCTGGGAGATCTCAGAGTTAGGGAAAAACTGCATCCAGATTCCCTGGGATCCTGAGAGGTGGAGGCTTTCAGCAGTCAGTGGACAACAGACCTGTAGAGCAGCACCAAGTGGGGAAGTGGTTTGTGATCTGGTGGACAGCATTGCAAACTCACTCTCCCTACCTGGGAACCTTGGATCACCTGGTGGAGTTGGCTCTTAGCATCTTGTGACCATCCTTGGATTTACCGTGAGATCCCAATTGAAAGCCATCCTCAGGCTCTTTAGCTGAGCTGACCATACCTGGCTGGAACCAGGTTTGGAGGAGCTTTCCCTGTGACTTCAGTACTGCTTCCTTTGGACCCTGCCTGGCTTAGGTCAATAGAATAGTGTAGTCAAGTCCTTCCTTTGCCCCTGTGGTTTGCCCTTAGGTTGTAAGTATAGAATCCCTTATTCCCATCCTTTTATTGTTTCCCTCAATTAAACTGTTATAAACTTTTACCTTTTGCCTGCTGGTTCCATAGACCCTAGCTTAGGAGGGCTAAGTGACTGTTGGGCCTAACTGCCATTCCTGTGACAGTTAACAGCTTGGCAGTAAACCCTGGTCTCTCTATCCTGGTTGGTCCTGTTTCTCCTTCAACCCAATGTGAACCCACAAACCATTTAGATTACATTTTAATAATAATAGTTAACATCCCTGCTGTCCCAACATTACATTTTGTCACAACAACATTACACAACAACTCTGTGAGAAATTAGGCAGCACAAATATTACATTTTACAAATGAAGAAACTGAGACTCAAAGATGTAGAGCATGTGGCAGGCAGGATTCAGATGGAATCTTTTCTATCTGGGTCCTAGGTTTTTGTTCCTATGTTAACATGCCTTGAAAGGGGGCATGGTTCGTGCTCTGAGCTGGCTGCTGAAATTGTGCAGAATGGACCAAAAAGAGTTAAATTAAAATGTAAATATTTAAAAAAACAAAACCTAATGATCCATAGCACCACATGATTTCAAATATAAGTGTAATTGCATATTCGTGGTAAGAAATTAATAAACATACAATCTGTGAGCAAGAACCATTTTGATTCCCTTTTAATATTTGGAAAAAATGGGACTCTTCAAAACTCTGACTTCTTCTATGTTAATGTGATCAAAACTTCTATTTCCTCTGCATGATCCTTCTTTTATTGAAGAGGATGTTTGTGTGGTGGGGATGCTATGGAAGTGGAATCAATAAAACAAAAATAAAAGATTGTTTCTCCTTATGCTATCTAGTATGCTTTTTTAATTCATTTGCTATAATATTCATTAAACACCTATTAAGTTTAATACACTCTGCTAGGTGCTAGGGAACACAAAGCGAAATAAGCCAGTCTCAACCACTGAGGTGTTTATAATCTAGAAAGGGGAGCTAAAGGCACTACGCAGTTGGCTATGCTGTACTAATAGAATATGGAGAGTACAAGAAAGAGGTACAAAGTGTTCTAAGAAGTTATTAATGCTGGTGGCTTTGTAAATCCCCATCTGCTAATATGGTCCTTCCAATAGTAGACATTTGGGAAACAGAATCCCCAGAGTTGTTAATAAACCATTTTTTCCCTCCCAACCAACTTACAAACACATAGTGTTGACTACTGAGCCAGTGTGTCTAAGCTGAAAGTACACTAGAGGCATATTTCTAATCAGTAGTTATAGAACTCTCTCCCAAGCATATTGTTGCCAGACCTCTACTGGTGGTTATGAATTACTGGAAAACTAACAGGTAGGGGAATCAGGAAAAGCCTCTTGAAGGAAAGGAGTCTTTAAAGGAGTTGGAGTTTTTAAAAGAGATGAAGGAACGCATTCCAGGCATAGGAAATGGCTTAGCCCTCTTAGCCATCAAAAGTTTCTCAGGTGTAAAATAAACCGGAGAAGGAAATGGCAAACGACTCCAGTATCTTTGCCAAAAAACAAAACAAACAAACAAAAAAAAAACCAGCCCAAAATAGGGTCTTGAAGAACTGGACACAACTGAGAACTGAACAACAATAAAAAATAAGCATCTAAGGTGTGATCTTGGGCAGAGATAGAATGTCATGTATAAAGATAGTAAGAAGCACAATTTGACTGTATTCTACTGTGCATGAGGAGAATTAATATATAGTCAAACTGGAGCCAAATTGTAAAAGATGTTAAATGCTATTTGGTGCAGTTTTTAGGGAGGGCATAACACTAGACCTTTTTCATCCCTCTGAATGTGTCTCAAATGAGAATTATCTCTTAAGTTAGTCCACTTCAACAGCCGGGGTAGGGCTGGATGACCACTGGTCAGGATTCCTGAATCTGTACAGAGATTAGATTGGTTAGCTCTGAAGTCCCTTCCAGCTATGGGTTTTTATGATTTCTTTGTACTTCCACTCTATAGTACGCAGTGTGTGAAGATGTCTACCTCCCTCAAGGAATTCTCTTGAGAATTTATGGAAATCAGAGAGCCAGTTATCACTAGCTGGTAGATAATTTGGTGTTTCTCTTCTCATACTCTCAGTGGAGCTGTCTACCAGGTTTTTTTTCTGTGTGCAAGAGCAGGGAGGACTTGGATTTGGGGGCATTCAGGAGCAAAAATCCAGAAAAATAAAAATAGCAATAACAACTACTAAAATCACAGTGTTTTGGACCATCCAGCCATTTGAAGTAATTATGAGAAATCAGTATTAGGGTTGCAATTGTATAGTCAAAATTCCAAAGAGCATTATGCACAATTGTCCATCATAGCTTATCACTATATCAATCATGCAAAAACTGTTCATCCGCATGCTACATGCCAGGAGAACCAAAGTGCTATGTTCACCCTTTTATCTACTACAAAGTCTGGAGGCTTATCTGTATTGCAGCTTTGCTAAAATGGTTCTCATTGCTAGGAACTTCGGAGTATTGAATTGTAACTTCCTTTCTAAAAATCAGAAGGGCTTCTAATAGTAACGAATATGTACGATTTCTTCAGTTTTTTAAAAAAATTATTGCCCCCACTGGGTTATAGGAGTGGAATGAGGGCCACACATTGCCAAGGATATTGAACATATTTGTTTTGCTTCTTTCTAATAGTGGAAGATTTTAGTGGGAAGGGACTGTTATGGGAAATGAAAGTGATTAAATTTTAAAAAAGCACTGAAATGGGGGCAGCTAGGTGGCTCACCAGATAGCCAGGCCTAGAGATGGGAGGTCCTGGGTTCAAATATGACATCAGATAGTTCCCCAATGTGTATCCAAGTCACTTACCCCCAGTTGCCTAGCCTTTACCACTTTTCTGCCTTGGATCTGATATCTGGTATGTATTTGGACAGAGAGTAAAGTTTTTTGGGTTTTTAAAAAAATGATTAGGGATGTAGACTCTAAACAATCACCTACTGCAAATATTAATAATATGGAAAAAGGTCTTGATCAATGACACATGTAAAACTCAGTGAAATTGCATGTTGGCTATGGGAGGGAGGTGAGAGGAAGGGAGGGGAAGAACATGAATCATGTAACCATGGAAAAATATCCTAAATTAATTAAATAAAATTTAAAATAAAAGCATTGAAATGCTTTTTTTTTTTTAATTTTAAACCTTTAACTTCTGTGTATTGACTTATAGGTGGAAGATTGGTAAGGGTAGGCAATGGGGGTCAAGTGACTTGCCCAGGGTCACACAGCTGGGAAGTGTCTGAGGCCAGATTTGAACCTAGGACCTCCTGTCTCTAGGCCTGGCTCTCAATCCACTGAGCTACCCAGCTGCCCCCTGAAATGCTTTTTTAATAAAAGATTTACAAAAAAATATTGCCTTAGTGCCCAAGTACACATAAAACAATTCCCCTCAGAAACAGTAGCCATTTCTCATGGACATACTATGTTGGCATGTGCAGTATTCACAGGAAAGAGCTGAGTGACTTTTTTTTGGTTCTCTTTTAAAAATATACATAACAATGTAATATGTAACACAACAATAATATAACAGGGACCAATGTTTATTGCCTTATTTATTTAGAAGACAGTAGAGAGTGGAAAAGATTAGGGTGTAAGTAAAATATCGTGCCTCAGGAGGGCTCCATATCTATTACGCACTCCACCCTCAAACTCCTTGAATCAGCAGCTAGTCCAATGCATAACCAGCTGTCCAGGACAAACTTTGTCTTGGGTGACTGATTGTGAGTTTAGGGCCAAGAAGAAATCTGTTAGCCATCACCATCCAATCATTCTTTTTGTGTAAAAGAGGCTGTGCCAAGTTATCAGATGTTCAAGTTTAGAATTCACTTCCTGTCATTACTAAACAATTCAGTGTCTGGAATAACAATGTGTAGCAGAAGCTTCTCTGCAAGTTAATGAATAATTTTTCTTTGTACTCTGGCCTCTGATTTCAACGCATTTGTCACAGCCGTATGCCTTTAGTAATTACTCTTTAGGCACCTTCTAAAATGCTTCTGGTTTTTTAAAAGCATTTTTTACTGCTTGTTTTTATTTCCCATTGTTTAGTTTGTCCTTTCCTATTCATCAACTATGTTCTCCCTCCCACTGTAACTCTGCAGGAATCTCTAATGTAATAAAAAGGATTATGACTCTTGCCTGTTTACTTTGCTCAGCACCCAGGAGAGGCTCTTGCACATAGTAAGTGCATAATAAATGTTTTGGAAATTGAAGTCTGTTACTACACCTAATAAGAGAAAAATGAATCGAGTCTCTATATACATATACAACACATACATACATAATACACAAGTCAGTGCCTGGGGTGCCTTCCATATCCAAATTCATAGATATTTTAGTGTTCATTTCTTGATGTAAATAGAGTTACAGCCCTGTTGCCTTTCTTTGTTGTTTTACAAGAAAGGTTTAATCTTTCAAGAGAATATTTTAATTGGTTGCCCAATATATTTTGTTATCTTCAGAGATGTGCTGGTAAATGTTTAACAAACGGCTTGCTGGAAAAAAAAAAGGTATACTTGGAATACTTTAAAGTTTAATCTGAATTACTAACATTTTCCCCATCACTGTCTTACATCTAAACTATTAACAATAAACAAGCCCTGATTTGGATGACTTTGCTGATTTCCACAGTATAAATGCTCTCATTGAAAATTTAATAATCTGATAAGCTATATGAACTGGCTCCAACAGACCTGTGGCTTCCTCTGATTTGGGCTGATTTCTAACCAGGAACCAGAGTAGCCTTTTGTCAGTCAATTAAGGGGCACACAAGGCCACTCACCACTGGTCCATGTAATTTTAGCTTTCACACAGATCCGAGTCATCTCTGGTCAGACAAGATAACTCAAAAGAATTGACTTCCTGAAAATCAGATGCTAACAAACCAAAAAAATAAAATGGGTGGGGATGGAGAGTGTGCATATGTGACTTCACCAGGAAAGGAAATGCCTTCTACCCATGCAATTCAGCAAATGTTCCACAATTTATAAGTTCCCTGTTGGCACTGAGAGGTTAAGAGATTTGCTAGAGGCACCTGGCCAGTATGTATCAGAAGTCAGACATGAACCCAGGACTTTCCGATTCTAAGACCTGCTCCATATCCTCTAAATGGCTATGCTGCCGCCAAATACTTCTCGTTTAAAATTAAATCTGGAGGACACATGATGTAGACAAAGCCATAGATGGGTTTTCTGATAAACTGGTTTCTAGGTAATCTGCCATATTTATCTTTTTTTTTTTTTAAACCCTTACCTTCTGGCTTAGTATTAATTCTAAGAAAACCAGCAAGGGCTAGGTAATCAGGGTTAAGTGACTTACCCAAGGTCATATAGCTTGGACTGTCTGAGTGTCTGAGGCTAGCTTTGGATCCAGGTCCTCCCAACTCCAGACCTGACACTACTGTGCTACCTAGCTACTTCTTTTGAACAGAATCATCTTTCTCTTAAAAACAGTCAGGAAGAAGCTAAAGATTTTAGTTAGAGAAGCAAATGCTTATAAAATGTAGGAGAGTACTTAAAAGTTGGAAGCCTCTCCTGAAGGTATGGTGTGAGGCAATTTCAGACTTCTATCTCACCTCTTCCTACTTCTCTTTCCGTCTCATTTAACTTAATCATTCCCTGTGTTCATCCAACTATTTGTAATGCTTCAGTTATCATGAAACAGGGACATGCTAACATGTCACTTTTGCATAAAACAGTATAAAAGGAAATGTGACAAAATTTTCTCCTTTCTCCCATGTGTTTCTTCCAAAGGTTTTAGAATAACAATGCAAAGTAACTGCGGTCATAGTTTCATCCAGAGTTCTCAATGTTCAAATTCAAGGATGTAGCAAGTCAGAAAATTCAACGGTCTTGAACCTTGATTGAAACAATCTTTTCTCAGTTCTTAACAGGTTACCTCTGGGAACAGTCAGCTGCTGAATGTCTCCCAAATGGAGCCCATATGAGATTTTCAATTGAGCCACTATTCTATTATGTCCAGTTAAGAGCACACACAGGAAGCGACAGAACTATGAACCTCAACTGAACTAGTAATGACCTGATTGTTGGAAGGGTGGAGATTTATTGGCTGGCTTCTAATGTTATCAGGTGCTAGTTCACTTAATCCCAGCTGTAGCTGCTGGGTGGTCTTCTCTGTCCAAATTTAGTGCAGAAAACTTCCAAAATAATACAGTAAGAAAGTCTTATATCTGATTTTAATACTTAAAAATGTAAATCATTTTTTCCTAATTTTTTTGTTTTCTTAAATGAGCTTTTTTCAAAGCAAGACATACTGGTGTTTTGCTACCTTAAAGCACAAGACTAAATCTTTTCCTCAAAATGGCAATTTTCAAAGAATCCAAGGTCAAAGGCAAAATCCTGGAAGATATTCTGGGCAGTAGCTCAGAGATGGAAGATGAATAAATAAATGAAAACATTTATTTAGGAAGTACATTCTATGTGCTGGGTACTGTATTAAACACCTGGGGTACAACTAAAGGAAACAAAGTAGTACCTGCCTTCAAGATACTTACATTTATACAAAGAAAACCAGTATAACCAAAGTGAGGAAGGAAACAATAAACTGAGAAAAAATTTATAATAGATTTCTCTGATAAAAGTCTTATTTCTCAAATGTATAGAGAATGAAGTCAAATTTATAAGAATATAAGTCATTCAATCAAAGGATATGAACAGGCAGTTTTTTTTTAAAACCCTTACCTTCCACCTGAGAATCAATACTGTGTATTGACTCCAAGGCAGAAGAGTGGTAAGGGCTAGGCAATGGAGGTTAAGTGATTTGTCCAGGGCCATACAGATAGGAAGTGTCTAAGGCCAGATTTGAACCTAGGACCTCCCATCTCTAGGCCTGGCTCTCAATCCACTAAGCCACCCAGCTGTTCTAACAGGCAGTTTTCAGATGAAGAAATCAAAGCTATCTATAGTCATCAAAAAAATGTTCTAAAACTCTCTTGATTAGAGAAATGCAAATTAAAACAACTGTAAGGCACCCCTTACAACTATCAGATTGACCCCAGTATGACAGTAAAGAAAGTGACAAATGTTGGAGAGGATGTTGACAAAATTGGGACACTAACACAGTGTTGGTGGAGTCCTGAACTGATCCAACCATTCTGGAGGGCAATTTGGAATTATGCCCAAAGAGCTATAAAACACTGCATACCCTTTGATTCTGTAATAGCACTATTATGTCTGTATCCCAAAGAGATAAAAAAAAATGGGGGTGGGGGAATGACTACTTGTTCAAAAATATTGATAGCTGCTCTTTTTGTGGTGACAAACAATTGGAAATTGAGAGGTTTTCCATCAATTGGGGAATGGCTGGACAAATTATGGCATATGTTTGGTGACGGAATACTCTTGTGCTATAAGAAATGATGAATAGGATTTCAGAAAAAGCTAGAAAGGAAGACAGCTGGGTAGTTCAGTGGATTGAGAGCCAGGCCTAGAGACAGGAGGTCCTAGATTCAAATCTGGCCTCAGACACTTCCCAGCTGTGTGACCCTGGGCAAGTCACTTAACCCCCATTGCCTACCCTTACCACTCTTCTTGCCTTGGAGCCAATACACAGTATTGACTCCAAGAGAGAAGGTAAGGGTTTAAAAAAAAAAAAAAGAAAAAGCTAGAAAGATCTACATGAACGGATGCAGAGGAAAATAAGCAGAACAGGGATAACGTAAATAGTAACAGCAATATTCTAAGATGATCCTCTGTGAAAGACTCAGCTACTCTCAGCAATACAATGATCCAGGATAATTCTGAAGGATTTATGAGAAATAATGTTTCCACTTCCAGAGAAAGAACTGTTGGACTTGGATGCAGACCAAAGCATACCATTTTTCACATTCTATTTTGAAGTTTTGAAGGATGAGTATTCTTTTACAACAATGACCAATATGGAAGTATGTTTTGCATGATAATTTGGATCTTGTAATTTCAGAAATCACATGTGGAAAACTGTTATTACATATAATTGGGAAAAATAAAATATCTTTCACTAAAAAAAAAATAGAATAAAGATCATGAAAAACAGACAAAAACAAGCAAAAGCTTACCTTCAAATGGGAGAATACAATATAGCGGTGATTATGGGGAGAAGTTTAAATATGGTGGCATTATTTGGAAATGGCCAGATGGTGTCATGATGGCTTATTCTCTGGCAAGATAAGGTGAAAGCTCCCTCAACAGGGTCTAGGGTTCCAGAGGCAGAGAATGAGTTGTGTGAGTTCTGGAGGGAGGAGATGAAGAAGATGATCCATGTAGCAGCTGGCATGGTTTGGACATGGCTGGGAATTGATGGAATGTTATGTACAAGAAATTGTAAAAGTTAGCCATTTTTGCTGGATTGTAGAGTATGTAAAGGAAGAGTAATGTACGTGATTAACCTGGAAAGACTGGTTGGATACAGATTGTAAAGGGCTTTTATTTTTTATATTTTTCAAAATATATTTTATTTTTATTATATGTAATATCAATTTCCCACATATTTTCTGAAATTACTAAGATCCAAATTTTCTCCCTCCTTCAGTTCCCTCCCCCTCCTAGAAATGGAAAGCAATTTGATCTGGGGTATAAATGTATTATCAAGCAAAATGTATTTCTATACTGTTTACTGTTAAAAGAGAATACTCATATGAAACCAAAACCTCAAAATAAAAACACAAATAAACTAAAGTGGCAACATTTTGACTCCAATAGCTCTTTCTCTGGAAGAGGATTGCATTCTTTGTCCTAAGCCCTTCAGAATTGTCCTTGATCATTGTATTGCTGAGAGTAGCTAAGTCTTTCACATTGATCATCATTCAGTATTGTTGTTACTGTGTGCGATGTCTCCTGGTTATGCTTATTTTACTCGGCATCTGTTCATGTAGGTCTGTAAAGTGTAATACATCCCCTACTAGCCTGGAGTGCAAAATTCTTTATCTCTTCCAATTCCTTTTCTTTCTTTGCCTGTTTGAGCTATTTCCTAAGGTCTGCAATAACTTCATCCTTGTCTGAGTCTGACTGCCTGGCTGCCCTTGCTTCCTTTTGCTTCGAATCATGTATATAGGAAGCATGCTGTCTCACATCCTTCAGTGGCAATGATTCCCACTGGGGACAGTTCTGTCTGAAGTAGTTTTGTATAGGTATTGATGCACCTTTCACAAATTGCCTACGGATATGATTGATTGTTTCTTGGGCATGTATATCACGGAGGCCTAATATAGTCTCAGCTGCCTCAATCACTCTATCGAAGAAGCTGCTGGGATGTTCTTCTTCTCCCTGCCTCATCTTTTCAAACTTCTGCCATGAATTTGGCCTCTTAGCATGTATACGCATTGCTTCCAAAAGATCTGTTCTGCACTGCATTAAGTATCTAAGATTAGCATAGTGTGTAAAGTCTAAGTCCTGATGGACCAAGGGCCAAGCAGTTAAATTGGGGTTTGATCGAGTTTCTGCTAGGAATTTTTCCTCTTCTGAGGGAGAGTAAAATTCCCCTAAAAGAAATTCCACATCGTCAAAGCTTGGGTTGAAAAGTGTAAAGACCCTTTTTAATTCCTTAATACTTTTGAAAAGATGTTGGAAAAATTTTGGAAAACGTCTTTTCGGCAGCTCCATGTCACTTGGGGTAAAAGCCTTGTAGGTTTTAACGTGCACTACCCCTTCCCTTGGTTGTATGATTGTTCTATTGACTATTGGCAAAACTGTAACTATGGATTCAGCAGATGGTTCCAATAAAGGTTGGGTGTCATTAGCCATTGTTGTTTTATTAGTGGTGGTGGTATTATTGCCTAAATACTTGGACTCCACAATCTCCAACTGGAGAATTGTGTGTTTGTCCAGTTCCTTTCCTTCCCTTATCTGCTTTGGAACCTGGAATAGCAGCCTGATGTTTTCTATAACTTCCCCAGAGTCAGTATCTTTTTTAGGTGTTATACTTGAGCCAATCCATTGCCATAAGTGAATCAAAACCCTCTCTGAGGCCAATAGGAATTGCCAGATTGTTAAGATAAGAGTTATAGCTATTGGAATAAAGCAAATGCTTTCAGCTAGGGTCAGAGCACACCACTTGTAATAGTCATAAATATCCAGGAGTTGTTGTATAAAATTGGGGACCTTTACAAACCAGAAATCTATGACACCTTGCATTAAAGACCAGGTAATCAGTGAAAGGCTAGACAGGATAAATATGATTCTAGCTACCCCCATTTTGTCTTGACTAGAAGATTGTAGGTTGTTCACTAACTATGCTTGCCAAATATGTTATGGAATAAAAATGGAAAAATGATATGTTATGGAATAAATGGGGAATATAAGAAGGGCTGCTAATCAATGAGGCTAACCACAGAGACTAGATACTTGAGGGTACTGGGTGGAATAAACTGGGTCTTTCAGGCAGGGAGACTATCTACAATATAAGAAGAATTGGGTCAGCCAGAGATGGTATGGAGCTGGCTGAAGGGTTTCTTCAGCCTCCTGCTGTTATTTCTCAGCTCCCTTGAGGGAGGAGTCAAGAGGCCCCTCCCTGTTGATGAAAACTGAAATCTTACAAGGAAGTGACAACTGGCCACTTCCTGCCCAAGATGGTTGCCTAGGTTTGCCCTCAAGAAATAAAGAAAGGTTATTCCTTTCCTTCTTCAGCCTTTGTCCTATTAGTGGATACAATGATTCAGCAGAAACTCTTTGTATAAAAATCAAAGGGATTTATTATGGCTAAGGGTAAGCTGAGGGGAAAGGGGATTAGGGTTTGGTAACTGCTGCTAAGGGAGAAGCTAGTACTGGGGGAGGGGTCACTGAAGAGGAGATCAGGCAGAGGGAGCCAGCTCCCTCAGCCAAGGATAATGTCCCTGCCCTGATGTAAAGATTCAGCAGATTGCTAGATAAGGTGATGGTTTGGTTTAGGTTATTCCTGCCTGTCTATAAAGCTAATTCCCAAAATTTCTACCCACCAAATCACTCTTCCTCCCAGGGCCCAATGGGGAAATCCAGGGAGTAGCAGGATGTCAAAGGAGAGGTCAAGGGAAATCAGGGAAAGCCCTCAAATTCCCCCAAAGCAAAAGGCCCTTCAGTTGGTACTCCAGGGATATTTATAGTCCCAGGCTCCAACGGTTTTTGCCATGAGGGCAGGGTCAACATTTTATCCCTTCTAACTGCCAGGGCTGCTACAGTTGGTTTGCAAAAGCAAGAGCTTTTGCTGCAACCCTGCATTACAATTGGAAATTTAAATGTTAGAAAAAGATGTTTATATCTTATTCTGTGGGCAATAGGGAGCAACTGAAGCTTCTTAAGCAGTGAAGTGACATGGTCAGAACTGTGCTTTAGGAATATCTACTTGGCAGTCCTTTAGAAGATAGATTGGAGAGGGAAGATATTGAAAGCAGGGAGGCTAATTAGGCGGTTATTGCAAGTGGTTCAAGGCAAGAAGTGCTGAATTAGGTTAATTAGGGTGGCAGCTGTCAAAGAGTAGACAAAAAGGTAAAGAGGGATGCAAGAGATAATTATGGAATCTGAACTGCCAGAATGTGGTAACTGATTAGACATGGGGGCTGATAGAGTGAATACTCAAAGATGATCATACTCTACCATGTGTCTTTATGAAGTTTTATATGAGGTGTCCCAAAAAGTTTTAAATTACACAAAAGCTTGCCTTATAGACTGTTATATTGGATTTTAATTCTATGCAATTGCTGTACTAAAACTTTTGGGATACCCTATACATAGTGAAAATCTGATATGTCTATAAGGCATATGGTCACCCTATCCCCTCAACAGTAAATTAAAATTCAAAATAAAAATTCGTAATAAAAATTAAAATTAATAATTTTTCAAATTTGTCAAGGTTCTTGGATATAAGTGAAAGATTGTTAATAATGAAGTTCTATGGGTCACTGTTAGGTGGGATTTTAGACTGTGGTCCAAAGCAGAAGTTACATTATTTAGTAATCAATTTCAACTGTTATTTTTTCAATAGTATTTGGTAATAGTTTTTTTTCAGTAATAACTATATATGTGTATATATATATATCTGTTAAAATGAAAAAAACTATGATTGCTAATAAGAAGATAAGGTAATCAGTAGTAAGGGAAATTAAATGTAAATATAAAGTTAGTGGGTGGAGAGGTGGGAAGGAATCAATTAAAAGGGAGTTGGTTCCTTCAGAGTGTAGGAAGTCAGCCTACTGACTCCCCTGGATAAGGCTGGATCATCCTAATTAATTTTTAGGAACGTTTCTAGATATTCTTTCCCATTACATACAAATGGTATAAATTGTGGCATACTATTGCTTGTACACTTCAGAGAAGATACTTCCTTCAATAGGAGGTTGGCAACAATTTCTTCAAGGCCTTTCTTTGGGATGTCCTACTTCTGTGTACTTTGGGGTATAAATTTCTCTATTTTCTCCCTGGAGGAGGATTTTTGCTTATTTGTAAACTTCTTTCAGTGTTTAAATAGTGTTGGAGAGATGCTTAGAGAAGCAGTGAAAAGCTAAGTGGCTTGCATAGGGTCACACAGCCAGTATTAATTGAAGGTTGGACTTGTACCCAGGTCTTCCTAGCTTCAAGGCAGCCCTTATTACCTTTAAAAAATGTTAGAGAGGATATGAGCAAAAGGTGGTTCAGTGAATGGAGTCGGGAAGACCTGAGTTCAAATCAGACCTCAGACACTACTACATTCACAACCAGGATCACATAGATGTCACTTAACTAAGTTACTTCACCTATTTGCCTCAGTTTTTTCATCTGTACAATGAAAAGGAAAAGGAAATAGCAAAGTACACCACTATCTTTGCCAAGAAAACAACAAATGAGGTCATGAAGATGTGACAAAAACCTCCAAACAATAATATCTCAATCTAATTCCTCAGGGAGTAGCAACCTGGAATATCTTTCTTAGGGCAGATACTAATTCTTAGACTTCCCTCCCCCAACTTTTCTCCTCTTTTTAGCTTGTATCACTTAGAAGCTTGAATATGTACATATTCATACTTCTGTGTAGTGTATCAAAAATAGGCAAAGGATGAACAGGTCTTCAATGAGAGTGAACTTTATTGCAGAAAACTTTACTGCAAAAAACTTACTCTTAGGCAAGATTCCTATCTTAAAAATCCATCCCCTGGACTATACTAAAGCAAAAGATATAAAACAACAGGAGGAAACTCTAGGGGAACAATACTGTCATTATACTACAGTGACATTTGAACTTAAAGCCAAGATTCAAATTCTGCCACTGTCAGTTCCTTGGTGATCTTCAGTAATGCATTTAGATTTTCTGGCTTAAGTTTCTTTCATCTATTAATAAGAGGGTTGGACTTGACGGACTATTTCCTCTTATTTTCTTATTTTCCAATCTGATACAAATGTCTTGTTCAGTTCATGCCAAAATGCAGTAACTTTGATAGATGCAGTTGAGAAAAAAGGAAGAAAAACTGACTTTATTATTTACAAGTATTAGTTTGCTTGCTGGCTCAGTTGGTTGGATGCTGATAAGGTTAAAAGTACAGGATTGCTATGTCAGTTAACTTTAATCTGTTCCATAGTCTGTGCACCCCACTTTTTTTCTGAAGGTGTCATTGGTTGCATGAGGGAACAAGGCAGCTAGTAACTACAAAGCACATACCTTACTGGATGCCTACCATACCATCTCATAGACTTACAGATGAAATAGGCTTTACAATTAATCAGGCTAAAAGTCCTTCACAGATAAGAAAACCTTATAAGCAATTTACCAACATTCACAGAGGTAGTAATAGAGCCAGGATACATTATTTTGAAGAATAGGTTATTATGAATGGATAAACATGTGGAATTCTTGCTGTGCCTAGGATATTACTTATTGTTCTGCAAAACTATAGTTTGAGTCTTTTAAAAATTTTGTAAAATCTGTCAGCTGGATTACTGGGCACATGTCCCTCTGGAGTTTGGACAGAAATTTCCCATAGAAGCCAAAATATTCTTAACAATTTTGGGGGATAACAAAAAATAGCACATACCTAATAATTGGGGAATTGAAGTGTAGCATATGAAAGAAATGGAATGTTGTGTTGTAAGAAATAATCAATATGAAGAATTTATAAAAAAAACATGCATAAACAGATGTATAAAAAGGTAAGCAGTACCAGGAAGAAAAATATAAACAACAGTGGGAACATAAAGGAAAATAACATTAAATAGACTCTGTTCTGAAAAGATAACAGGCAAGTAGAACAGAGGTCAGGAGCCACTCACTAGTTGGGTGACCCTGGGGAAGTCATTTAACCCTATTTGCCTCAGTTTCTCATCTATAAAACGTGCCAAGAAAACGCCAAAAGAGGTCATAAAGAAGAAGACACAACTGAAAATAACTAAATTGCTAATGTAGTTTCTTCATACAATTACATTGGCCCAGTCCCAGTGCTAAGTTCTAAGGATACAAAAGAGAGGTAAAAGACATTCCCTTGATGTCAAGGAAATCATTCATTCTAATGGGAGAGACAGCATGCAGACAATTAGAAGATCTAGGCAGAATGAAGAGGAGATAACAGAGGAAAAGCATTCCAGGTTTGGGGGACAGCCAGCCACTATGCCCTAAGTAAGGAAATAGTCTAATTCTACATCCCAATTTCTTCATATGTAAAATGAAGGGGATTAGAAGATAAGACCTGCCTCTTCCGTCTTTTTTTTTTTTTTTTTTTTAAAACCCTTAACCTTCTGATTTAGAGTCAATACCATGTATTGGTTCTAAGGCAGAAGAGTGGTAAGGGTAGGCAATGGGGGTCAAGTGCCGTGCCCAGGGTCACACAGCTGGGAAGTGTCTGAGGCCAGATTTGAACCTAGGACCTCCAGAATCTGGACCTGACGTAGCTGTCCCCCACCCCCCTTCCATCTTCTGATTGACTACTTATTTAGACTCTGAAGCAGGTTGAATTTACATGCTTTCTTAATATTTTGATAACTGCACTTCAATATACTTGTTTCCCTGAATCTTATTTTATACTGTTTGGCTTTCAAAACCCTTCAGCACCTGTTTTGCCTCACTCCTTAACAACACAGTCTCTTTCAAGAACAAGACATTCTGTCTCTCAGCTCTGGGCATTCTCTCTGGCAGTACCCCCGGGCTGGAGTGCTCCTCCTCCGCTCCAAATACTGACCTCCCAGTTAAACTCCCACCTCCTAAAGGAAGCCTTCCCCAGCAGCTATCATTCCAGTCCCAGCCTTCTGTTA
Source organism: Gracilinanus agilis (assembly GCF_016433145.1). Lineage (NCBI taxonomy): Eukaryota > Metazoa > Chordata > Mammalia > Didelphimorphia > Didelphidae > Gracilinanus > Gracilinanus agilis. The sequence goes on along the minus strand of NC_058135.1, from coordinate 173,613,458 downwards.
ATTATGAAATTTTAAGTTTTTAAACTATTTAAAAACTGCATTTAGAGAAGAGGTCCGGAGGCTTTTCCATATAGCGTTTCTACGAAAAAGGCTAAGTTCCACGGTTCTAGAGCTGCCCAAGAAGGCCGAAGCCCTTCAAAAGTCAACTTCACACGCAAGCCCACCCCTTCCAATTCAGAGGCCGGAGGCCCGGGGAATCGGGGAGCACGTGCATCACGCAACACACATACACACACGTCCTTCGTCATTTCCGTCCCCGGCTTCCGGCCTCCAGGTATGCTTCCGGGTTGAGGAGGTCGGCCGTGGCGGCTCCGGCGTCGTTCTCCTCCGGTGCTCGGCCTATGGAGCTATTAAGTGCCGGCAGCGATTGCAGTAGCTGTGGCGGCAGCGCGGAGGGAAGAGGCGGAGCCCGAGTTGGGGCCTTTGCCCCAGCAGGATGCTACCTGGTTTGGCCGCCGTCCTTGCTCACAGACGCGGCTGGTCCTCCTTGTCCAGGCTCCCTCTGAGGTGCCGAGCGGCGCCTAGTAGCCCTTGCGGCGGTGGCGGCGGCCAGGGTGAGTGACCTGGCCTTAGCCCGGCCGGAGAGGAGGGCGAGGGCGCCGCTTCCCCCCGTAATCATACCGTCCTGTCTCCTAGGCCGCTTCCTGGCTTCCGACTGCGTCCATCTAACACTCCCGCAGCCGAGACTTGCCTTCCCCGCCCCTCCAGAGGGTTCGGCCAGCCTAGCCCAGGCGTTTGTAGCGAGTAGAACCCTTCTCCCCCTCGGAGGCTGCCCCTGGGGGAAGGTGCGAGTTCTGCGGGTTTATTGTGTTGTCCACGCCATAATAGAGCCCAAACAGTCATAAACCATCTCGGGTACCTGGCGATACCGGGCCAGCTTGTCCTCCACTACCCAGTCATGGCCAGCATCTTTTGGCCTTGTCCTCCAAGGACTCAGCTGTCGTCTTCTTCCTGGAGAGAAAGATGTCATACTTTTAAAAGTGTGTCTTTGCACTTAAAAAAAAAAGTGACAACCTCTTCCTTCCCCACATCCCTTCCCGAACCATTGGGAAATGAATTTACCTTAGAAATGACACAGGATTTATAACTCTTACAAAATGACTTTTCTTTAGTTCACCCAGCAGTGTGAAATCTGTAAAGTTCTATCGAGGAAGTAGATTTTAATTACCTATTTTATATACTTTAAATTTATTGGAAAGTTCACATATGAATATGCAGTTTGGAAGAACGTCTCAAACTCCCCTCTTCTCTTAGAAGCATAGTTTCACATTAGAAAACAATTTATAGTTAGAAGGGAAAAAAAGTGGGAGGAGACAGAATTAAATTTTCATCCACCTTGGCAAGTGACCCTATGTTGCTGACAGTGCTTTTCTTTGAAAATCTGTGTTGGATAGTATTTGGGGGATGTTGGAGGCTTATACTGTAATCACAAGTCACAGACTCTCAGGCTCTACATCTAAAGTTTAGAATAAATTCAGTTTATTTGTGAAGATAAGAAAGTACAGTTTTAGCAGTTTAAAAGAATTTGATCACTATGCTTCACTGTGCTATACCACTTTTGATATTGTTTGGAAACTTGATGTTTTCTACCAATTGCCAATATACTTCCTATTGGTAAAGTGAGAATGGAGTTATACTAGATTTCAGCTGCCCCCATCTAGTTTAATGGAGTAGTTTCTAGTAGGCAGTTTCTACTGAGCAAGCATTATCACCTTCTATATTTAAATTGTAGCTGTAGGAGCAATTGGTTTAGTGCATACAGTTTTTAGAAAAGAATTATGCAAAGCTCTCTCAGCCATCCCTTACGGATCTCAGCATATCCCAAAATTATCTTAGCTTTGGTTTATTTATTTGTAAAGCATGGAGTTACTACCAAAGCATCAATCAGTATCACTTTGTAACTTTAGACATAAGATGCCAAGTAACTAGGAAAAAGGATAAAATAAGTTTTTATGAAGAGTGTATTTGTGCACAGACATACACACAAAAATATTTGGTAATTTCAGTTTTTAAAATCAACTGGTTATGAACAATAGTCACAAATGAAAAATCAAAGCATTGTTAAAAGGCAGCTAGAGTAAACTGTTTTCAAAACATTAGCTTTGAAAACTTCCAAGAGTTTAATTTCTTATGTTCATGTGAAATTAGAAAGAAAGTAAAAAGCCTATGGAAGAAAAGTAACTTTAGAAAGCCTATAGCCAAATTTAATAATTTGTAAGGGAATTTGAAGTTTAGTGAAAACTTAAAATGTGTTGTGATGCCGAGTGGGCATTTGGAGTGCTTGTTAAAAGAGTGTATAATGTTAAACTAGTCTAAATTATAAAATGGATGCAAAAGCATAAAAATAATTTATAAAAAAATAGAGCATTAATATTTTATTGCCATCTTTGTTTCTTTTGTTATCCCTTCAGATTAACATTGGACCTCTTGTTAGTAGATGTATGTTTGTGAATAGGCCTAAATGCTACCAAAAATACTTCTTAAGTGCCAATTAGAATAAACATTTCCACAATTAGATAGGATTATTTTGATACCTGTTAACAAGATTCCAAATTTTTATGATAGAATTTCATATACCTCCAATTTTTAATGATTTGTGCTAATAGAGAAAGTGCCAGTCCAATATTTTTGGAATTGATATTGTAAAAATGGTTTAGCTTACATTTAAATGTTATCAAGTCTGTTTTTGTGGGAAAATAGTTGAAATGATAAAGTACTATGAGTACTTCAGTGAGACATAACTATATCAATATAATTAATTTCTTTTCCAATCTTTATAAATATAAAAAAAACATTCTGAGAAAGGGATCTTTGCCTTTATCAGGCTGCTAAAGGAATCTGTGACACATAAAAATGGTTCTTAACCTCTGGCTTGAGCATGTGGAGTGGACTTGAGCATACTGGCTGAGTTTCAGGCTGTGTTATACAGGAGTTTAAAAGCAAAGAGGAGAGTGGTAATATTGGACTTTATCACTTAATTATTTTTGATTATGTTAAAACATGAAAGTGAAAAGTAATTGAGTGTAGTTTAATTTAGTGTTAGTAATGTATTTTAACACATAAGTTATTAATTTTCTAGTGGTTGGAAGTTTTGTACTATGTAGAACAAACTACTGGATAATTAAATTCTCTGAGAAAGTAAAACCAAGGTACATTTTATCTGTCTGTAGACCTGGAGGTAACTAGGAAAGTGAAAAAGCAACCAAACCCTAAAATTACACTAGTCCTGGAGGCCAGTCTTTAATGGAAGGAAAAGAGTGTCCCTATTACTTCATAATGTCTAAACAGCCAGTGTTTTATGCAGGAAGCTGAGCAACAAGGGAGAAAGACAAAGGAAATAGAACAGTCTGGAATCTGAATTTAGGGACTGGAAGGAGCTAGAATAATCATTTCTATCCCATAAAGCCTCCTAAGGATATCATTAAAGGCTAGGATCCATAAAAAAAAAAACCAAAACAATGAAACAAACTTTGTTATATGTTAGCAAAGAGAAAAGTTTAATAACCAAAAAGGTATCATTGTGTGCAATTTTAAAGAAACCATAAGTCAAAAAACAGTAATTTTTTACTGGTCAGTTGTAGGGTTTACAAGGAAGCAGAGTATTTGTATTTGGGAATATATCTACCATCTACTTAATAGTACTGTCTCCTTGCTTACTACTATTACCTTATTGTTGTAATCTGCGGAACCCTAAATTCAAAATATGAAATTTTATAGGAGAGCAAATGAAAAAGTCAATGCATCTTCATGTAGTCTACAACACTTATAATCTTGACATTAAAGATGCCATTTAAAATTTTTCTCATGCCTGGAATTCCTTTCAAAGACATAATAGGGACAACTTGGGAAAAAATTGTGTCCTGGCCATTTTATGGTAATGTCATCTACCAAAGAAGAAGAATTTAGAGCTGTTTGAGACCTCTTTAAAAAATCCAGAATCTTGGATTGATGAGGATATTTCAGTAAGAATGTTTCAGAATACCCTTACACAGCTTCTTAGACCTATGAGGGCTGTTTTTCTGTTGTGGCTCATGAATCAACAGTGTGACCATGTGAATGTGAGCAAGAAGAGTAGTACAAACTGAACTACTTACTCTCTTCCCCCTCTAGAATGCCAGTTCCCTAATCAGGAACCATCATTGTTTTTGGTCTAAATTTCCAAAAGCCAGACACTAAGTTGGTGCTTAGTAGATGCTTGTTGAATTAAGTCAAGGGAGGTGCTCATAATCATTGGATTAGTATAGATATTATAGATAATTCTTTTGAAAGGTGCTCAGCTGTCCAAAGAAAGTAATAAGAATAGTAAAGAAGTTGATTCTCTGGAGATCAAGAAAACTACTCTGAAGCTTGTTAGTAATTTTGTAGAAAGTTATGTTATTCTGCTAAGGAAATTATACTCTTAATTTACCCTTTTGAGCAGAGTCCAAATGACTAAAAGGCAAGATGATATTAAGAGTTCTTAAAATTTTTTGGGGGGGGTTAAGCATTTTTTCTCTTCCCTACTTTAATCGAAAAAAAGAAAAAGAAAACCCCTGTAACATTGGCTGTGTCCAAAAACGTTTATCTCATTCAGCATATTTGTATTTAATCTTTTACCTCTTTGTCAGAAGGTAGTTCTATCTAGAGAAGCATTTTTTATCAGTGGGTTAGGGAATCTTCTAATGAAACAAGTTACAAGGCTACTGCCATCATTAGAACATCACAATTGATGTTTATGATAATTGAATCATTAAAGAAAATAAAAATCATTATACTCTTCCTGTTTATGGAGGTAGAGAACTACATTTTAGAGAGATTTCCACAAAATTATTTTTTAAAGAGTTGGTATTTACTGTATCTCATTTATTTGGAAAACTCTTAACCTTAGTGACTATTTCCACAAGGTTCTAGAGTAACTGAAGTTTTTAGTATTTCTAGAGCAATAAAATTGAGTGACTTCTATATAGGATGTTAGTAGGCAAGAGTTCTAATGGGTGGTCCCCAATGTGCATAATATTAATAGAGAGGTAGTACTCATAATAAAATGGAATCTCAAATATTTAAGATATAAAAAGGATAAATAAGAAAAGTTGAAGGATAAATAAGAAAAATATGACTTTTTTTCTGAGCACCAAGGGCAAGAATATCCCTTTTCCCTTTTTTTCCTTCCTTTTTCCAGAGGAAGAAGAAACTAGAAAAGGAGATATAGTATTGACTTGGACAAGACTAATGGCTAAGATTTTCAGCTTTCCAAATTAGCTTAAGTACCTTATTCTATTATTTAAAGACTGCCAGAACCCTAGATAGAGTTAGAAATAGACAAAATTCTTCCTTGGGCTCTCATCTGTCTTCTCTCAGTACCCTTGTAAACCAATCCAGGCCTCCATTCAAGTGTCCCATGCTTCCTAATTCATCTTTAACTTTTGCCAATTGAAATCCTTTATCTTATATGTGCTGATTTTACTTGCTAATTAGAGCAAAATCTACCCTAGCACATGAGTGACTGACATTGACCTTCCCAAAATGTGTTTGTTTCTCCAAAGAGGAGCTCATCTCCAATTGATTGAATTTGGGGAGATGGGGGGAGATATTTTTGATCTGGGGGTCTTCTGGTAGTCTTTGCTGTCTGTTCTATATCTTTTCCTCTATATTTCCAAGTGGTCCACCTAAAATAGAATAGAACCTTGGTAAGTTTGTGGGCAAAATGTTCACACTCCCAGTCTTTACTTTGCAAATGGCTTTGTTCCCCTTGAACCTTATTACATACAAAGAGCAAAGTGCTCTTCTACATGAATATGACAGGAAATTCTCTTGTCTATGCCCTAGAAATTTGTATAAAATTAATGTATCCTTAAATGTAAATACAATTTATCTTGGTTCCCTAGAGTTTTATTTAAAATGGACTTCTTTTTAGGATGGCAGAGCTTAGTGACACTTGGAAGTTTCTCAAGCATTGTCCCATGTAGTCATCTACACATTTACTCACTGAGTCAAGTAAGAACTTACTCTACCAATATTCAGAAAGAAGGACTGGAAGCACAAAATATTCAGATACCATCAGCTCCAGGAAAACAGAAGACTATTCTTGATGAAACAAAAGGTACATATTTTTTTTTTCTCTTTGAGTCCTGAAGAGATGGGTTGAGAAACTTGTCTGAATAATTTTTACCTTTTTTTGTGGTGGAATTGCCATTTGATTTATAAAATTATGGATAATGCAATTTAAAACTTATATGTTTTGTTATACACATAGAATCTAATGTTGAGCTACTTCCAATATTACTTTGAAAAGTAAAATTCATGAATGATTCCAGTTCTTTTGTTTAGTTAAAATGATCATTGTAATATAATATACTATTGGTAAGAGAGAATTGGTAATGAAAATCAACTTTTCATCACTGTTCTTTGATGTGAATTAAACTTGAATTAGGAGCATTATGTTCTTTAATATTTCTATTTTGATAGAATGACTATATTACACAAATGGTTAATTATGAAGACCGAACATATATGAATGGAGTTTATTTACTGATTGTCTGGTTAAATTGTGTTGGCAGCTAAATTATGCTGAAAGCCTAACTCCTCTCATCATACCCTAGTTCTCAAAAGACTAATCCTCTCATTTGGTAGGGTGGAGGTAGAGTATTGTTGCCAGGGTTGATCCACAAGGAGGGTCTTGATCTTGGGAAAGGACAGACATAGGATCATGTAATATTTTAGAGCTACAGAAGACCTTCGAGATTATCTAGTACAACTCCCTCCTTTTGCAGATGAAAAGACTGGTTCTAAGAGGTTTGGTGGTTTTGTGAAGGTCTTACAACCTGGGTAAGAGGTCCTCTATCTATTGTCTCCTGATTCTTACCCCCACTGCTTTGCATTCAGACTCATACCTTAGAATAACAAATTAGCAGGTGATTGGATGCAGGAATTAAAGAATATTCATGGGTTGAATGGTATGGTGGAAAGAATGTTAGACTAGGACTTACTGAGATTTTCATGCTAAGGCTGAATAATTACTTGAAGATATTGTAGAGGAGTTTTTCATAAAAGTAAAGTGTGAACTAGATGGGCTTTTCAATACCTTCCAATGTTAATATTCTATGATGTGCCACCTTGGGCAAGTTATTTCACCTGCCTGGGCTTCAGTTCCTTCCTCTGTAAAATGAGGCAGTTAAATGAAATAATCTCTTTAAAATATATATATCTTTTTTTTTCCTACCTTCTTTCTCTGTCTCACTCCCATCCTTTTTCAAATGAAAGAAAAACAGTACCTCTGTTACAGACCTGCATAGTTAGGCAAATCAAATTTCCATATTGTCCATGTACAAAAATACATCTCATTCTGCACTTGGAGTCCTTCACTTCTATTAGAAAGTGTAGTAGCATATTTCAGGATTAATCCTCTAGAACCATTTTGAACAGTATGCTAATCAAGAGTCCCAAATTCTTCCAAAGTTGAGATGGCACAGTGGATAAAATATTGGGCCAGGTGTGAGGAACATTTGAGTTAAAATTGTATCTCAGATACTACTTGTGAGACCCTGGGCAAACCAGTTAATCTCTCTGTTTCTTCAATTCAATTCAAATGCAGATAATAATAGCATTTATCTCCCAATGTTATTGTGAAGATTAAGTGAGACAATATATGTAAAGTGCTTAGCATAGTGCCTGGCATGTAGTAGGTATAATGTAAAAGCTAGCTGTTATATTGTTGTCATTGTATAAATTGTTCTCCTGGTTCTGTTTGCTTCACTGTATATCAGTTCATATAAGTTTTCCCACATTCCACTGAAATCATCTCTTTCATCATTTCTTACAGCACAATGATATTTTATCATATTTACATAGTGTAACTTACTTATTCAGCTATTCCTTAATTTTTGGACACCTCCCTAGATTTTCATTTTTTGACACCTCACATATTTTTGTACAACCTTAGTTAGAGTTCATTTTGCTTAGGAATAATCTCTCATTTAACCACCTTTCTTTTAATTGTCTCTTCTCCTCTTTTCTTCCTATTTACTTTGAGTAAAATAGATTTTTTTACCCATCTCTAGATGTATATTCTTCCCTCCTTTGACCATTTTAGATGAGACTGAACTTGTAAGCTTTAAGTGTCAGCTGCTCTTCCTCTATTGTTTATATAGATGTATACTTGCAAAGCATGATTATATTAAATAATTTAATTTTCCTTTTTCTTTCTTTGCTAGTATATTACTTTCCCCCTCCTTTCCATCCTTCTCTTACGATCAAGACATAACAGACCCATTCCCAGCCCTTGTTTATTAATTAGATTCTGTCTATGACCCCTGATGATGGTAGGGTTCAGAGGGGACTCATGTATCATATTCCCATATTTGAATGCAAGCAGTTTATTCTTGTTTTAGTCTCTTATGACTGTTCAGGTTTACCTTTTTATATTTCTCTTAACTCCCGTGTTTGAACATTAGTTTTTATACAGCTCTGGTCTTTTTATTGATGAGATTTGGAAATCCTCTAAGAATTAAAGATTGAAACAAGCAGACTAATGAGAGATGGAATAGAGAAGACTGATTGCTACTGAGGGAAGTCTTGATAGTCATTCAAGGAAAACAAAAGTTTTGCTGTGCATCAGAAAGTACTTGGTTGAGATGAGATAACCAGAATTTGTATGTACACTCAGCTAGTTTGTTGCTATGAGTATTTCTCTTGAAAATTGATGAGGAAATGAATGGGGCACAAGGCAAAAGAGTTGGGGGTAGTGTATAGTTTAATTGGCCAACTGGAGTGTCAAAACTGTGAGGAGAGGATGGTGAGACCAGGCTAAGGATAATAGACTGGATGAACTAGGGGAGGTACTTTGCTGCTATCTTTCAGCTGCTACTTTGAGGTTCATTCTATCCAAATACATCACCCATTGGAAATGTTGGTGCTACCACCTACTACTTTCTATTGCTAGCAGTAGATTATTTCAGGTTATTTTTCTTTTCTCAAAGGATTCAGTATATGACTTATAGTCTTCCTCTCAATTTTAACCCTTGTAATTATAATAGGAGACTTCATATATTTTGATTTTGTGGTTCTTAACTCAGACTTCTCAACTCTTATGGCCTATTCCTTCTTGCTACCTTATCTTCACAGAGTACACTTGATCTTGCCATCAACTTGAATATTTTACCTTCCATGATCAAGAATTCTTAAATTTCCTTATTTAACCATATTCCATCTTTATGCTTCACCCTTTCTAAACCTATTCTTCATTCTTAATTTGAGTTTTAGTCCCTTCTATGTCTCCATACTTCCAGAGAACATCAATGCTACTCTGACTTCACTTTCTTTTCTTTTTTTCTTTTTTAAAAAACCCTTACCTTTCATCTTGGAGTCAATACTGAGTATTGGCTCCAAGGCAGAAGAGGGATAAGGACTAGGCAGTGGGATTAAGTGACTTGCTAGGAAGTGTCTGAGGCCAGATTTGAACCTAGGATCTCCCATCTCTAGGCCTGACTCTCAATCCACTGAGCCTTCCAACAGCCCCCACTTCACTTTCTTTTCAATATTGACACTGTAATTATGGTCTTCTAATATAGAATCTTTTACTCCCTTGTCCTCCCTTTGCTCCCATCTGAACCAAGCCCTGAATTAAGTCCACCATCCCCCTTCTTTGTTCCTACTTATGTATTAGAAGAAGTCACATGTAATTATCTGACTGGGTCCACTAAGAATTTATGTTGTCTAATCTTAACTGATTCCTTACTGAAGCCAGTCAAACTCCAAAACTTAGCACAGTGTAGTTACTTAATAATTGCAAGTTGACTGATTAATTTGGATTTCATTCTACTCTCAGCAGAGACTGTACAAACCTTTCCTCTTCAATCCCCACATACCTCTCCTGCTCCTCCACCCTCCCAGCAAAAGACTTCACATCTTACTTTATTAAAAAAATAGTCCAGTTAATAATGCGTTTCTTCTTCCCTATCCTCCCTCTTAAATTTTCTCCACTCAATCCCTCATCTTCTACTCTTTTACTCTAATCGTTGGTAAAGAGATTGCCCTTTTTCTATTCCATGCTGATTCTTCTACTTGTATCCTCATTCCCTCCTGTCTTTTTTGACAGTGAATCAGGGTCATTATTGTGAACATTAATTTAAAAAAATTATTTTTGTAGTTGAATGCCCTCAATTACATATACTCCATACAGAACATCAAAGACAGCGTCAGGAAAATTTTCCTTCTGAAATGACATTTTGAACATTCATGCTTTTTATACATTTTATTTTAAGAAAATTTATGCAGTTATAAAAAATGTTGGTTATTAGAGACATTATATAGTGAGGAAAGAAAAAAAGGTTATGAGGTTTATTCTTTTCCTGATTTTTCTAATAGGAAAATCATTTTCTTAAAAGTCCTTTGAATAATAGCAACCTTAAGACCTTCACTTAAGATTATAACCAGATTGATGTTTACATTTTTATTTACAACCTTTGAAGATTTATATACTCGTTGAATAATCTGTGTTAGGGAAATGCCTTTTTTGATTCAGTTTAATTAAATTTCTTATTTTGCCTACTGTAATGACTAAGAATTCTTTTTGAGGAAATTCTTGGATTCTAGGTAGAAAAGAAATTAGGGGCAGCTAGGTGGATAGAGAGCCAGACCTGGAGTCAGGAGGACTTGGGTTCAAATTATGCCTCAGATACTTCTTAGGCTATGTGACCCTGTGCAAGTCACTTAACTTCACTTACTAGTCCTTCCTGCTCTTCTGCCTTAGAACCAATACTTAGTATCAATTCTAAGATGGAAGGTAAGAATTAAAAAAAAAAAAGATGGCAAATGAGGATAATGTCCTATGTATTCTGTTTTATAAAGGTATGGAATAAGAAAACAATGTTTACTAGAGTAGAAGGAAGAAATTAAGTAACAGAATGTGGAGAAGTGAAGGAAGTAATTTAATTAACATTGAAAAATGTAATGTTATGGGTACATATGATTGGAGCAGTTACTGTTTTAAATATTTGGAAATGAACACCTTGGTTTATTTTTTCCTCTTACTAAGATCAAAATGCTTGTTTATTTTCAAGTTGGTCCAGATTTTTGATGAATTCTTGAAGATATCAAATTAGGCCTTGTTAGCCACAAGATAGGGCAGCAAGTGAATAATTGCTTGATTGAAAGATAATTTGTGTAGTTAAGATTTTGAGAATATTTTACTTTTGAATAATTCAAACCACATAGTAAAGTCAGGAGCATCTCATTAAGAGACAGAGACTTACTAGAGAATTTTCAAGTTTTTTAGGAGCACTTAGATGATTTAAATTTCAATAAAATTAGTTTTAATTTTCCTAATGACAGCAGATGTGTGGCAAACATCCAGTGCCTGAGCATAAAACAAAATGTCTGGAGATATTCATGGATTAGAATGTCTAGTTAGTTATTGAAATCATAAAGATTTTATTCTGATGATGATGCAGGGTAAGTTTATTAAGATGATGTGCAGAATAAGTATTCATACATGCATTTGAGCTGTTTAATAGCATTTCTGGCTTGTGATTCAGAACACTCTATAATTAGTGACTACAACTTGACAGTTGGTAATGAGTAGAATATCTAGAAATATCAGCCTAAGAGAAACTCATTTTACGTGACTTGGTTGAATAACTTTGATTATTTTAGATATGAGGATGCTCTCTGAAAAAACTTTTGCCAGCTTTTTCCAGTTGTACATGTTCTAATGGAAAGAGCTAATTTTTGGAAACATTAAGTTTTTTTCTTTGTAAGAAGCCAAATTATTTAAAATAAATGTCATAAAAAACTGTAGATCTTCTGATAAATTCTAAGTAATGAAAACCAATATGTATACAACTATAGAAGTTTTCAAAAGCTATTTTACATAGAATTTCTAATTTGAAATTCATATTAACTCTGAGGAGGATCATTTTAAATTTATGGAGACTGAAAGTCAGATAAGTTAAATAAATTGCCTGTGGTCACACAACAAGTCAATCTCAAAATGAGGATTTGAACCCTGGATTTCCTGACTCCCTAGTCCAATGCTCTGTCTACTAAACCATGCTCCCCCTAACTAAAAATACTATTTAATTACAATATAACTAGGTTATAAAGTAGATCTTATTATTTAATCCATGAAACATACCAAGTTATCATTTTTACTTAAGTATAAATTATTGCTTACATTTAAAGGTGCCATCATGTAACCTCATTAAAATAGAATTCCCCCTTAAAAATATCAGATCTGAAAATCTTGGTAGATTGGTTTTTCTTTCCATGTTCCAAAAAGCTGTGTGTAAGATAAAAATGTATGTAAGATAAAAAATTTTAAAAACTGAATTATTTTTCCATTGATTTTTCTTAGTTTTTGAAAATTTCTATGGAACAATGTATAATAAAATTTTCTTGTTGTCCCACTTACACAGTTACACTTTTTCTTATACATTTGTTACAATGGATCACTCAGAACTTCATCTTTTTACTAAAAACTTTTAATATGTTCCAGTAGAAGCAGTTTCCAAGGTTGTTAAAAGCCATTCAGGAAGATAAAAACAGATAAAAGTCACAGGCAAGAAGGCGAAATTAGTTGGAAAAGGAGACTTTCTGGGGTCTTAGGAACTCTCCATTAAATTCCTAAAAGTTGTTTTAATATTCTTACCTAAAGGCCTAGTGTTGGACTTATTCTTTGGCCCTGAGGAGGATTCCTCAGTGAGCAAAATGTAAAGGGGGGAATGTTGTAGCCAAAAAGCTGAGACCCATAACTAACAGCTTGACAGCATCATACCCTGTTAAGCAGGGGGGTTTTGATAGCGTCATGCTCTGCTCAGCAAGGCAGTTATCTGGAGCTCACAGTCCCAGGGACACCACTCCTCCCTAGACAGGACAGCCTTGAAGATTAAGAATCATATCCTGTGGCACCTGGATGTGGAAACATCCCTACTCCCACTGTCTAGCTATTAGCTAACCCTAAGACACAGGCACCTATACCCTAGCCCTTGAAACATATATATTCCCTCCTTTGAATGCACCACTTGGGATTCTCTTGCTGAGTTCCCCCAGCGCGCACTGGCAATAAAGCTTTCTCCTGCTTGATTGCATTGTCTCGTGTGTTCCTCTGGTGGCCACCCATTTGAACCCTAACACTAGATCAGTTAACCAAACTGCCCCATGTCTGCACTGTTGCTTCCTTGATCACAGCAGTCCTGAGCGATGTTGTGGGAGTTTGAGATTAACTCACTATTGGCCCTGTTCCATCAGTCTCCTGGCTTACAACACTTGTGAAAATTCTAATTTATTTTTCCTCCAAATATCCTCTACAAGAGCCTAGATTTGTAATATCACAGAGAGGAAGCATGATGTTATGCTTAGAGAGCAGACCTTAAAACATAGAAAAACCTAGGTTCAAGTGCTGCCTCTGATATAAAGTGATTGTGTGACCCTGGGCAACTTCAAGATTATAAATTGCAGAGTAGGTGACTAATTTGTAACTCCTTTTCTGAGAGAAGCAAAGAGTCTGGTTCCAATCTCTTCATATGTAAGTGGACTGATCCAAGCCTCACTTCTAGTGGCAACTAGGTGATGAAGTAGTTAGACCTGGGTCTGGAATCTGGAAGGGCTGATCTCAAATCCCACCTCTGATAATTACTTAGGGTGACTCTGGGCAAATCACTTAAATTGTTTGCCTTCATTTCCTCAGCTGTAAAATGAGAATGATAAGAGCACTTATCTCCCAGGGTGGTTATGAGGATCAAATGAAATATTTGTAAAGCCCATAGCACATGAAATATTTATAAAGCCCCTATGGCAGCTAGGTGCTATAGTGGATAGAGCAAAAGACTACTACTAGCCACCACTACATGCTAGGTACTGTTTTTCTTTGTTATATTAAAATTTGCAAGCATATAGGTACTGTTGTTCATTCGTCTCATTCATGTCTAATTCTTTGTGGCCCCATTTGGGGTTTTCCTGGAAAAGATTCTGGAGTGGCCTGCCATTTCATTCTCCAACTCATTTGACAGATGAGGAAACTGGTAAACAGAGTTAAGTGACTTGCCAAGGGTGACACAACTAGAAACCAGTATCTGGCAGAGGCTAGAAAAGCTATATAGAAATTTCTTTTTCCAATAAATAGAAAATGTAAGCAACAAAGTAGAATTGACTTGTATTTAACACTAGAAATAGCATCATGATTTATGATAGGATGTTTTAAAATCTGATTCTTGAATTTATAAATTTGAAAATGACTATCCTATACATAGACAACTCTTCAATTTTACAGTACTTGATACCGACATTGGACTCCAAACCCCACTTATTAAACAAGAACTTGTCTTTAACAATAGAAATAGCATCATGGTTCATGATAGGATGTTTAAAATCTGATTCTTGAATTTATAAATTTGAAAATGACTAAATATCCTATACATAAACAACTCTTCAATTTTACAGTACTTGATACCAACATTGGACTCCAAACCCCACTTATTAAGCAAGAACCTCTCCAAGTAAGAGGTAAATATGTGATTTATTTCTATTTTCTTCTTATATTTTGTGGTAGTTGTTAAAAGTTTTCCTTTCTTCCAGTTCATTGGAGATAAAAGCATTCCGTTACTAACTATCCTTTTTCTTAACTTCCCTATTTTTGCTGTTCTGCCACCCAGGTTCTAAACTCAAGTGTCACTTTTAATTCTTCATGCTTTCTGAAACTTGCCCCTCACCCCCATTCTATGTCCAAAAGTTTCTTGCATTTTTCTCCTTATCACTCATGTTGTCCTCACCTTAGTACAAGTCTTCAGTTGCTTCTCCCTGCTCTCTAGTATTAGCCTCCTAGTCTGCATGAAGTCTCCTTACCTCAAAACTATTCCTTTTCTAACCCAAGTGATTACTAAAGTACACTTCTCACTGGGCTACTTTCTTCCTCAAACAGCTCTAGGCCTTTGGAATATCTCTGGCTTTTAAAGCCCTTCACAATCTGCTTCCAGTTTGGCTTTCCAGGCTAATTTCCTATTACTTTCCTTCCTGCAGTCTGCTGACTTGTCCAATTGACTTTCTTGCTGTCTCTTATCTACAACAAACAGTCCATTCCTTTGTCCACAATGCTTTCTCTCTTTACTGCCTATCCTTAGAATTACTAGATTCCTTTGAAGCTCAGCTTAAGTGCTACCTCCTATAAAAGCACTTGTTCTATCACATGTGTTAAAATCCAAAAGATTTGTATAGATTATTTCAGAAATAAATCCAATTTTTATATTTCTTCTCATAATATGTGTGCTGAGTTAGTGGGCTAGTGGAGGAGGTTACTAAAAGGTTAAAAGAGTTATGTTATCTTGGTGAATATCTCCACTAGATTTGAAACAAAACAAAACTTGTTTTTTTAGCTTACAAAGGCAAATTGAGGGGCCACCTCTTTATCAGAGATGGGAGAAAAGTGATGCCTAGAGGTTTTGAGATGAAGAGAAGCAAAGAAGCAGCTCCTAGCAAATGATCTGATTTTTTTCTTATCTGAAGAGGGTGTGGTTTGAGGAGGGAAGTAAAGATTTGGAATCCTTTTGTAAGGAATGAGAGGGAGTGCTACCTTGCCACAAAGAAGGCTCAGTTGAATTTCAATAACATTAATTTGTAAGGTACTTATTCTGTGAGGTTGTGGGACTCCCTTCTGTGATCAGCAGCTACTCTACAGAAAAGGGACTGAGGTTTAGCAAGAGACAAGCGATGATGGGGCAGGACAGGATTCAGTTCCTTCAGTAGTGTATTCACTCACTGGTAACTGTAAAAAAATCTCAAGTAGAGAGTAGTCTCAAATTTGTGATTCTTGATGCTTTCTGCTCCCCTTTCTCCCTTTGTGCTTCAGGCCCTAGGGACCTAGGACCATTTTGTATTTTTGTTTCATGAATTGCCATGATCAGAGAATTAATCACAAAATTGCCAAACTACAAGTAATTATTTTCTTTGAATTTAGTGAAGCCTTTCCTCAGAAAGCAGATATAGTCTGTTTCAGGGGCCATTCTTTGTTTGCTTTTATTTAAATTTTTGTTTTTTATTTTATACTTCTTAACCATCATATGCATGAACATTGCATTGTAAAAGACAAAAAAGGATAATTTATAAAACTATTAACTTCTATTACATTTTTTAAAAAGTATATTCAGTTTAACAGAATAATGACAAAACTGCCTTTCATGTCTGGGTCTCTTGTTAACTTCCTTCTGCTCTCTTCTGTCTAATTTTAAAATAATTCAATAACACTTCGTTCTTCTTTTCCTTCTCTTTTTTCTTCTTCTCCTTCCTCCTTTTCCCTTCTTCCTTCCTCCTCTTTCCTCTTTTTTCCTTTTTTGCTTCACTGTCACTGCCCACCAAATTCCTTTGAGAACTCCTAACTGACAATTGAATCTCTCCTTTGTAACAGAAAAGTATTGTCAAGAAAAATAGATTCATACCTTGGCTATGCCTGAAAATTGTGTGCAGAATTTCTCACTGTACTTCTAATCCATTGCTGCTTTGCCAGGAGATGGAAATCATACTGCTTTTATTGGTCTTTTCCAAATCATGACTGGTTTTTGCATTGATGGGAGTTTTTCAGTTTTTTAGCAGTTTGTTATTTTAGTTATTGTATTTCTCCTGGTTCTTCTCACTTCACTCTGTATCAGTTCATATTAGTTTTCAGGAACCATTTTCATTGTGTGGTAGGACCTTCCCATCTTTGTGCTAGGGTGACTTAGCCTTTGAGAACCCAGGGTTTCATCTTTGTGAAATGGTAAGACATTAGAAAGGACTTGAATTTAAGAGCTTGAATTAGATACATTTGATTACCATATATGTTAACATCTCCAGTTAAAACTTCTAATTAATTTTTAGGTTGTTTCAAAGTAAATGATGTATTAATTTAATATAGACTTGACAGAAACATCTATAACAAGATATGCATTAGAGCAAAGTTGTTTTGATACTTTCTATAGATAAAAGATCACGGTTTTTAGGGATAATAAAAGATTGCTTTCCTGTTGGACTTCTAGCCTCTCCACCAATCTAGGAAGATTTATTTTCTTTTCTGGCCCTTTAAAAGGTACGTTAAAAGTTGGCAATCTTTGAAAGCTCTTAGAACACCTACGTCTGTAACACAATCTTGTTCAGCCGCGTTGTAATAATCCTCAAATGTGTTGTTTTAATTACGTGTACATAATTGATTATTTTCTGAAATCCTTTTCTGCTTCATGACAAGGAGATGACTTGAGTTTTCAAAGACTATAGGAAGGAAGCACAAGTTTTGACAGGTTTCTCCTAAGCAGGGAAGGCTTCAAGTATGCAAATAGAAATGGGTTATGTTTCTGTCACTGGAAAATAAAGCTAAATTATTAGGGCTCATCACTAGAAGCCTGGCCACCATAACATAATGACATCATCTCATAAGGCATGGAGAACTTGTAATTTTAATTCCCACAGCTCCCTGACATTAAAATATGCATATTTGATTTGTTTTACTATTTTCTTTTGATTTTAGTTAAAGCAGTTCTTAAGAAGAGGGAATATGGATCAAAGTATACCAAGAATAATTTCATCACTGGAGTCAGAGCAATAAATGAATTCTGTCTTAAATCCAGGTACCCCAATGAAATTATTATTGGCTGGCAAGATAGCTATTGATTTATTAATATCTATATATATTTTGACACATGTAAACTACTTAGTTGGTCCTTTCCAAATGTGGTCAAACATTTAATAGCATTCAAAATTAGTAGATTTGCTGATTTTCCTGCTAAATTGAAATTCTTTCATTGTAGGAATGATTATAGAATCTGTGTTTTTTTAAGATAATTCATAAAAATGAATTTCTCACAGGTTTAACTATTTTAGAAGAACTTTCTGTGCCTAATTGAAAAATGCAAATAGTTTCACATGTATATCATTAACAAACCTCCCCTAAAGGCTGCAAGATTTTTCAGTGGTATTTGAATGACTCATAAGTGTTGCTGAATTTGAGTAAGGTTCAATCCATTTTCTCTATAGTTGCAATAATAATAATAATAACAACAACCATTTCTGATTCTTTTAAATTTGCAAAGCAGTTCATAAATATCTCATTTTGTCTTCATAATAACCCTGGGAGGTAGGTGGTGGTGTTATTGTTCCCATTTTTCAGATGAGAAAACTTGAAACTGAGAGACTTTAAGTGATTTGCCCTATAGGTCACGTAACTAGGAAGTGCCAGAGACTAGATAAGCTAGGGCTTCCTGATTCAAGGTTCAGTGCCATATTCACTGTGCCACCTATCTTTAATGGGGACAACATACAAGCAAAGTATACATACAAGTACCTATTCTTAACATTGTTTTTCAGATCACTGGCAGAGATGAACATTTTTAGCCTTAATATTCATAACCTTATGAGAAATCTGTATTTCCTAAATAAGTTAGTGCACGTCCTTAAATACTTAACTTACAAGGAATAGCTTAGGTTCTGGCATAATTATTACTCATTAGTTAATAAAATCATGAATACCCTTCATTTATATTGCATTTTATGCTCTTTAAAAAGTGTAATCATGTTTTATCTCTTTTTATTTTCCTCCAAATCCTGAAAGTTGTGAAGGATATTATTATTCTCCTTTTGCAAAGATAAATAAGCATAAATCATTATCCATATATAGAATGCTTCTTGAATATAAGATATATCTCTAAAATGATACCTCTTTGAAAGTAAATAAAAAGTTATATCTTTAATCTTACTCAAGTTTTATTCAAGATAGATTTGTCTATCTTAAAATCTGCATTTAGTTTGATAATGTAAATAATTTACCCTACATCCTTGTTGGCAAAACTATGACTCACATGCTGGAGGGGTCTACTTCCCTCCATCATTCCACTGAACCTGAAGACATTTCTCACAGGACCTGCTCCTCTGGCCAGCAGCCCAATGAGAGGGCTTCCTCCCTCCCCTATCTGGGGTAAGTGAGTGGCTCACATGCAGCATGAAGGTGCAGTTTGGGCACTTGGTCTCTAAAAGGTTTTGCCATCACTGCCCTTGAATTATATAGTGGATTAGTGGCAGAATCAGAAGATGTCCTAATTTTTGACACCCAGTCCAAATCTCTTTGTCCTAGACTAAGTTGGTTGTGTTATGGAAGATCATTGGTTACTTGCTAAGATATAATAATTACTGAGTCATAAAAATCAAGACCTTTGTGAAACAGAGTAACTATATGCTTTTCTTTACTCTTAAAAATGTTAATAAATAATCAGTGGGAAAACTGGTATTTTAGTGATTAAAATAGTCATTTTTAGTGATAATTTTATATACAAACTTAAAAGCTTTCATTTTTTACTATAAAAATTGCATGTAATAGAGGAAGTTATTTTTTGGATGATTTTATATTTATGAATGCATGAAACATTGGTATATTAGTCTGCAGAGCCAACAAAGATGACTATAAACCTTAATTGGGATAATACTTCAGTATTCATTCTCTTTCTTCTTAAACTTTTCAGGTACATTTTCATCTCATTTATTATATAGTAACTGTAGTCAAAATAAAACTGGTATAGGATTTGAGCTTACACAGATTGCTATTAAACTCAGCTTAGACTTCATATTTCATTGTTTTCACTAGCCATAAACTACATTTAAATAGTTTTGGTTAGAGTCCTCCTTACTCAGTCTTTTTATTTTATTTTGTAAAGTTAAATTAAATTAAAAAATTAAAAAACCCTTACATTCTGTCTTGGAATCAATACGGTGTATTGGTTCCAAGGCAGAAGAGTGGTAAGGGCTAGGTAATGGGGGTTAAGTGACTTGACCAGGATCACACAGCTGGGAAGTGTCTGGGGCCAGATTTGAGCCTAGGACCTCCCATCTCTAGGCCTGGCTCTCAATCCACTGAGCTACTCAGCTGCCCCCTTACTTAGTCTTTTTAGATGAACATATCCCCTTTAAATTTATTCTCAAAAGATATGCATATCTATAATCAGTATAATTGATTTTCTATACTCTAAATACCTTTCTTATTTGTTAATTATACAGACCTTCTTAGAATAAATTGAGCATTTTTTTCCTTCCAACAGTGATTTAGAGCAACTGCGGAAAATCAGACAAAGAAGTCCCCATGAAGATACTGAATCCTTTACGGTATTCTTGAGATCAGATGTGGAGGCTAAGTAAGAACATATTTCTCTTGAAAAACAAAGAAACAACAGACATTTAATTTGGGTTATACTTTGCAGTAAAAGTCCTCTACTGCTTCATTGTGGTGTGGAACTGATCCTGGATTCTTGAGAGCTATTTTAATAGAGCACAAATTCTGGTTTATCTTCCTAAGTTGCAAAAGGCCATAAGTACTTGCCTGGCTATAGACTCATCCAGGGTTCACCTTAGTTCCTTTCAAAAGGACTATTTATCAGAACTTGGGGCATTAGGTGACAATTTTTTTTTCAATTATACCAATTTATGAGTACTGCTGATTAAGATTTTGAGGCATTGTAATCTACATTAATGAAGAGAGCTCATACAGTAATGAGATTGTGGATCTTTGAAGTTTTAGTATTGAGAAGTAGTGAGTGTTGAGTAGAATCAGTGAGACAAATTGTAAAAAAAAAATAGATTCATAACAAAAAAGATTTTTTTGGTCATAGAGATGTCTTTCTCCCCTTTGAAGATGAATTTCTCTTTGAGACCCTGGTTTCCTCAATTAAAATAATAATATGATATGACTTGGTAAAAGCTTTTAGGATTTGGGATTGAATTTATTTTTGTTCTATAGCTTTAGTTTAGGATAGTAATGGGCAAACTTTTTAAAGAGGGGGCCAAAGGAAAGGAAATGCTCATCTGTCAGTCTGTTTCTAAGGCAATTCTTTCAAAGTTTTATTGTATTGTATCCTACTTATTGTATTCGTCAGATTAGGAATAATGTCTCCGGGCTGGATAGAACATTTCAAGGGGCCGCATCTGGCCCACAGCCAGCCCACAGCCAGCCCGCAGCCATAGTTTCCCCATCACTGGTTTAGGAAATTTCGTTGTGGGCTTTATTTTTCTGAAAGGACATGAATGTATTTTTAGGTTTTTGAATAGGTCCTTTAAATTTTATTATGTGTATAGTAGAAATGCTACATCTTGGTGTGTGTGTGTGTGTGTGTGTGTGTGTGTGTGTGTTTATGTTTATGTTTATGTTTATGTTTTCAGGGCTTTGGAGGTTTGGGGAAGCCCTGAGGCCCTTGCCAGAGAGAGAAAGCTTCGAAAGGAAGCAGAAAGAGAATATAGAGAGAGTAAGTATTCATTTAGAAGCTGAATTATTATTACAATGTCTTATGGACAAGGGATCATATTTATATGTCCTTTTTAGTAAAGTATCATATGCTTGTTATAGGGAACTCGTATATTATTTGTTCCCTTTTGATTAGTTGGTAGTGATTCAATTTTAGAACCTCTCATTTTCACATAGAACATTATCTTAGCCTTTTATGGGGCAAGAAACCAAAATGTATGATGGTTTTAATAATTTGTACAAAACAAATCTGTGTTTTTGCTTACTAATAATAGTAAATATAGAATAAATCTAGCAGTCATTTTCTTAGAGGAAGACTGTCATTGAGGAACTAAAAAAGCAATTCCCAAGAAAAATATGACAGCAGGAAATTTTTCCCTAGTCATGGGAAACATTTTGTGTAATCTTTTTTCCTTTTAATAACCAAGAGATCTTTTAGTAACCATTTAGAAAGTATTACTCTTGAGAAAAAATTAGTATTTTGTAGTTAATACCCATCCAATTGCATGTACATAATCTGTTATAATCTTTTCAACTAGAGGTGAATGTTTTCAATTTTAATTGATTCTTTAAAATGACCTGTGCAGTCTGTGATTTGTCTTATATTCATTATAAAAGATTACTCTTGTATTTCATAATTAACTTTTTTAAATTGCCTATTTTTTTTGTTTGTGAAGACAAAGAAAAATCAATGAATAAAATGTTTTAAATATTTTTGTTTTTATTCTTGTTGGAGGTTTGGCTAATAAAGAAGCCAAAGGAAAACAGAGGAATCACTAAACTCCTAAGAGATATTAAAATTATAATTTTAAAAGTCTTTAAAGCATTGAAATAATCCTGTGTTACTAAAAAGTTAGAATTCCAGTTTAGTATGAAAGCATGGTATTATTTTGTATCTTTTGATTCCTTTGAATCTCATTGCAGTTACAGTTTCCTTTCTAATGTTATTAGTATATTATTCCATCAAAAATATAATAATATTTATTATGTCTACTGTAAATAAAGCACTAGAGAAGTTTATGATACAGGCTAGGAGAGGTAAAATTTATACAACTATCAAATAAATAACAACCTTAGAAGTTGATACTTCTTTTTTTTTTTTTTTTTTTTGCTTTTTTTTTTTAACCCTTGTACTTCGGTGTATTGTCTCATAGGTGGAAGAGTGGTAAGGGTGGGCAATGGGGGTCAGGTGACTTGCCCAGGGTCACACAGCTGGGAAGTGGCTGAGGCTGGGTTTGAACCTAGGACCTCCTGTCTCTAGGCCTGACTCTCACTCCACTGAGCTACCCAGCTGCCCCCAGAAGTTGATACTTCTTAAGAGGCATTCAAACAATACTCAGTTAGCAACAACATATGAAAAATCTTAGTTGAGAGAGATCACTTGTTTAGGGTATTGAGGAGGACTTCATGAAGGAGAGGACATTGTATCTGGGTCTTCTTTCAGATAATGGTAAATGGGCAAATTTTAAGATAGAGGTATCTCATCCTCTCCATTTAAACTCTTCAAAGTCAAGGACTGTGATCTCCTCTAGTGCCTAGCTTAGTGTATATGTGTATGTATATATAGATAAATAAAATTGACCTTCAATATTTGTTAGATTAATGAAAGAATTCATCATTATTATGATGTACAACCAAGTACTAATTAATTATCAGTTGTAAAAGTGGCTTAAAATGAAAAGAATTACTAGTCTAAAATATATGTGATAAGAGAATTTAAGAGGAAAAATTATTTTGTAATTTTTTCACAGAGTTGTTTAAGAATCAAAAGCTATTACAAGAATATACAGACTTCCTGGGACATACAAAGGTAAATTTATATTATTTATAGAATAGACTCATTATTATTTTAATTTGTACCCAAATAATGGAATTCCATTGTGTCTGAAGGAGCCGAAACCAGAAGACCATAGTTCTCTTTAGAAAATTATTAAGTAATCATAAATGCTATGAATCCATTTAAGGAAAGGAGTAGAGGATCCAGGATATGCTTACAACTGTTAGTGCTTTTTAAAACAATATAATGAAAGCATTGGGAGTTATTATTGGATTTACTGTACTCCCTACCCCCAGCAGAAAATGTAAAGGGGTAAAGAGAGAAAGATATTTTGCTGGATTTTAAAACAGTAGAGCTCTGAATATGCTTAGCTCAAATCTTCTTTTCTAATTTTTAGTACATTCAATGTATATGAAGTCTTAAATGATAAAAAAGAATTTGTTGTTTTTTCCAAAGGAATCATTTTAGTGATTAGATTGACTATGCTGTGTTAATACAGTAGAAGTCACTTTGTTATATAGAACCCTTTTTATAATTTTTTTTTTGGATGGGGATTAATCAGTGAACTTGAGTTTATATTCCTATTTTATCACTTTTGTGAGTTTGGCATTCCATTTGTTGGGTAGGGTGGCAGATGGAGAATCTCTGTGAAATATGAATAAGTATTCATATTTGGAGCTGAGGGCCCGCATATTTTCTACTTTGGAAAAGTCATTGGCTGTGTGACTCATTTTCTTCATATGTGAAATGGACATGTTAATATTGCCTACTTCGTATAGTCGTTGTGAGGAAAAGGCTTTGATATCTTTGAAGCAATATAGAAATGAGGTAATGTTGACTGCTCATTGCTATTTAACCATCTCTCTTCCTAGAATCTCTTATAACCCACCAGAAAGTTACGTCAAGAATGAGATGGGATGGTAGCAGTAACCTTGGCAGTAAACTGAAGCTTCTTGGGAAGGAGAAATGCTGGGTGCCTCTCTCTAAGGCCTCCCATTGCTTCTACCCCACTTGCTCTTGAGTAGTGGGCAGGCTTATGAGATTGGTATCTAGGTATTAAGATAGTAGTTTCTAAATAAATAGGACCCAGAATAGAAAATTTGACCATATAGACAAGTTTAAAATAACAAAGATAGAAAAACAGCTAAAAGCCCAAATGTCAGAAAACATATGGAGGAGAATTTAAGGTCTTCTGTAATCTACAAACTACAGAATGAATGATTTTAGGCACAGCTAGGTAGTACTGTGGATAGAAGCCTGTTGTTGGGAGGACCTGGATTCATATCTAGCCTCAGATACTCAGACATGGCCTAGATGTGTGACTTTGGGCAAGTAAGTTGACCTTGTTTGCCTAGTGCAGTGGTTCCCAAACTTTTTTGGCCTACCTCCCCCTTTCCAGAAAAAATATTAGTGCCCCCTGTCACATACTATCACCTCCGCCTTACAGTTATTCACCGCCCGCAAATGCACTTATGGCCAACACCGCCTCCCTGGATCGCTGCAGCACCCACCGGTGGTGCCCACTTTGGGAATCACTGGCCTAGTGTCTTGCCTTTCTGTCTCAGAATTGTTATTAAGAAAATAATTTTTAGTGCTTTTAAATTATAGTAGAATTGCCTCATTACAGTGATGGTGAACTTATGGCATGCAGAGTGCTCTCTAGGCACTCACCTGCCTTCCCCCACTATCTCCCTCCCCTGAGAGTTCATTACTAGAAAGGCAGAGGGACTCTGGGGGCACTGCTCCCTTCCCCATCTCTACCATGCCTAATGGCATTTTTTTTACATCACCTGCCCCTCCACCTAGCAGCCCAATAGGAGTGCTTTCTCCTTCCCCTGTGTGGGGTAAGGGGTTGGGCCTGGTACTTCATCTCTAAAAGGTTCACCATCACTTCCTTATTAGGTATAAAATTATTGTTATTACCATTGCATTTTTATAGGGCAAATATCACTTTTTTTTAAACCCTTCCTTCCATCTTGGAGTCAGTGCTAAGTATTAATTCCAAAACAGGAGAAGTATAAGGGCTAGGCAATTGGAGTTAAGTGTCTTGCCTAGGGTCATATAACTAGGAAGTATCTGAGGCCAGATTTGAACCCAGGACCTCCTGCCAATGGGCCTGGCTCTCAATCTACTGAGCCACCTACCTGCTCCACAGGGCAGATATCTTAAAAGATAGCTAGGTTCTTGTCACCGGCTTGTTGGTAGGGATGGTGATTAAGGTCTTTTTCAGAATTCTGTTTTTGCTGCTTCTTAATCCTTGGTTATCTCCTACCTTCTCTTAAAGAGAGAAGGGAGTAGAATAAGGAGGTAGACCCTCTAGTTGCATTTCCAGTTTTGAGAAAACCCAGAGGACTAAATAAGATTGTAACATTGAATTATTCTTCACTTGGTGGGTCAAGGATGTGTAAACTCTAAACCTGAAACTTAAAGGGAATGGAAATCTTAAACATATTTTATTTACTAGATTGTCTTCTCCCTTCTCTTTTCATCAACATGCATGCAAAACCTCTGAGGGCACTCTTTTCTTGTGAACGCATTTTTTTTTTTTTTGATCTTGGAAAATTGTAGAGTAAAAGAAGATGTTTTAAAGTATCTAGATTTCAGATAGGTTTATTGATTCTGGGTAGTTTTTGTTTAATCACTTTTTTTCTTAAAGTAAATCTTCTTTAGTATGAATTTAATAAAGGTTTTCAGGGTGTTAATGGGACAGGACTCATTTGCTTAAATAATTTTATTTCATTCCATTATTTTATTTTCTTCTTCTTTTTTTTTAACCCTTAACTTCTGTGTATTGGCTCCTAGGTGGAAGAGTGGTAAGGGTGGGCAATGTGGGTCAAGTGACTTGCCCAGGTTACACAGCTGGGAAGTGTCTGAGGCCAAATTTGAACCTAGGACCTCCCGTCTCTAGGCCTGGCTCTCAATCCACTGAGCTACCCAGCTGCTCCCCATTCCATTATTTTAAAATGAAAATATTAAAGAAGATTAGGTAAAGAAAATTATGCAAGTATATATGCATCATATAAATATATAAATATCTATATCATATATATAGCATTAAGTCAGTTGTAAAATATTTTGGCTTCATCATTATGAATTAAATGGAGACATTTTATAGATTGTTAAAGTTGTGATTGTTTACTTTTACAATTTCTCTAATTTCTTTCTTTTTCAGCCACGGTCTGGAACAGGATCAGTGTTTCTTAAAGGACCAGGAAAAGTAGTGATGGTTGCTGTTTGTATGTAAGTTTAGAAAATTAAACCTTTTAAAGACCAATTATGTATTTTGAAACCTGTACATCCTAGATCTGAATATATAGGTTTACCACTTGGTGTTTAGAAAAGTAGTCATTTTTTCCCCTCACATTTATTTTAAAAATAAGTTGAATCGAGTCTTTGTTTATAATTATCAGTATAGGGGTACCTAGGTAGCACAGTGGATAGAGAGCCAGGCCTGGAGTTGAGAGAACTTGAGTTCAAATCTGTCCTCAAACACTTCTTAGTTTGTGGCTCTGAGCAAATCACTTAACCCTACTTGCCTTGGCTTTGCCCATCTTCTGTCTTAGAATTGATTCTGAGATAGAAGGTAAAGGGTAAAAAAAAGACCATATAGAGTGTTTTGGTCTGTCTGTATTATTGTGGACTGCTATTTGACTGAACTTTCTTAGCTATTTATTGAAGTTGATGTACAGAAATGCATTTTCACTCTTTTCATATACTGCTAAAGTAATTAAGAAGTTCTATTAATTGACCCTGAGTGGTAGTTGTTAGTGAATATTTGTATATGTATTGTATATACAGGAAATTTTTCCCATGCTTACCAAGGAAGTAAGTAGACAGTAATTCATCCTGTATTTTCAGCCTTTTTCTTTTGTCTTCCCTTTCCTGTTATCACCATTTATGTTGATTATTAGTATCTTCAACAGAGGATATGAGGGCAAGGAGAGTTCAGATTTCAAGGATTATTCTCAGGCAATGGGCTATTCAATTAAATAATATTATATTTAATTTTTGAATGTTTAAAGTAATAGGTGATAATCATATTTTTACCAGATAGATGTCTTGAATAGGAATTGAGGTAGAGAAAAAAAGGGAATTGAGATGATTTCATTTCCTTTCTTACTGCTAGACGACTTCCTTGTTTGCTGTTCTCCCAAGGCAGAAGCCAACCTGTTGCTTTAATCTTTGGTGGATGAGAGGTGAAGAGGAAAGGAAAGTGGGATTGATATTCTTGACTGATA
Source organism: Gracilinanus agilis (assembly GCF_016433145.1). Classification (NCBI taxonomy): domain Eukaryota; kingdom Metazoa; phylum Chordata; class Mammalia; order Didelphimorphia; family Didelphidae; genus Gracilinanus; species Gracilinanus agilis. Next base: position 173,586,229 of record NC_058135.1, on the reverse strand, counting down.
TTCACTCAGAAGAAAAGAGACTATAATTCAAGCCAATAAAAGAACAGGCTTACTGTATCTTCCCTTTTTAGCATTCCTTTACCCCTTAAGCCCTTTATTCAAATGAATAGATGCTCTTAGCAACTTAGATATTCTCTCCAGTGATACCAGCTGCAACTTATCTACCTCTCTGTTCTATGCAGCTCTTATCTTTGCCCTTCTATAATTTTTCTAAAGGAAATCCACCCAGTATGCTATGGCTATTTTATAATCACTTGTTTACCACAAGGATCTCAGTAGAGGACTGTCAGTTATCCTCACTTTTGTGACATGATTAGCCCATCTTTTTCAATCATACATTTCTTTGATTAAATTCTTTACTTTGGTTCTTCATAGTTCTTAATTTGTTATGTGCTGTAGCTTGCACACCAATCACGTACTTCTCCACTGACTCTTAATTTTTACCTTTTTGGAGACTAAAGGATTCTATAGTCTAATTGCTAGAATAGATTTTGTTTAAGGGAGGAGATTTTGATTATTAAAAGAGTTTGAAGTTTCCCAGAAGCAGTCTAGTTTGCTTTCTCCTGTCTCTTTAATTATGGACTCTGTTTTTCGTCTGTTCAAGACATGATAGTGATGGATTTGTTCTGTACATTGTCCACTTACTTTGCATGTCAGAATCTGCACAGTAAGCATTTTTTATCCACTTAGTTTTTCTTTTGTGAATAGTTAAGCCACTCCTTTAATGATTGTAAATCTTGTCCTGGAATCTTCTTGGTACTCCTTGATATTATAGAACTAGCATAATGCCATTTGCAAAAAGGTGTATCAAGAAGACCTCCTCATTCCTCTTCAACTTGTTCTATCTGTTGGATCTCTGCCCTTATGATATCACACATTTTTGGCAAGCATATAGCTCCTCTTATTTATGCTTTGCTCAATATTAATAATTAAAGAATGTCAAAATATGTCTTTTAAAGAATCTTGCAAAGTTTTTCATATTCATGGAGACACATTTTTGGTAGACAGCCTTTAAGGGACATTTTCTCCACTAAAATCTTTTGAAAGAGAAAACATACATAATAAGCATAATAAAAATGATGTAAGGGGGAGCAGCTGGGTAGCTCAGTGAATTGAGAGCCAAGCCTAGAGACGGGAGGTCCTAGGTTCAAATCCGGCCTCAGACACTTCCCAGCTGTGTGACCCTGGGCAAGTCACTTGACCCCCATTGCCTACCCTTACCACTCTTCCACCTATAAGTCAATACACAGAAGTTAAGGGTTTAAAATAAAAAAAAAAATGATGTAAGGATGGAATTTGTGCAAGGGGGATGGGACAAAAGGAGGCAGAGAAGGAGTGGCTGACAGTTGAGACGGAAGAGAATTCTGGGAAATTCTCCAGAGGAGAAAGGGGAAGTGAGGTCTTTGAGGGGAGGACTGGGAGGAGAGAGGAGGAGAACATCCCAGCTCGGATTCAGTCTTGAGGGCTTCCTGAGGATCTTTCTTTGGACATTGAAACCCTGATTCCCTGGTCAAAGATTCCATTGCATCTCACCCCGCAAGACTTCAGTCATCGAGTTAGCTAAGTTTTTGGACTCCATTTTGGGAATGATCTCTTAATCTCCTTCCCCCATTACCCAACTTTACTGAGAGACCCCCTTTCAGTAAAAACTTATAATTATAGAAAGGGATAGAAATAGAATAATAGAAATAGAATCAGAAGGAGAAGTGGTGGGAGAAGAAGCTTGAGAGTGGGAACCCCAAAGGTTCCCACTCGAGTGACAGACCCCATAGAAATAGAGAAGAGAGCACCCCAAATCTCTCTGCCCTTCACTTCTTTCCCCAATCTCTGAATTGTGAATAATAAAAGCCATCGATTAGTCAGATAGCATTCCAGAGTGCCTGAGAGACAACAAAGGAGAGGGGAACCACAGCTTGGTCTGGTTGCCTCCATCTTGAAACCAAACCACCCGCTGTGAAGTTGACTGACCTCGGGGGAAGCTTGTGTGAACCCCGTCCTCATTCAGAATTGGATTGGGGTACCCCATACCTCATCTTATAGGGACGCCTCGCCCCCAACTCCTGTGGGTTAGCATGACCATCCAGGTCACCCAGTTTCGGGGTGACACCCCCTTGAAGTCTCCCAGTGTATATTTGGCCCAAAGGGAGAGCAGCAAGAGAGACTCACCTTCATAGACTCTCTCTCTCTCTCCTCCTCTATCTCCCCTCCATAAAGATCCCCAACTGGCTCTCATTATTATTAATTACAATGGGCAGCAAACAATAAGAACAATGGAATCTTATAATCTTTATATCTTTTATTTTTATGTTGAGGAAGACATGGTCTAATTTGTAATGTCATTTGCAAATCTAATTCCATACTAATCTAATTCCATACCAAGGGTTGGCAACCTTTTTGGCTGTGAGAGCCATAAACGCCACGTTTTTTAAAATGTAATTTCGTGAGAGCCATACAGTGCTCACAGTGCATGCTCTTGTAACAGCGCCTGAAAAAAAATTGACTTTATGGCTCCTGCAGAAAGAACCATATCTGGCCCTCAAAAGAGCTCGAGAGCCATACGTTGCCACTCCCTGTTCTATACAGTTCCGTACTAATACTTGACTCAGATATTCTTGATGTGTATATAGAGTATTCTCATGGATTTTATATAGATGGGAAAGTGGGCATATAGGTTTTATTTTAGTCATTTTTTTTTGGTAGATCTGAGATATTTTTCAGTGCCTTTGTTATCTTGCCTTTCTTCAGATATCTTGATTCTAACTCTTAGTGCCCTCACAGTTGTGACTCTTCCCACAAAGTTTCATCTATGTACACTTGGTCTGATCTAGCTGCTTTTCCTGCCTTGGTTCTTGCTAATTTAATTTTTGCCTCTTGAAGCATTTCAGTAAATGTAAAGTGAAGCCCAAGTATGGCGACTTCACTGCCTTGATGGTACAATAGCCCATTATAAAAAATCTTTGTAGATATCATCCTTCTTCTGTTTATTATCTTCCAGTTTTAGCCTTAGATGTCCTCAGGATGACTATTTAGTAGGTTCTCTTGCCAAGCTTATAAACTTCACTACTTCTCTTTATGTTAAGAAGCAGTATTGCTCATAATCTATCACCATCCTTTGAAAGATTTTCAAAATGAGTTTGTATTTGAAACCAGTGTTACCTTTGGCTTCCATATTTATCTACTTGACAAGTAAAACAAGTGTTTTTTGCCAAGATTGGCTTTAGGGCTATTGTTTCCTTATGATAGCAATTGTTTTATGTTGATTAAACTTCTTTGTGAAAGAACTTTGTCAACAAGTCAAGTTGGAATTTTTTTAATTGTATAGTTTTAAAAATTGTTCTCATTTCTCTTATTCTAGTTTATTATTATTTTTGATTTTTGTACTACTTGGCAATCTGACAATATACAGACAACTGATTTAAGAATGATCATGAATTTCAATAACATGTCATATCCTATTTATCAAACTACCAATTTCACCTTTTAGGTGTTACTTGGTGCTCATCATGTCTAGCACCTTCTGACTTTTCTTTTTTTGAAGAAAGAATTCACAATATGTAACTTTTTGATTTATTTTGTTCTTTATTCTTTTTTTTATTTTAAACATTTATTAATATTCATTTTTAACATGGTTACATGATTCATGCTCCTACTTTCCCCTTCACCCCCTGCATTCCCCCCACCCATGGCCAATGTGCATTTCCACTGGTTTTATCATGTGTCCTTGATCAAGACCTATTTCCAAATTGTTGGTAGTTGCATTGGTGTGGTAGTTTTGAGTCCACATCCTTAATCATGTCCACCCCAACCCATGCGTTCAAGCAGTTGTTTTTCTTATATGTTTCCTCTCCTGTAGTCCTTCCTCTGAATGTGGGTAGCGTTCTTTACCATAAATCCCTCAGAGGTGTCCTGGGTCATTGTATTGCTGCTGGTACAGAGGTCCATTACATTCTATTTTACCACAGTATATCAGTCTCTGTGTATAGTGTTCTTCTGGCTCTGCTCCTTTCACTCTGCATCAGTTCCTGGAGGTCTTTCCAGTTCACCTGGAACTTCTCCAGTTTGTTATTCCTTTTAGCACAATAGTATTCCATCACTAGCATATACCACAGTTTGTTCAGCCATTCCCCAATTGAAGGACATACCCTCCTTTTCCAGTTTTTTGCCACCACAAAAAGCGCAGCTATAAATATTTTTGTACATGTCTGATTATCTATGATCTCTTTGGGGTACAAACCCAACAATGGTATGGCTGGATCAAAGGGCAGGCACTCTTTTATAGCCCTTTGAGCATAGTTCCAAATTGCCAGCCAGAATGGTTGGATCATTTCACAACTCCACCAGCAATGCATTAATGTCCCAATTTTGCCACATCCCCTCCAGCATTCACTACTCTCCCCTTCTTTCATTTTAGCCAATCTGCTAGGTGTGAGGTGATACCTCAGAGTTGTTTTGATTTGCATTTCTCTAATTATTAGAGATTTAGAACACTTTCTCATGTGCTTATTGATACTTTTGATTTCTTTACCTGAAAATTGCCTATTCATGTCTCTTGCCCATTTATCAATTGGGGAATGGCTTGATTTTTTATACAATTGCTTTAACTCCTTGTATATTTGAGTAATTAGACCCCTGTCAGAGTTTTTTGTTATAAAGATTTTTTCCCAATTTGTTGTTTCCCTTCTGATTTTGACTACATTGTTTTTGTTTGTACAAAAGCTTTTTAGCTTAATATAATCAAAACCATTTAATTTACATTTTGTAATTTTCTCTAACTCTTGCTTGGTTTTAAATTCTTTCCTTTCCCAAAGATCTGACAAGTATACTATTCTGTGTTCACTTAATTTATTTATAGTTTCCCTGTTTATATTCAAGTCATTCACCCATTCTGAATTTATATTGGTGTAGGGTGTGAGATGTTGATCTAAACCTAATCTCTCCCATATTGTTTTCCAAATTTCCCAGCAGTTTTTGTCAAATAGTGGATTCATGTCCCAAAAGTTGGGCTCTTTGGGTTTATCATACACTGTCTTGCTGA
>NC_058135.1:173462649-173576270 GCF_016433145.1 Gracilinanus agilis | reverse complement strand
AAACCCTTACCTTCCGTCATGGAGTCAATACTGTGTATTGGCTCCAAGGCAGAAGAGTGGTAAGGGTAGGCAATGGGGGTCAAGTGACTTGCCCAGGGTCACACAGCTGGGAAGTGTCTGAGGTCAGATTTGAACCTAGGACCTCCTGTCTCTAGGCCTGTCAGAATAGAACTTTTTAAAGGACATTATTATAACATAAAACTTGGCTGTAATTTCTTTTGCCAGGTCATCTTGGGATCTCTCATATTTGTGTTTTCCCCTATCCTCAGAGTCATCTTTATTCAGGAAGTTTTCCTTCTCACTCTCATTTTAATGTTTGCCAAAGTCTCTTCAGTGGATCTTCAACTAGTTCTGAAGATTTACTTCCTCTATGGAGTCTCTGCCAGCTAATGAGAGGTGATGGCTTCTTATAAAGAATAGATCAAAAAGACCCTTTGCCTGAAGCCCAGTTCATAATATTAATTATTATAATATTAATGGTAATGTACTAAGCATTTACATAATACTTTAAGGATTTCAAAACACTTTACATATATCACCTCATTTGATCCTCACAACCACCTTGTGAAGTAGGTCTATTTATTCCCTTTTTAGAGATAAGGAGATTCGAGGTAGACAGAGGTTAAATGACTTGCCCAGGGTCATATAACTAGTAAGTATTTGAGACCAGATTTAAACTCAGGAAAATGAATCATCCTGACTTCAGGCCTAGTATGCACTATCTAGTTGCCTTGACAGGACATTGGTTACCCCCAAATAAAAAGACTTTATTCTTAGACCCATCAAAACATTTGGCTTCTTGATCTCCCTGTGATGCTGCTCTGAGGCCATGGCCTGAGAACTTCTTTGATTTGCTTCGGGCTTGATTCTGCCCGTTGACCAAGCTTCAGCTTTTGTTGTCTGCAGCACACCTCATTGTGGCTTCTTCCTGTTCAAATGATTCTTTTCCTTATGATGTGTCTTCATTGTGATACTCCATGGACTCCAAGATGAAATCCCCTATTCAATCAGACCCACTTGTCCCTACCTCATGGTACTTTCCTTTTAGTTGAATCTTATCTAAGCATACAGCTCTATAGCATGCAGAATGTACTTAGTCCTGTACTTTCACATAATAAACATACTTTATTTGTGTGTTCAAATGATCTGGAAATCATATTTTTAAAAAATAGTTCTTGGGGGCTAGGATTCTTATTTTTACCCTGTATTGCATGTTAGCACATTTGGTTTGTTTTACATATTTTGGTGATAGTTTTACCAATACCATTACAATTTGAGTTTTCTTTTCTGTCCTAGAAATGGTCTGAACTTTTTCGTCAAATTACTTGCTTGGATTTACACAGGTTCCGCAAGTATGTTCTCAGAAGCTGTGCATTCACTATCTGATACATGCAACCAGGTGAGAGATTTCAGACTTTTACTAATTTTTCTAGTCCATCAGACTTTTCTAGGTTTTATGTTGAATGCTGATAAATTTGCAGATTGAGTGAAAAGTATATTAACCTTCACCCAGTGATAGAAGGGAAGCGCTAAGTGGATAGTGCTACTAAGGTTGCTTTTATAGTTCTGCCATGGTATATAGCATTCAATACTACCTTTTAGAGACTTCCCAGAAGTGCTCTCCAGCTGTAGGAAAAGGGCCACTCTATGCTGTAATGATTTCCCTGCCTGTTAAAACTTTAAAACAGAATCTGAGAAATTTAGACAATTTAAATTAAAGTGAATGAATTCACACTTAAAAAAAAAACATTGACTTTGTGATTGTGATAATCACTACTTCTAGTTTCTTAATAATGTGTATATATAGAGAAGAATGATTCTAGAAAATTATGTTAACATTTACCCTTCTAACTTGAATTCCTTTAAACTTAAGTGTCTTACACCCCAAAACTAAACTATATCATTTTTATTGTTAGGTGTTAAATATAACTTTTCTTCACAGTTGTACAATTTCAAATGATCAGATAACTTAAATTTTTTTATTCATATTTTTATTAAGCACTTAGACATTTGACATCTTAAGAAAACTGTGTAAGGAAGGTAGTGTAAATATCAGCAACATTTTAACTTCGTAGTTTTTAAGATTATGCTTTTCAAAAGAAATAATAGAATCTTAGTTCAAAATTAAATCTCACAACTGGCCAGTTAGTTCATTATCAAATACACATTGATAAAAAGGAAAAAAGTAAGGTTCTTGTTACTGGATAAGTATTGCATATTTCCTGGAATTTCTTACTTTTTTTTTTTCATTTGACATATAACAATTATATACTCTGTGATGGACTCTGAAGGAGATACAAAAAACCTCCATGTTTTGGGTCTCTAGTTGGAAAGACAAGATAAAAGTTAAAAAAAATGCAAGATAAAAATATAAGAACTGCTTCATTAAACTAGCATATAACTAAATGGTAGATGAATGGTATGTGGCTTAGAATGGCCAGAGGAAGTTTTTTGGAGAGAAATAGGGACTTAGCCAAATATTAAGGAATATAATATTAAATTTTTAATCCACCTTTGTTAGTTTCTGGACTCATTTAAAATTGTGTCTTCAAGAAAATTCATGAAACATGAAAACATGTGAAATCTGTGTCTGTGTAAGCTTTTAGTTTTACTGACTATAATTTACTCTTTAAAGTTTCTGTTAATTTGTACAATTTGGCATTACTTCATGTTAACTTAAAAACTCTGTATTAATAATAATAACATAATAATAATATATATTCATTAGTTCTTTATTGAGTCCCTGGACACTCACTTTAGTAGATAAGAATTGGAAATCTAAAAAAAAAAAATAGAAAGTATATCACTATCTGCTCTGGAGGAGTACCTGGTCTGACTGGAAGCAGTTCTACAACTTATAACCTGAAGCAATTGTAGAATAATTCAAAGTTACATGTGATCATTTGTACAATGATGTATCAGCCAGTACACTTGTAGGGTGAAGGAATTTGTAAAGGTTAAAGAGTGAGCAACTCAAATTAAGGAAAGTTGATCAGGAGGAAACATTTTTTTTTTTGGAAAATAGAAGACTTTCCAAAAAATGAAAGTTACAATTCAGTAACTCTTTAGGTTAACTTACAAATTTAACAATACCACTTAAAATGCCAATCATATTTTATATAATTAAACAGAATTTTTGTAGTTTCGTTGGAAGAAATCTTGGTAGACTGAAATACCAAAGAATTGTTTGGTGAGTAGAAACAAGAAAAGGTATAAAGGACTTGCCCATCCAGACAATTTTTGTAAAATGATAATCATCAGTAATGTCTACTTCTGTACTGATTTAAAAAAAAAATTAGGAAAATAGATCAGGGGGTATCCACTGAGCTCGGTAGCTCAGTGGATAAGGTCCAGAGACAGGAGGTCCTAGATTCAAATCTGGCCTCAGACACTTCCCAGCTGTGTGACCCTGGGCAAGTCACTTGACCCCCATTGCCCACCCTTACCATTCTTCCACCTAGGAGCCAATAGACAGAAGTTAATGGTTTAAAAAAAAAAGAAAAGAAGAGAGAATAGATCAGTAAAACAGTTTAAATCAGAAATAAATGTAAATAATGTACATAGATGTGATGTATATATATGTGTACACACACACACATATATAAAAATGTTGCATTTTTATATTTAATGGATTCTATTGGGAGAAATGGATAGCAATGTGAAGAGAAATAAATTTAAATACATATTTCATAGTACCCAGCATAGTAAACTCCAAGATTAGTGAATTAAGTTCTTGAAACATGGAATCTTTATATTTTTTTCCCAAATATGGAGGTGATGTAAATTCTTAACTATTGAATTAATAGAAGAAAAAATAATTAGGTACAAAGTTGATGGGCTTGTAATATAAAAATCAGAAAAAAGGATTTTTATATAGTTAGAAGCAATAAAACTAAAATAGAAATAAAGTTAATAAAATGGAATGAAAAATACATGATAGGCAAAAAAAAAAATACATGATAGGCAAAAGCTTGATTTTAAATGTTTGCAGGGAACTAGTTACAAAGTCCAGTTCCCTTTCTAATGGAAAAGTGATCAGAAATTTTAAACAGAAACTAGAAAAAGACAACTAGCGGATAAGTACTTAAAGAATGATGGACCTCATTACTAATTAAAGAAATATAGACAAAAAAAAATACAAGATATTCTTTAATGCCCATTAACAAAGATAAATGATGTTAAAAACTAATTGTTGGTGGCAGTTCAAATAGGTTCTACCTTTTTGTAGTATACAACAATAGCCAAACATCAAGTAATCTCACTCTTGGAAATATTTGGAAGGAATAATGAAAGGGGGAAAAAGATATATTTGTGGGAAAATATTTATAAAGAACTCTGTCTAATATACCAAAGATTGTCTATCATGTCACCTTTCTTTTTTTTAATTTTAATTTTATTTTGAATATTTTCCTGTAGTTACATTTTTCATGTTCTTTCCCTCTCCCCCAAACCCCCCTACCCCCCTGTAGCTGACGCACAATTCCACTGGGTTTTATCATGTCACCTTTCTTAAGAGTTCAGCCAAAAGAACCCGAGAACAGATAGAAAGAAAAGGCCTTTGAGCCACTAAAACTAAAAATGACAAAAGTCAATGGAATAAAATTCCTTCTTTCATAAGATAATCTCTTATAAACCTGTTTTACTCTTACTTGATACTCATTTCGAACAGTCATGGTTTTCTGGTTTCAAAGCCCATGGTGGATTAAAAAGGAGAAGGCATATGTTATAAAAAAGAGGAGATGGAGAAACTATAGAAAACAGAAAAAAGGATATATGTAGTAATTTATGTCAACTTGTCTTGTATTCTCAGGACATTCAGGACATAGAAAGTGCACTTACTTATCTTCTTAATGATCCCCTGAATCTGAGTTGTCAAACATGGGATTGCTGCCACTGCTCAAAATAGACTAAAATGTAATTTGGAGATTACAAAGTCAATTAAAAAAACAATAAAACATAGATAATGTTCATATATAGTTTTCACAGTCACAGTATGGCCTATGGAGATCCTTATGTACAGGTTAGTGGCCCCTGTTTCTATTTGAATTTGACATCACTGCCCTATATCATCAAGAATCAGTCATTCAACAAACATTTGTTAGGCCTTGTACTTTGTGCTGAGGCACTCGGGACTCAAAGACAAAAATTAAACTATGGATAGAATATTTCCAAGAATCCAAAGAAATGCATGTGCTATTAAAAATGCATCTAATATAATTAAAAATTTAAAAGTTTGAGCATTTAGAAGGAGAAACTTAAGTTTCCAAAAAATTTACTTAAAAGTGTCTCTCTGAAAAGTTTCAATAGAAGCTTATTTAAGGACACTAGTTATTGCTGTTTCTTTTATTGCTTTTTAATATGTCCCACGTATGCAATACAAATGATGCAAAAAATTGTTTTGAAACAATGCAGACTCGTGGTAACATTTTTATTCTTTGTAGATTTTATTAGCAATTGGCATCTCTCAGTCTGGACGGAGACCAGACTCTACTCATCCGTAAGTACATTGTATTTATTTTTCTTTTCCTTTTTTGAGGTAATTATTCATTTGAGATGAGTGACTATGTTTCAGATAATTTCTGCGGTTCATATGCCATCATTATACTAGTACCTTGGATAATTTTTCAACTCTTATTTTCTAAAATAATGCTATGACTTTAGGTTGATTATTTTTTGTTGTATTGGATTAATAAGGGCAAGGACTATTTTTGAAATTGGAATTAGAACTTTTTTATTGTCTTTTGTTATAAAATATAAAGACCTTGCCATTTTAATATTGGAGAATCAGTAAACCCATGTTTTATACCAATTTTCAATTTCATACAAACCCCCAAAATACACATTTTGGTTTTGGATTAATAGTCTGTCTGAGCTAATAAAACTCTCAGCATCATAAAATGCTGCTGTTAAACTTCCCTCACACCATTTATTTTGCTTTTGTGAAATGAAAAGAACCATTGTATGGATTTAAAATTTCTCTTTTTCCAAAGCCCTTCACCATATGTCTTGGTTTTGTTACCATATCATTAATTATTTGATATGATAGTTATATTTTAATTCCACTTGGATGGTAATATAGAAGTTTTGAATTCTGTGGGTGCATAATTATGTATTGGTCCTCCTAAGACAGAAGAGTAGGAAGGGCTAGGCAATTGGGATTAAGTGACTTGCCCAGGGTCACACATCCAGGAAATGTCTGAGGCCAAATTTGAACCTAGGACCTCCTGTCTTTAGGCCTGCCTTTGGCTTTTTTTTTTTAACTGAGCCACTTAGCTGCTCCTGGATGCATAATTTTTTAACAAAAACCTACATTTAGGTTTTGAGAGCAGCATTTGGAAAAAAGACGTTATAGTCTAGACGCCTTTTGTACTAATAGGCAGAGTACTTCTCTTTTCCTAGGTTTTTGCTGGTTTATGACTAATATTTTCAAATCTCCATCCAAATTAATACTTGAGATGTCGTGATACTGCTTCCCTATATGTGTTATGTATCATATTGTGGATGGAGAAGGAGAAAGTTCTAATTAAGGCAGTTAAATAATTGATAGGTTGATTTTATAATACCTTATCTGGCATTTAGCACAGAGAAGTTTTTTCCACGGGGTTGGGGCCTAGGAAGATATCAGCAAGTATTTGAAGAACTGTTGTATAGAGATTCAACTTAGTTTACTTAGCTTTAGAAGGCAGTACCAAGAACAGTGGATGGAAGGAGCAGAATTAGATTTTGATGTAGTGAACAATTACTTCATCATTACAACCTCCCCTTACTAGAAATTGTTAAGCAAAGTCTTTATGACTTTTTGTAAGGATAATGTAGAAAGAATGTTTTTTTCTGGTGTGTTGGCTTAGTCCCTGGAGTTCTTTCTAGGTCTCAGCTTTTGTGAATCTAGAGATTTTTTATACATCTACATGAAACTGTTTTAAGGTGGGATAAAAGTTTCCTCTCAATAATAATTCAGAGAGCAGTTTTCATTTAAAGATCTTGTTTAGATTTTCATTTACCAGTCAAGATCTTTTTAAGACTTGGGTATTGGGAGTAAATTTTCCAGAAAAAAATACCTGTTGAATAATACATTTCATTTGTTGCTATAGTCTGGCATAGCTCTCCTCCCCTTCTTGAGCTATTACTTTATGCACACATTGTCCAAAGATGCTTTAAAAAAACTGGATTAAAGTATTAAGTATAAAAGGAATCAGAAGCTACATTGAAGTTTGTAAATAGTACTTACAATTTGTTGAACTGTTAAGAATCAACAAGTATAGAGGATTAAATTAAAGATAATATAAATCCTAAACTGGCTGCTCATAAAGACTAAAGAATTCAATTAGAAATTGTATCGCAAAGAAACTTAAATGCTATCTTGCTTATTAAATATCTGAATGCTTTTAAAAAAAGATTAAATTAATTTCATCAGCAGCTGTGGTACACAATATTAAAGTAGCATGATTAAATCAAAATAGGTTGTATGGAAAAGAAATTAGAAAAATATCTAAATTAAATAGTGTTCACTTTATTTTATGTGTTTTCAAGGAACTTCTAGTCACTTTTAGTTCCAGTGTTATTTTTCTGATTACTTGTGATTTTAGCACTTTAATGAGATATCAAACTCTGACAAATACACCAAAGGTTTTTTTGCTTCTTTTCCATTTTCATTGAGTTTTAAAAAAAATTTGTAAAAAGGAAGTTTTTTCTTCTGTAGCAATAGTTTTATTTGTTCTATTATTTTAGGTACGGTTTCTCAAATATGCGCTATATTTCCTCATTAATTAGTGGCGTTGGTATTTTTATGATGGGTGCAGGACTTTCTTGGTACCATGGAATCATGGGATTGATTCATCCTCAGCCTATGGAATCTCTTCTCTGGGTAATATGGTCTTTTTTGGTTTTACTCATATGAAATAAATTGTAAAAATACATTAGAACTCTCTTTTTTATACTATGGTTATTGAATAGGACTTAACATGCAGTTATATCAGAATTTTATGAATATAGTTATGTTTCAAAGTACATGTTCTGATGAGTGAGTAAAAAAAACCATTTATTAAATACTTACTGTATTCCAAATAATGTGCCCAATACTAGGAATACAGAGAAAGAAAATCATCCTGCTCTCAAGTAGGTCACATTTCATTTAGGCCAGAGGGACTAAAGGGTCAGCAGCAGAGTTGACAACAAAGTACAGGAGGCCATAGGATGCATATACTTGTCTGTACTTCATTAAAATGTAAGGTCTGTGAGAGTAGGGATTGTTTCATTCTTTGTTTTTGTTTCTCTAGTGCTTAACATAGTTTCTGGTCCATAAGAAGTATGTAATAAATGCTTTTTGCTTGATGCCCAAATCTCTATCTGTAACAGTGAGCTTGAAATAGTAGACTTATTCTCTTTTCATTTGTGGCCAGTTTCTTTTCAGAAAAGATAACATAATAATTTATACATGTTGTCTTGAATTTGAGAAATTTAAACTAATTTATAGCTATCTTGTTCTTTTGGTATTTTTTATTTGCATTATATTATTTAAGTGTGTTCTATTGCTTATGGAATCAAGGAGGTACAATGTCTAGTTCAAAATCAAGCATTGAGTAATTGGCTAATTGGTAAATAGAATGCAAGTTTAGAGCCCTTATAGAGACTATTGCCTTCTGGCAGATAAATTGATCTTTAGCATTTCCCTGACCTAATTAGATCTGACCTTGTTTCAAGTAATAATTACAATCCAGAAATACATCCCAAATGACTAACGTTTTTGTGAAGAGTAATATCTTGAAATCCCTTGGTGAAATTCCCTGTCCTCCCTCTGTTGGATAGATGAACTTAGGTTGTTGAGGTTTTACCTATAGATTAGAGAAAAATACTGTATAGTAGGTTCATTGAGTTTTATGGTGACATTCTTTCTATCCACTATCTCTATAGCACCATGTTTAAATTCCTTATTTCTCTATATATTCTCCCATTTTTCATTTTCTGATGCCATTAATCATGGTAAAATGAAAAGCAACACAGAAGAACCTTCCTATCTTCCTCTTCTTACTGAGCACTTGACTGGCTCTGGGATTATGAATGTCATCTAGAGGATGGGAGAAAAGGAGAATATAAAAACTTTATTATTATATTCCTGCTTTTTGGGTTGGCTTCTGGAACCAGCTAATGAGATTTATGAATTGGAAGACTAGAGAGCTTTCTTTTCTGTACCTCCAGTCTTCCCCATCTTTTTCTTAGGAACTCCTAAATTTTTAAACCTCTAAGCCTTTAAAATACTCAGAATGACCTTGGAATGAAGACTGGATACCATCTTGACTTACTCCTCCTCCTCCATCTCAAACCCTTACCTCATGTCCATGATTGATTTTTTAAAGGTAGGCAGGTATTTGAGGCACACAAGATCTTGGAGAGACCTGCAAGTTCTTTAAAGATCAGCTTTTCCAAACTCTTCATTTTACATATGAGAAAAGTGAGGCTGGGGATGATAGATGACAAGTACTAAATGGCACAGCTGGGATTTGAGCTTAGGTCCTCAGAATCGATATAACCCCCACTTTGCTTTTGATTATTTAAGTAGATATTTTCACATCTGCTTTACAAACTTTTAGGTATGTCTAGCTTTCTGAATAAGTTGAATTTGACAAGGCTAAAATTTGACGGTGAAGTCATTTTTTAAAAAAAATTTAAAATAAAAATCAAATGTTTAATCATCTTTTAAAGCTTATGCGTGAAGAACATTTCCCCTTATGTAGGAAGTGTATATTTAATGGTACCTACTTGGTTAGTTTTGTATAAAGACCCAAATAAATAATCTGTTGGAATTAAAATCTGTGTTCCATTTTTAGGCTTTACAAAACTGCTAAGTAGACTTATTATTGTTCACTGAAATATTCATGCTTTGCTTTAAAATTTTTTGTTTTGTAGGCTTACTGTATTTTAGCAGGATCATTGGTGTCTGAAGGAGGTATGCATTCTCATAAAGTACATATTTTATTCTTGTTAGTACTATGAATTTATTCTATTTTGGCAAGTTTTTTGCTCCTCAAAGACCTAAGAATAGTTTTTCCAAACTTAGCCTTTAGTTACTGTTTATTTAATGTCTTCTTTGTGTGATACTCCATAAATGGCCTACCCATGAATATAGAGCCCCTACAGGAAGTAAGAGATTTCATTACATAACAATAATATTAGCAATCACAACAATAATAACTAGCATTTATAGAGTGCCTAAGTCCCCATATCAATACACATTAAGTAATATAGTGGATGTTGAATATAAAGGACTGATTAGATTGACATGGTTAACACAGTTGTTAATTAGGGCGTAGTGTTGTAGTGTTATGATTTTAATTTTCCTTTGAAAGCTTCGGCTATGCAGTAGTGTCTAGTTCTTTGCCATGCAGAGTTCTATGTTCATTCAGTATGTGCTAGTCACAGTCTCCTGTTCCTTATTGGATCTTTATGTGAAGTTGATTTCACTGAATTGTAAACTACTTTGTTCATATTTGTAAAACACAAGAACAAGCACATTTTATATGAATGCTTTTCTTTTCAGCAACTCTCCTTGTTGCTGTAAATGAGCTTCGGCGGAGTGCTCAAGCTAAAGGATTGACGTTTTACAAATATGGTATGTTTCTTACAATCTAGATCAATTCTTTATCATTAGCTTAAAATCAGAGGTGTACATATTAATGCAGTCTAGTACCATTTGTAAGTAAATAGCTTCTTGTTTAAACCTTTTTTTTTTTAACCCCTTACCTTCTTTCTAAGAATCATATTGGTACCCAGGAAGAAGAGTGATAAGGGCTAGGCAATGGGGGTCAAGTGATTTGCCTAGGGTGACACAGCTAGGAAGTATCTGAGGCCAGATTTAACCCAGGACCTCCTGTCTCTGGGTCTGGCTCTCAATCCACTGAGTCACCCAGCTGCCTTCTTGTTTATACCTTTTGAGAGAGATGTAGTAAATTTCAACACAAATCTTTTGCTTTTTTCCATATTTTTAAATATTTATGCAAATTTTTGGCTTTTTTGTTTGTTTCGCTCTTTTGTATTGTTGTTGCCCTGCATAGTGACTTATATAGTAGGTTCTCAGGAATTAGTTTTGTGTAAATGGAATTAGCTCAAGCCTATTCATAGTTAAAACTCTAGCCATCAGAGATAATGTCATCCCCACCTCCCTTAGTGGGGAGGGGGATGAGTTACCCACACGTGACAATAAGTAACAAATCAAGAACAAGGGACTGCCCTTTGGGGAGTCCAAATCAGTGTAGAGGCTGCCATTTGTCCACTTGAATTAGAGGTGGACCCACAGGAAGCGAGGAGAGACACTATCTCTTCAAGTACATTGGTAACTTCCTGTGGAGGCAGTTCCCGCTTTGAACTTGGTGCTGAAGGATCTCTGCTGAGACCTCAGGCAGCTTCCACTCTGAATTGTCACGTGGGTAAGTTAGGCTGACTTCCTCGGGCTACCTTGGCGTTTCCAGACTCTACCTCAAACAGGTTTCTTGCCTCTCTGCTAAGGCTTTGTGGCTTGTAGCCTATTTTAATTAGCCTTTTAACCCTTTCTCTATTGCCCTACCTTCTACCTTCCTAATTGTAAATAAACTACCATAAAACCCATCCCGACTTGGGTCTGTTTTAATTATGGAATCAATCTGAATTATTGATTCCCGGTGACCACACCTTAAAATATATATCTATGTAATATCTAATTTTTCCCATTATTACATTGTAGAATTATAATTGTATATGTCAATATTTACATTTAAACTAAAAACATCTTATTGTCCAATATAGAGATTTCTTCATATTGATGTACATTTGCTGTGCCCATTTGTATCTTGATTTTAGAATGTGTATTTAGAATGCTATATCCAATTACGATTTCTAAAGGTTTCACTTTTCCCCTCTCATTTTGAAATGATTAAGTAATGGAAAGTCGAGATCCCAGTACAAATGTGGTATTTTTGGAAGATTCTGCAGCAGTCTTAGGAGTGATGCTAGCAGCTACTTGTATGGGACTAACTTCTTTAACAGGTAAGAAATTTCCTATTTAAAGGTGATTTGTATGAACTGTTTCATAATGTGTTTGAGTATATAAGACATTTTTAAGGACACAGAATGGTTTTATTATGGGCTATACAAATATCTGTTTATGGCAGGGATTTTTTAATATAGAGTGCATGAATTTATTCTTTCTTTATAAATCCTTACCTTCTGTCTTAGAACTATTACTAAGTATCAGTTCCAGGATAGAAGAGGGGTAATGGCTAGGTAGTTGGGGTTAAGTGACTTGCTCAGGGTCACACAGCTGGGAAATGTTGGAGGTCACATTTGAACCCAAGTCCTCTTGATTCTAGGCCTGGCACTTTCTCTACTGTACTACCTAGCTGTCCTGAGACTTCTTTTTTTTTTTTTTTTTTTTTTTTTTTAACCCTTGTACTTCGGTGTATTGTCTCAAAGGTGGAAGAGTGGTAAGGGTGGGCAATGGGGGTCAAGTGACTTGCCCAGGGTCACACAGCTGGGAAGTGGCTGAGGCCGGGTTTGAACCTAGGACCTCCCGTCTCTAGGCCTGACTCTCACTCCACTGAGCTACCCAGCTGCCCCCCCTAGACTTGTTTTTAAAGGAAAATATTGCCCTATTTTATTTTATAATCCTGAGACATTCTAATTTGTTATTAAAATGTTCTTTATGTTGTTTTAAACAAAATATTGTTAGTGATGGATATTAGCAAATAGTATAATCTTTTATTTCATTCTTTAAACGTATAAAAAATAAATATTTGTTTCATAATAGACAGCTAGGTGGTGCACTGGATAAAACACTGGACCTAGAGAGTCAGGAAGACCTGAATTTAAATCCAGATACTTATTAGTTGTGTGACCCTGGAGAAGTAACTTAATTTCTGTTTGCCTTGGTTTCTTTATCTGTAAAACAGGGATAATAAGGGGGAGCTGGGTAGCTCAGTGGATTGAGAATCATGCCTAGAGACTGGAGCTTCAAATTTGGCCTCAGACACTTCCCAGCTGTGTGACCCTGGGCAAGTCACTTAACCCCCATTGCCCACCCTTACCACTCTTCTGCCTTGAAACCAATACATAGTATTGATTCCAAGACGGAAGGTAAAGGTTTAAAAAAAATAGGGATAATAATGGCACCAATCTTGTAGGGTTTTTGTGATGATCAAATGAGATAATAAACTGTAAAATGCTTAGACTGGCATATAGTGATCTCTATTTAAATGTTAGCTATTATTAATGATGTATAAAATACCAGAAGAAAAGCACTGCAGTTAGTAAAATATGGGGGAAACTTAGTGATAAAAACTTGTCACCTAAAATATACCCCTTTGCTAGTAAAATCACAGGTTTGTTTTTTCAAATCCTTGGGAAATATGAAGAATTAATAAAGTAAGTACATGAATTTAATTCTAAAAATCCCATTTTGTGTGTCCAAAGATAATGAGTAAGAACCTTTCTGCATTCAAATATGTCATCATATAAAAAAGTATAGCTATGTAACACAATTAAAAACATAAATTAAAATTAATTTTTTTATTTCTGTTTAAGTCTTGAAAACAAATATAAATGTTAATTCTCATTTTGGAGAGAGCTGTTGGTAAACATGTACCTTTGTTGTGGTACTGTAAATCAATCCCAACTGGTCGTATATAACAAGTTACAAACCCTCTATAATTGTTTCTCTGTAAATCAAAATAAAAGTAGTAATTCCTTTAATAATATTCCTATCTGTTGTTTTTAGAATTATAGCTTCTTAGAATTAGAAAGGAATTAATAGACTGCCTGGTCTGCCTTCATTTTATAAATGAGGAAATTAACCCTTAAATTGATTCTAGGTCTCTCAGGTAGGTTGGCATTTAAACAGGAAGCAATTGAACCAAGGCTTTAATCTAGGTGTTTTGACTTGCAGTCTAGTATCTAAACCAGTTATTCCTAAAGTAGGTGGCTTCAGCGATCCAGCGGGGCGCCCCAGTGATGGCCACAGGTGCACTTGGGGGCCGTGAATAACTGTAAGGGAGCAGTGATAGTATGTGACAGGGGGTGCTAAGTAATATTTTTTCTGGAAAGGGGGTGGTAGGCCAAAAAAGTTTGGGAACCACTGAAAACTAAAAACAGACAGAATGGCCAATTATATGGGAATGGAACTGTAGTAGGCCATTAAAAATGACAAGTATGTGTTCTTGAGCCTCCTCATTTTGGCTTCTTTGCTTCTCAGCCAAAATTCTATCTTCTATAAGAAGACTTTCCTATCCCTCCTGTGGGTGTCTTCCCTCTATTATCTCCCATTTATTGGGCATGTATGTGTGCGTGTGTAGGTATAGATTTAGTATTTCTATCTCTCTCTGTATCTGTTAATTTTGTTTGTGCATAATTCTTTCTATGTTTTGTTTTGTTTCTTAACCCTTACCTTCTGTCTTAGAATTAATATTTACTTTCTATCTTAGAATTAATACTTAATATTGGTTCCAAGGCAGAAGAGCAGTAAGGGCTAGGCTTGGGACTGAGTGCCTTGCTTAGGGTCACACAGCTAGTTAGTTGTTTATGTGTTTTCTCCCCATTAGACTGTGAGCTCCTTGAGAACAGGGACCTCACTTTTTGCTTTTCTTTGTATTGTTAGTAGTTAGCATGGTGTCTGGCATGTAGTAGACACCTAATAAAAACTTGATTGATGGACTGATTGTATTTTATGTTGATGCACAATAATAATTAGGTGGAATAATGGTAGGTAAAAAAGTAATACATAAAATACATTAGTATGTAAAAACAGAATCTACATTGTAATAGAATCATAGGAACTTAGAAATGGAAGGGACCTTCTAGAACTTAACAAAGATCGGAGAAGGGAAATTTGGAGCTGTTTTAGACTTCAGTGTCAATTGTGTGTCCTTCCACCCCCCTCCACCCCTCCAGGAATTTACTCAAGTTAAAATTTAAGATCATTCTAAATGTAGCTAATTAGATTATTATCACTTTCCTTTTTTTGAAACCTGATACATTAGGAACACATATGCAGACATTTTATTATGTTTCTATTAAGAAGTCCTTTCAGTTTTGTACACCTGTTATTGCCCAGAAATATTACTTTTGGGTTTCTAAACCTAGATACCTCTGCCTTCATTCACATAGCATAGTTAAATTGGATGTTTGAAGATAACACACAGAAATTCTTTTTTGTGGCATTTTATTTTTATTAGGAAGTCAGACAACTACTGTTTGTGCTGTTTTATTTTATTTAACTAAAATGTCAATTATCAAATGAAAATAATATTTTAAGTAAGAATATTGACTACCTCACAGTTAGGAAACACATTTTATTGCACTTATAGAAATTATTGATAATTTAAAACATGTCCCTTCATATAATGTATTTATTAAAGAATATTACATAGTAAAGAACTACTGAAAGAATGAATATATTAGGATTTTAATGGAAATAGACCCCAAATCATTTCATTTATTCCCTTAACATTTAGAGTAATTATAGTGTGATCGGCTTCTTTAGTTCTCTTAAAATATCTGTTTCTAAATGTGGCTGTATCTAAATTTTTCTGTGACAGTATATATCTTAAAACACTTTTAGGAGTACTACTGAAGCTGGTTCATCTAATTGACTTTAGCATCTTGAGGATTTGGTTTTTGAGCCAAATTATCATTTAGCCACAGTTTTAAAAAAGCTTATAATTTGTCTGTGATGAACAGAACTACTTTTAATAAAGATCTTTTCCACCTGACTTAACATAAATCTTTGCAGTCAAATATATAAGAATTTCTGTCTGCTCTAGTAGTATGATTATTTCACATGAATTACATTTTACAGATTAACATGTGAAGACAAAAATAAATACAGTAACATTTCCTGAAACTATTAATTAAAGGCATCATTAAAAGATTTTGCTAGCTCATTTTGGTGTGACTTATGTTAAGGTATAACCAGTACAAGATAGGGTATGTAACTGCCATAGGAGGGATGGAAAAGGGCTTTGGAAATTGAAAGGAGGAAATAATCACTTCTACATGGCAGGGATCATGAAAGACCTCAGGGAGGGTAATGTCCTCTTACCTTGAAGAATGAGTAAGATTTTCTGCTATGGGGTGGGGTGACCTGGGGTAGGGAATAACTGAACAAAGACACAGAGATGAGAAAACAGAAAAATAAACAGTAAATAGTGATTGTTGCAGGTGTGCTGGAGTGCAAGATAGGTATAGATTACTGGGAGCTAAAAACTGGAAAATTAGGTTCATCCAAACAGTAGAGACACTAGTTTGGATTAGAGAGGGAAAAAACTAGTCAGCTTAATTAGAAGTTAAAGAGAATATTGTTATTGCAGTAGGTTAGATAGAAGGTATTGAAGGGGATATCATTAGGAATGAGAAAGGAAAGGATGGAGGTGAGAGATATTTTAGAGCTAGAAGTAATAAGATTTAGTGACTGGGGAAGTAAAAAAAGAGGACTAGGTTTTGGTGGGGACAGTGGACAAATTGGACAAAAGATGACATTCAGTATTGTTTTTTGAGGGCCATCCAGACAAAGAAGTCCTCTAGGCAGTTGAAAGTGTTGTAGGCTTAGAGAGTTTTGAAAGCCATCCTCATGGATATCATAGTGAATCTGTGAGAGTGAATAAAGTAATGGAGGTAGAGGATATAGAGAAGAGAAGAGGTCAGGGACAGAGCCTTCTTGAATGCTTACTTTTGAGGTGGAAAAGGGAAAGCAGGAAAGGATAAAGAGGAAAAAAGATAGAAGAGAACCACTAGAATTTAGAAGATGGCAGAAATAAAGAGGCAGTTCCGCATTGTTAAATGCTGAGTTACAAAAAGAATGAAGACAAATGACCGTGTCATAGATTTGATGTTTAGGGAGGTCAATGATGACCCTTCAAAAAGTGGTTTCAGAGTGGTGGCAGCAGAAGACAGATTATAAGAACTTAAGATTGTAAGAACATGGTTTTACTTATTAGTTTATTTTTACTAAATTTTAGGACACTATGAAAAATCAAAGATTTTTAATTGGACAAAGTGGACTTTTCTTTCTCTTCTATCAAAAAAGGTTAAAAAGCCTCCAACAAAATACAACACCCATTCCTATTAAAAACACTGGATAGCCTCAGACACTTCCTAGCTGTGTGACCCTGGGCAAGTCACTTAATACCCATTGTCTAGCCCTTATTACTCTTCTGAAAATTAATGGTTGGGCAATAATTTTATGAAATTATGTGGTTGCAGTATTTATTATATCTTGAGTCAGAAATTTATTTACAAAATAGAGAGGAAACAATAAAGTAGAGAAATGTGAAGGGGCAAGAAAAGTTATCTATTCTATCTTAATCCAAGCAGAAATTAATTAGCTCTCAACCAGGAAGGCCAGTAGTGAGTTTTCTCCAGAAACTAGGAAAGGAGTCAGCCTTTCACTCCCCCCAGGAAGTAATCCATGCCCATGATCCAAGCTGCAGTCTCCAGCTAAGTTCCCTCAAAGACTCTCTCCAGTCAGGAGACTATCTCCATAAGACTAATTCAAGAGGCAGGATTCATGGTTTTTTATGGTGATTTCTTGTCCATGCCCCTCTTCACAGGGGCCAATCAGTTTCTAAATTGTCTGGCACTGCCCAGGGGCAGTGTTTGTGGGAACCAGTTCTCACCTTCTTGAGGGATGAATACTCATGAAAAGACTTCACAGATTCCTGGCTGATTGAGTTTCTGAGGGTGTAAACTCTGATCATAGGATTCACAAGTTTGGGACCGAATTAAAAGGGTGGAGCTCTCTAAGTAAGTGACTTGTGAGTTCTCTCAGCACCTTTCTAGCTTCTCACCTAGTACTAAGTAGGATGTTCAGTCTTTTGTTGATTCAATTCAAAAGTAGAAAAAGGAGAGTTAATCCTGCCTTCACATAAGTAGGGGTACTTCAGTTTTAACCCAAAATAGACAAAAGGAATAAAGGATTCCCTTTCACAAGTGTAAACTCAGAGAGAACAAAGAATTCCCTTTTACATGCCTTAGAACCAATATATAGTATTGATTATAAGATGGAAGGGTAAGGGTTAAAAAAAGAAAGAACACTAGAAAGCATAGGAATAAAAAAAAAAACCTTTCCTTAAAATAATAAGTAGTGGGGGCAGCTGGGTAGCTCAGTGGATTGAGTGCCACACCTAGAGATGGGAGGTCCTAGGTTCAAATATGGCCTCAGACACGTCCCAGCTGTGTGACCCTGGGCAAGTCACTTGACCCCCATTGCCTTAAAAAAAAAAAAAAAGTAGTATTTCTTTAAAACTATCAGCAAATATCATCTGCAATAGAGATGTTAGAAGCCTTCCCAATAAGAAGTAAGGATGCCCATTATCACCACTATTATTTAATATTGTACTAGAGATTCTAGCTTTATAAATAAGAGAGGAAAAAGAAATTGAAGGAATTAAAATAGGCAATAAGGAAACTAAACTATCACTCTTTGCAGATGATAGGATGGTTTACTTAGAGAATCCTAGAAAATCAACTAAAAAACTAGTTAAAATAATTAATAATTTTAGCAAAGTTGCAGGATACAAAATAAACTCACATAAATCATCAACATCTATATATATTTCCAACAAAACTCAACATCAAGAGTTAGAAAGAGAAACTCCATTTAAAAATCACTCTAGACAATATAAAATATTTGGGAATCTATTTGCCAAGATAAATGTAGGAATTATATAAAACGCAATTACAAAAACACTTTTCATACAAATAAAATTATATCTAAACAATAGGAAAATGTTAATTGCTCATGGGTAGGCAATAAATGACATTCTACCTAAATTAATTTTATTTATTCAGTGTTCAAACTACCAAAAAACTATTTTATAGAATTAGAAAAAATAATCACAAAATTCATCTGCAAGAACAAAAGGTCAAGAATATCAAGGGAACTAAAGAAAATAAAGGTGGCCTAACAATACTAGTTTTCAAACTGTACTTACTATAAAGCAGTAATCATCAAAACAATCAGATACTGGCTAAGACATAGAAGGGAGGATTGATGGAATAGACAAGGGGTAAATGACCTCAGCAATCTAGTGTTTGATAAACCTAAAGATCCTAGTTTTTGGAATAAGAACTACTGCTGGGAAAATTGGAAACAGTATGGCAAAATTTTAGGTTTAGATCAATTTCTCACACCCTATACCAAGTGTGAAGATGGGATTATACAAGATAAGGTCAAAATGAGTATATGATTTAAATATAAAGAGTGATATTATAAGTACATTAGGGGAACATAGAATAGTTTACCTGTTAGTTCTATGGAGAAGGGAAGAATATATGAGATAGAAAACATTATAAGATATAAAATGAATAATTTTGATTAAATTAAATCATGTTTTTATATAAACAAACATAACCAATGTAACCAGGATTAGAAGGCAAGCAATAAACTGTGGAGAAAATTTTTAACAAACTTCTCTGACCAAGATCTCATTTCTCAAATATATAAAGAACTACATCAAATTGATAAGAGTTCAAGGCATTCCTCAATTGATAAAGGGTCAAAGAATATGAATGGACAGTTTTCAGATGAAGAAATCAAAGCTATAAATAACCATTTGAAAATATGTTCCATATCCCTCCTCAATAGAGAAATGCAAATTACAACAACTCTGAGGTACCACCCCACACCTATCAGATTAGCCAGTATGATAGTAAAGGAAAATGATAAATGTTGGAAGCAATGTGGCAAAATTGGGACACTAATGTTTTGCTGGTGGAGTTGTGAATTGATCTAACCATTCTAGGGGGCAATTTGAAATTATTGCCCAAAGGGCTGTAAAAGAATGCATACCTTTTGATCTAGCAATACCACTACTAAGTCTTTATCCCAAAGAGTTAGAAAAAAAATGGGAAAGGACCTGTTTGTATAAAAATATATAGAGCTGCACTTTTTGTGTTGGCAAGGAATTGTAAATTAAAGGGATGTCCCTTAATTGGGGAATGACTGAACAAATTGTGGTGTATGATAGTGATGGAATACTATTATTGTGCTATAAAGAATGATGAACAGGATGATTTCAGAAAGAACTCATAAGACCTAAGTTAACTGAGGCAGAGTTTAATAAGCAGAACCAGGAGAACATTATACACAGTAACTGCATTATTGTGGAATGATCAAATATGATAGTCTTTGCTATTAACAGCAACACAATGATCCGGGACAATTTTGAGGGACTTATGAAAAAGGATGCTATCATCCCTAGAGAAAGAACTGTTGGAATAGAAATGCAAATGAAAACATATGATTCATCACTTGTTTATTTGGGTATATGAATTGAGGTTTTTTGGTTTTATAAAGATTATTCACTTACAAAAATGAATAATATGGAAATATGTTTTGCATGATAATACATGTACACTCCAGATTGAATTGCTTGTCAGTTCCGGGAGTGGGGAGTGAAAACTCTCTCACCTGTATAGAATAAAGGTATCATCCTAGTCACACAAGATATGTTAAATTAGTTAAAACATAAATAAATTGGTGCTTGCTTTGGTTATCCAAAGATTCCCTATAAGTTCATTAATTGTAAAAACAGAGGAAGGAAAGTAGTTATTTCCCCAGACTTCTAGATTTTTCTCATGTTGATTTTATGAAACTGCAAAGGAAAAAAGAAAATAACATTTTCTGATAAATATTTAAAGAAATTTTCATCTTCTCAGCATTGTTAATATTTATGTTGTATGTTTCACCTGAAAGCATTTTTGATTCCCTCCCATGAAGAAAATAGGTGGTAACTTATAGCTCTTCTTTGCAAAATTCTTGGACTTATAGGAACCCCATTTACAATAAAATTGTAATACTTAATGAATTTCATAAAAACAGTTTACTTAGGGAATCATGAATGAACTGCATATCACCCAGTCTCCTACAGCAGCTGTACTATATTGAAAAGATTCAGGATTAGAAGACTTGGGTTCTGGCATTTACTAGGCAGACAACTTAGCCTCTTTGACCCTCACTTTCCTCATTTATAAAACAGGAGCTCCAATTGTCAACCATCCCATGGACATAAGGGAAAAGTGATAAATTATAGAATTTAAAGCACTCTATAAATGTAAGTTGTTTGGTCTTTTGTCCACTGAACCTCATTGATACGGGGGGAGATTTGACTGATAATGTAAAGTGATAAAAATGAAATTTATTAACTTAAAATACATTTTATTTAGGCAATCCACTCTATGACAGCCTGGGTTCTTTAGGTGTGGGAACCTTATTGGGAATAATATCAACGATTCTCATCTACACAAATACAAACGCACTTTTAGGGAGATCAATCCAACCAGAACAAGTGCAACGGCTAACTGAATTATTGGAAAGTGACCCATCAGTAAGGTAAGAATTTTTTAATAGGACCAGCAAATTTTATATTTTGAGCAAAGTAAAAAATGGGTAAAATGTTTTTTACTTATTTTGAAGCATTAATGATTAATTATTAAAGCATTTATATATTTGTAAACTCCAGTAGTATTTTTTCCCCAAATACATGTAAAAACAATTATCATTCTTTTTTTAACATTATGAGTTCCAAATTCCTTCCCTTCCCCACTTTTCTCCCCCCTTCATGAGATAGTAAGCACTATGATGTCGGTTATACACGTGTTAGCATACAAAACATATTTCCGTATTTGTTATATTGTAGAAGAAAACATATTAAAAAAACCCATGAAGAAAATAAAGTGAAAGGTGACATGATTTTATCTTCATTCAGACTCTTTATCAGTTCTTTCTCTGGCTTTGTTATAGTTCATTATCAGTTCTTTCTCTGGATTGCATTTTTCATAATCATTAATTACATTTTCAAGAGAGATTGTGGAAACTTAATACTTGGAACTTTTAATTTTTCTGAAATGATTTAGTCATAACCCTGTCTGAAATCATTGAAAGTACTAGATGATCTTGTTAAGTCCTTTAAGGATCCTCCTTTTTAACCTGGAGCTTTTAGGTGGTATGTTGATAGAAGCTAGGAAAGTAGCTGACTCTACTTAGTTATAGAATTTTGACATTTTAAACAGTTTAAATTTAAATTATGGTTCAAATATTTTAAAAAGCCAAACAGCCCCATAAAAGTCCTTTTTTCATACCTCATTGTGAAGGGCATGTCAGTGGAACATCAATTCTAGGAGATTCTATTTAGCTGGAAAGATTTCAGGTATTGTCCCAGAATAGGATGTTTTTGGTAGCAAAGTACTGAGAGGCTTATCATCTAGTGGTTAATCACTAAGTGATGTGTTTTTTTTTGTCATGGCAACCCATGAGATAATCAGGCAAAAAAAAAAAAGATCTTTAGTTTTGTGTGGCTTCCTATAAATCTATAGTGATATTGGCAGGGTAGTGTGAATGGTACCACAGATATATATATTAAATGCTTGTTGACTTTTAAGTAAGTTGACTTGTCCAGTTACCAGTTAGTTGATATACCACTGGAAGAACTGATCTGTATTAATATTTCCAAATGAAATCTGACAGTATAAAACAATTGCAGATAAATGAAAGATTGGCTTATGGGTTCTCTTGGCAGATTAGTTTTATCTCATGATCCTAAAGGCAATAAGTAACCTTATTTCATGGAACATTTGGTCCTCTTGTCTTGCATTGCATACATTGAGTATAAAAAAATCACTAATATGATGACAGCTTACTAAATAATTCATTGTTTGGAGGGGCTGTGAATTGGTCCAGCTGTTCATGAAAATAATTTGAAATTATGCAAAAAATGTTAACTAAATTGTTCATACTTTTTATACAATGATCCCCCTACTGATCATATACTATTAGAAAGTCAGTATCAAAAAGAAGTATACAAAATATAGCATCTGTAGCAGTGCTCTTTGTAGCAATAAAAAAGCAGAAAACATGCCTATTGATTGGGATTTGGCTGAGCAAAAAAACATGAGTGTGAAGTGATTCAAAATGGAGAAAGTAGAGACTAGTATAGACTGTGATGCAAATAACAACTAAAAGTAAGTAAACCCTGTTGAATTGAACTGACTTGGTCCTAGAGAGCTGATAAGTGGACACACCTTCCTCTTCTCAGTAGAAAAGTAATTCCAATATGGAACAAGATGTATACTATTAGATTGGATGCTGTGTTAATTGGCTTAAATGTTTTTCTCAGTTATAAGGAAGGATTTAGGTAGGTAGGGGGTAGGGTTATGGGAAAATAACTTGTAAAAGCAAAAGGTGATAATTAAAATGCATTTTTTAAATGTTTTGAAAAGTTAATCATAACATATGCACTAGCATAGAAGATTTAGAGGTTGAGAATTTCTTGGAATTAACAGTTGACAAGATTTCCTAAATCAGGTCAATATATAGAATGATGCTTCAAGGCTTCAGTTTGAAGGTGAAGATGGTAAAAAATGTGACTGAAAATTATGACACAGAGGAAGAATGAGAAATAATTAAACTCAACCCAGTGTTGATATACCCAAAAAATATAAACTTAAGAAAGAACTCCCTTTGTGATATGAACTACCAGGAAAACTGAAAAATGTCTGGCAGAAATTAGGCTGAGATCAACATCTTATACTATATTCCATAATGAAATGGATGCAATAATAAAATTCCATAGTAAGATGCCAAAATGGATATATATGAATATTAAAGATCATACTTTAAAAAAATTGAAAGAAGCATATCTTTCACAGCTATAGATAAGGATAAATTCTTACTAAATGAAGGGTTGGAAGCAATTACAAAAGATAAAATAGTTAATTTTGACTATATGAAATTATAAAGCATTTGCAAAAACAAATGAACACATCTAAGATAAAAAGGGAAGAAATTGATTGGGAAAAATTTTCATCATATATTTCTGACAAAGTTTGATATCTAAGATAAGTAGACAACTAACAAATATCTAAACCCAAAAGCTATTCCCCAATGGATAAGTGATCAAAGGATAACAACAGTTCTCAAAATAATTGAAAACTAATAACTGTGAAAAAAATGTTCCTTATCACTAATAATAAGAGAAATACAAATTAAAACAACCCTGGGGTTTCACCTAACATGCAGTAAGTAGGCAGAAATGACAAAAAAGGGAAAATGACAATTATTGGAAAGGCTGTGTGACAGTGAGCACACTAATGTCCTCTTGGTTTAGTTACAAATTGGTCCAGCATTCTGAGAAGCAAGAAGTCACTGAATGACCTTTTGGTCCTTTTGACTTGGTGGTAATACAACACTTTTATCACAAAGAGATTTAAGAAAGAGAGGAAGGACTCAAATATATAAAATTATTTGTAGTAGTATTTTTGATGTAAAAAAAACCTGAATTAAATGGGGCATCCATCATTTGGTGAACGAGTGAACAAAATGTTACATGAATGTGATGGAATTATTGTACCAAATGAAATAATGAAAGAGGTAAATTCCAAGAAACCTTAGAATGCTTATTTGAATTTATACAAAGGGAAGTAAACAAAACTGAAAAGAATTTATATTATAACATTGTAAAGTAAAACGACCTTGAAAGCCTCAAGAACCTTAATCAATGCAATGACCAATTCAGAACTCCATCAGGAGGATGATGAGATTTCAGATATCAGCTTATCCTGGATGAGGCATATTGTTTCCTGTAGACAAAACCAAACAGAGCTACTGATGGAAAATAGAGTTACCTGGAGATATAACAGATAAACAGATTCCAAAGAAAGTTATAAAGTTAAAAATCCTAAAAGGTGAAGTTAATTTTAGAGGAAGTAAAGTACCTCATTTGACGATAACAAATTACTTGGCTTATATTTTGAGCTTTGTCCAATTTTGAAGTAAATGCAGTTACTTAGATGGATTGAGAGTGGTTTGTAGATGGGAGTTGTAGTGTTAAATTTAATATTAGACTTGGTGACTTAATCAATCAAAATGAAAAAATCTATGATGGTTCCTTCAGGAAATCCAAATAATTGCCATGTAAAATGTTGAGAGGTTATCTTTGTAATGGTGTAGTGAGAAAACACTTCTAAGTAGACCTTCCACACACATGTTTTTAAGGCAATGAAATCAGTGATAACACTTCAGTAAAAAGGGCAGGCCCTGTCGCACAGCTATTCTTGCTGTTCATTTCATGAGAGAGATGATAATAGGCATAGTTTCAGCTGTTTGTACTGCCTTATTTTGGGGGTCTTTTTTTAACCTTGTAATAAACTATAAATTGAAGAAATCAATATCTAGTAAGCAATTATTGAATGAAAAGACTGGATAAATTTGATAATCTGTGGTAAGCAATCAAGATTCATGAGATTATTTTAAAGAGTAGTGACTATGTGCCTCAAAAATGATTTCATGTACTTTTTGGAGCAATTTTATGTCTGGATTTGGTCTATATGTATGGGTATGAAGTAAAAGAGGAGTTTTAGAACATGTGTTAATATTATCTCTAAATATTTGTTTAATAGCAAAAATTATTTGAGGGTTTTGAATGATAAAAGCTTATGATGGTTTTATATAAAACTTTAAAATTTACAAATAAGATTTTTTTCTTCAGAGAATTTTGTGTTACTTTTCCAGTGATGAATAAGTGATTCTTTCTTATTCTCACCCTAGATATCTGGTAAATTTAGCATACCCCCTCCCCCTTTTTAAACCAGGTAAGCTCTGTTTTAGGCATTAGTATTCAATAACCTTTTCAGGAGCAAGTCATATCAATGACAAATTCAGTAGTAGTACTTAGGTATATTCCTTTTTTTTTTTTTTTAAACCCTTACCTTCCATCTTGGAGTCTTGTATGGCTCCAAGGCAGAAGAGTGGTAAGAGTAGACAGTGGGGGTCAAGTGACTTGCCCAGGGTCACCCAGCTGGGAAGTGTCTGAGCCCGGATTTGAACCTAGGACCTCCTGTCTCTAGGCCTGGCTCTCAATCCACTGAGCTACCCAGCTACCCCCCTTAGGTATATTCTTATCTAGCTTTTCAGATTAGTAGATTTCACTGCCTTCAGAAGTCATAATGTTTTGCTATGTAAGGAATATTTTTAATTAATTTTTTTCAAAAGATCCACCTTTCCCTCCCACTACTTCCAAACCTTAACAAGAAAAAACTTGAAAAACAAAACCCAAATCCTCTGTTATAAACATACAATCAAGCAAAACCAATTCTTGCATTGGGCACATCAAAAAGATATCTCTCAATCTTTATTCTTATATGATTAGGTCACTTTAAGTGAAATATCAGCTATGGTTTGTTTGTTTGTTTGTTTGTTTGTTTTTGTATAAAAGCAGGTAAACCTAGAAGAAAGTGAAATTCTAAAGAGTTGGTATTGTGGTATCCTGGATAGAGGGCTGGGCTTGGAATTAGCAAGAGTTGGGTTCAGATCCTTCCTCTGACTTATACTAGTTGTGTGACTATCGGCAAGTCCTTTGACCTCTTAATGTCCCCAGGGAACTCAAGAGAAGGCATTCCCACCCTGGGAGTGCTCTGTCACTGATTAAATTACAGGGCTTTGCCTGTCAAAAGAGAAAAAAAATTTGAACGGGCTGGGGGGGGGGGCAGGGTTTGGACGTGTTAATTTTCTTCCTTTATAAATTGGGCCAAGTGAAAGTAATAATGTTGCTTAGATGTGTTTTGACTTTTCGTTAACCTGTTTATGGAGTTTTCTTGGCAAGGATAGTAGAGTGGTTTGTCATTTCTTTCTTCAGAGGATTAAGCAAACAGGTTCAGAGACTTGTCCAGGATCACACAGCTAGTAAGTATCTGAGGATGGATTTGAACTCAGGTCTTCCTGACCCAAGGCTCAGTGCTCTACCCACTGAGTCACCTGGATGCCTCCTAATAATAATAACCATTAGCATTTTAACAGCACTTTAAGGTTTAAAAAGCACTTTGTTACCTCATTTGAGAGAGAAGAAAACACGGCAACTTTTAGTACAGAAACTACATATAATTTAATAAATGCAGTCTGTATAACATGCAAGATCAATGCTAGTAGCTGTATAGATTATTGCCAAATCTTTTAAGTACCTACCTATGCAAAACAAACTAAACAGATTTTTGTTGTTGTTCAGTTGTTTTTTTTTTTATCTCATCTGACTTCATTTGGGGTTTGCTTGGCAAAGTTACTGGAGTGGTTTGCCACTTCTCAAGTTCATTTGACAGATGAGGAAACTGAGGCAAACAAAGTTAAGTGACTTGCCCAGGATCACAGGGCTGGTAATTGTTTGAGTTCAGATTTAAACTCAGGAAGATGATTTGAGGCCTAATTCTCTAGTCTCTAGGCCAGTGTGCCTATGGCACAGGTGCCAGAGATGGCCCGCAGAACACTCTGTGGGCATGCAGCCATCCTATCCTCCCACCCTCCAAAGTTCATTACCAGAAAGGCAGAGGGCCTTGGGCCGATCTATTCCCCTCCCCCTCTCCACATGTACCTCTCATTTCCGGCCTCTCTGCCCAGCAGCCAGTGGGAACACACAGGGGCCAGGTGGCAGCTCACAGGTGGCAAAGCTGGAGGGGAGCAGAGTGCTTGTGCCACTCCCTTCCCTCTCTCAACACTTGCTGAGGACATTCCTCCCTTCACCTGCCCCTCCGCCCAGAAGCCCAAGGGGAGAGTTTCCTCCCCTGTGTTGGGTAAGGGCACACTCAGCACTCAAGGTGGGGAGGGGCATAGCATGTGGTCTCTGGGGATGAGGGGTGGGCAGGCCCTCAGTCTAGGGGGTGGGTTGGGGGCAGGGCCTGGCACTCCATCTCTAAAAGGTTTGCTTTCATTGGCTCCAGGCCACCTGCTGCCATTCTCCCTATGCCCCGCCCCCTTTTAAAACTAAAGAAATAGAATGCCTTTATTTATTTATTTATCCATTTATTTATTTATTTGTTTGTTTGTTTGTTTTTTGATCCTTATCTTCTATCTTAGAATCAGTACTGTGTACTGGTTCTAAGACAGAAGAGTGTTAAGGGCTAGACCATGGGGGTTAAGTGACTTGCCCAGAGTCATACAGTTAGGAAGTGTCTGAGGCCACATTTGAGCCCAGGATCTCCTGTCTCTAGGCCTGGCTCTTTATCCACTGAGCCACCCAGCTGCCCCAGATAGAATACTTTAAAAAGTCAGAGACCACTTACAAATGAGAAGAGGCAAAAGATATTTATCAGTGAGTATCTTCAAGCCATATTAGATGACATCACTGGGGAAAATGAATTTTAAGCTTGTAATTAATTACCCTTTAAAAATTTGTATTTCTAAATGTGTATATTTTTTGCTTGCTTTTAGGGCAGTTCATGATGTTAAAGCCACAGACCTGGGACTGGGTAAAGTTAGATTTAAGGCCGAAGTAGATTTTGATGGGAAAGTTGTTACTCGATCTTATTTGGAAAAGCAAGACTTTGACCAGATGTTGCAAGTAAGTTACTTAAAAATTCTCATGTAACTACTTTTTTTGCCTATGATCAAGTATATGTTAAAAATTAGAAATGAGCAAAATTTTCTTCCTTTTAGAAATTCAAATTCTTTCTGTTCTTAAGTTGATAACACAAATTTGATGTCAGTTCATTTACAATACTGGTAAAATCGGCATCATTGGAACTGGAGGTGAATATGTCATCCTGATGAGATTATAGAGAAAACATGGAGGGTGATGGAGGATAAAATTAAAAGAAAAACTCTTTTCATCATAGATGGTACAAGTATACTCATGGATTCTATATTCAGAGAATAAAGGTTCTTTGTAGGCATAGGATAGGGATAGGAACTAAACCTATAATTTCATTAATGTAATAAACGTCTGAATGAGGAAATTCTTCCCATGTAGGTCAACAACTTCTCTGCAATTTATATAACCTTAGAGAGTTGCTCATAGCATGTGGGGTTAAGTGACTTTCCCAGAGTCTCATAGCTGTAGTACAAGGTAGCACTTGTCTTTGTAACTCCTGAGTCTAGCTCACTCTTCAATGTTCCCTCTTTATAAGTATGCATTTGAAAGTAAAACACTTAGGATATGTGTCATTGCAAAAGAAAAGTAGTATTGGGACAGCTGGGTGGCTCAGTGAGCCAGGCCTAGAAGTGGGAGGCCCTGGGTTCAGATGTGGCCTCAGACACTTCCTAGCTGTGTGACCCTGGGCAAGTCACTTAACCCCTATTGCCTAGCCCTTACTGCTCTTCTGCCTTAGGACCAACACACAGTAGTGATTCTGAGGCAGAAGGTAAAGATTTAAAAAAGAGGAAAAATACTATCCTGTTTCCCTTAAGCACAAGATTAATACAAGATTTGATTCTTTGACTGTAGTATAATTTTACTCTTTTTCTTTAGGACAAACAACTTTATTTTAAAGATTATTTTACTATGTGTGCTATGGAATCTAAAGTATTTTGTAATTTTCAGAAAGAAGCAACATTATTGAAGAAACAAGGAAGGAATAGTTCTCCTTTTAAAGCATGTGGCCATAGTGTGTTTGCCACATGCCATTATAACCAGCAGGCTAGTTGCCATTAACTTCCCCTTCACCACTTTGAGAGTTGTTAGCTGGTTTGCTATCATTTCCACAGCTCCTACTAAGACATAACACCTGATTAGTATCTCTGTTTCCCTTCTGTATTAAAGGAGATCAGAGACTGGTACATTTGCAAAGGCTGTGCCCTGCTTTATAGAATAAAAGGACACATGTTGAAACATGAAATAGTAGATTCTTGAGAATTAAACATAAATGAAAAGTTGTATTATTTTGAGTTATTTAATATTTAATGTAATAAAATTATTCTTGCTTCTTGTATACTCCCTACTTTTCCTTATTCTGACTTGATATAAAGATCAATAATTACAACCAATTAGATGAACTTTTTTTATTGTACTAGCATTTTGTGAGCAAATTTTATTAGATATGTGTTTAATTGGATAGACTTTAACATATTTTTAACATATGGGAAGTTCTTAATTCTGAATTTGATTTTTTTTTTGCTACAACCAGTGTATAGATATATATTATTTAAGAGAGAATCATGTTTTTTTTAATCACTTCCCATTCTCTATCTTAAATTGTGACTTTTAAAAATGGTTTATTTCCCTATTTTTATTCCCTTTAATTTTCTTTTGCAGGAAATTCAGGAAGTAAAGACTCCTGAGGAATTAGAAATCTTTATGCTTAAGCATGGTGAAAATATTATTGATACTTTAGGAGCTGAAGTAGATCGACTTGAGATGGAGTTGAAAGTAAGATGTATTTAAGTGTAAATAGCAACCACTAATAATCCTGGATTTGGAATATAAAGACCTGGGGTCATTCAAATTCTTATTGCACCTTAATTACTATATGACCAGAGACAAGTCACTTTACCCTTTTGGGCCTCTGTCTTCATCTATAAAATAAGAGGATTGAGTGAGATGATTTCTCAAGAGGCTCTCTATCTCTAAATCTTGTGATGCTACTTTTTAAAAAATAACATTATTTCCCCCCAATTACATGTAAAGGCAATTTTTTAACATTCATTTAAAAAAATTTTTGATTTCCAAAGTCTCTCTCCTTTCCTATTATCCTTACCTCAATTCCTTCCCACCCTTCCTGAGACAGTAAGCTGATATAGATTTTACATTTGCAGCCATATAAACATTTTCCCATATTAGTCTCAGTGACCTTAATAAAATGAGTACTCTCACCAAAGTTGCCAATTGTAATCCATTCATTACTTCTTCTCATGTAATTTTTGTAAAAGTCCTTCCATAAACCCTTTACAGCAGGTACTGTAGGTATGGAAATCATTCTTCTAGATCCTTTATGCTTTGTGAATATTTCTCCCCATCTGTCCTTTTGAATGGTTATTTTTATTCATTTCATCACTGGTAATATTCTGCAGCCTCATCTCTTCTTTTGCATAGCCTGTAGTTTTGACTCTTTTGAGATCATTGTTCTTCATGGTTTGCAGGTATATGGCATCCCTAGAAAAATACTGTTAAATGGAAGAGCATTAGTTTCAGGAAGAAGCTTGGATTCAAAGCACTGCAATTCCCCCAAAGCCATCACACCTACTGCCTTCCACTTCAGTTCCCATATTTAGCTTCCAACTTCATGTCGTTGTCTAAATAGATGTTGTGACTACCTGCAGCCACAAATTAATATATTTGTGGGCGGACACCTGAGAAGGAGAGTTAGAAACCAAGGGAAAAATGGGTAAAGGGGATAGAAAGAGAGAGGGAACACAATAAAGGAAGAAAGACTCAGAGACAAGGCTTCAAGAACACGGGATCCAGCATGCATACTCCTCTGATGGTAGTAGAGAGAGGGAGAACTACATGTGTCCCCAATTTTTTATTAGAGAATCAAGAAATGGGGAATGGGAAGTAGCTAATGAACATGTGACATGGCATATTATTTAACATTGGCTCAATTGACAACCACAACATCAGAGGAGGAGGTTAATTAAACATGTGACCTGGTAGAATATCTGCTCTTTCAAGGTAGGAGCTAGCTGTGGCAGCTAATGCCCTGCCTGCCCAGGAATTTTCCTAACCTTTGGATTGTAGGTTTGGAGAGTGGTCAGAATTAATAGAGTACCAATTAAATACAATGAATAAGAAATAATATGACCATGAGTCTGGTACATGAGCACGTAGTACATCAATAATACTTTCAAGATTAGACTATACCTGGGATACCACAGACGTTCTTTAACTCACTTGGTTTTTCCTGTGTGAATAGTTTGGTCTGATTCTTCTGAGTAATTCTGGACCTCATGGAGGAGGCTCTGCAGAGTTCTAGGTCTCAGTGAGATCATCAGTACAGAGTCATCTGTTAAAAGGCACATCTAGAGGACACCCTGTCTGTAAGGAATCTTCATTTGGACCTTGCTCTGACTTGGACCTGATCTATGGTAGTGCTCTTTGACAATAATTAGGTGATAGATTTAGAGCTTGAAAAAAACTCTCAGGTTTGTCTAGTCCAGCCCCCACGCCTACCTAGGTCATATGACTTGCCCAGGTCCACACATTGAGCAAAGTCAGGATCAGATTGAGGCATTCTGTCCTTGGATCCAGCACATTTCCCACTGTGCCATATTGGCTTAAAGATTTGTAGTGTTTAACCTGCTCCTTTCCCCAATTTTTCCAGTCTTCTATCTTACATTCCTCCCCAATCTCCTTCTCCTCCCTTCCCTCTACTTTACAATTCAGTGACACAAGTCTCCTTGATGTTCCTCACACAAAGCAGTCTCTAACTCCATGTATTTTCATCAACTGTCTTCTATGCCTGAAATTCTCTTCCACATCTCTTTCTCCTGGCTTCCATGGCTTCTTCAATTCACAAATAATATCCCATCTTCTATAGGCTCTTTCCTGATCTCTCTTAATAATAGTGCTTTTATTCTGTTGATTATCTCCAGTCTACCCTATGGAAATCTATCTGTCTGGTTTATAAGTACTTTCTTGATTTTTTTTTTGGTTTTGGTCTGTTTTCTTTCACAACATGACTAATGTGGAAATAGATTTTCCCCAACTGTAGATGTATAACTTATATCAGATTGCTTGCCTTCTCAAAGAGAGAGGATGACAGGGAAAGAGGGAGAGAGTTTGGGACTCAAAATTTTTAAAAAACAAATGTTAAAAATTTTTATGTGTAATTAAAACAATATTTAAAAAACCGAATGCTTATGCTGACAAAAAAATGCCTATTGAATTGCTTTATCCCAATCATATTTTCTAGCAATTTTTTATTAAGCAATTGCTACAACTTCATATTTATTTTTTAAAACATTTTTATTTTGTTAAATATTTCCCAGTTGCAATAAATATTTTTCAACATGCATTTAAAAAAAAAATTTGAGTTCCAAATTCTCTCCTTCTTGTCCCTTTCCCTCTCCTTAAGAAGGCAACCAAAATTATTTTGATTATACATATTAAGTCATGCAGACATATTTCCATATTAGCCATACAACTTAATATTAAAGTCACTGAGCATCAAACTACAAGTTAATTTGACTTGGAGAATCTTGTTAAAGTTCCTTATAGATTTTCCTTTTTCCTTTATTCTTTTCAACAAATGGTAGGTAATCTACATTTATTTCTGCAGGAAAATATTGATATGTGTTGATAGTTACAGCACATAGTGATTCCAGGACTAGCACCATGCTGTAATAATAGATGGAATTTATTATGTAATTTATATATATTATCTTATTTGATCTTCATAACACCATAATATTAACATGAAGTAGGCATCACAGATATTTTTCTAATTTTACAAAGGAGAAACCAAGTCTCCAACCTGTCCATAGTTACAGAGCTATTTAACTATTTAAGTAACAATATATGATTTAAACCTGTCCCTTTCATGTCTTCATTGTTGTCTGTTTGCCTTTATTAATTATGAGCACTGCCAAGTGAGGTAATTAAGTGTCCTTTGTTTCTCTTTGCTCTTGGGCACACAATAAGCCAACTCCAATAAACCTTTTATTTATCTTTCTACAAAGAACTCATAAGTCATCCTTCTATTTCACTGCATCTTTTTCATGTTTTCTGACTTTATTTATAGAAAGAATATCAATATGATATGGCTAAATTTTTTCTAGGAGTGTAACAATTTGTCATTTACTTGACAAAATTCTCATTTAGACGATCAACAGTTAAATTGATGCTTATTAGATGTTTTAAAGTCTATGTGATTATTTTCACCTTCTGACCCTTTTCCACTACTACATTATTGCTTCTGTAGACATGGGAGGAGTCTGCCTGGACTTGAGGGTTATTCAGTATTTTTATCTGTTTCATTTTAGTTAATCCTAAAGATTTTCCTTTATAAACAAATATTTTCATATATATGTGAGAAATGTAAAAAACTTTAGATATGTTTTTCTAAAATATTAGGACAGAATTTGGCTGAGTATATGTGTTTATTTTGCTTTTTGTTCATCGGATATGACTTTTAGGTTTACGGTTTGTCTCTGCTCACTTGGAGAGCATTACTACTTATCATAGTTTCACTGAAATATTATCTGTTTAACTTTTCTGAAATATGGTCCAATATTCTCAAGGTGTCATTTTATTTATGGGCACTTCAGTTTGAGGATAGACCTAATGAGAAGTAACTTTTAAATGGTTTTAAACCGACAGTTAATATTTCATGAGAACACATTCCCAATGAGTGGCAAATTACTAGTCCTTTGCTTTTTAAAAGAATTTTAATCCAAGTTGAAAGAGGAAAAGAAGTGCTATGTGGCTTGGTTCTTGCTTCTTAATATTGTAGTTTCATGGAGAGTTCTCTCTAGAAATGTAGATTGCAACTCATCTATGCCTGCCTATCACATATGACTCTTATCCATATCCTCCCAAAAGTTTGCCACAGGAAATCCACCCAACATTCGGTAGCTTTTTCTTCACTTTATCCCAACATCTTGATGGTATCAGTGGAACATACTGGCTGTCCACCAGCCATCCCTCTTTCTTACCATGTTATCCAGCCCATCTTTTTGTGCCCTGCATTTCTTTGATGACATTCTTTGCACTTTTTCCCTTGGAGTTTCTCATTGGTCACATCTTGTTTGCACCCACCCTCTGCCTTCCCATTGCCCTCTGGGTGATATTCATCTTGAGTTGTTTAGAGGATGTGTTGTTCCAAGAGTTGTTGTCATAAAGCAGTGCCAGCAAAATGTTTTATTGGATTGATGATTCATTAAAGGTTGTATGTAATTTCTCTAAAAGAATCTCACCCTCTTTTCTCTTTGCCTACGAGAGCTTATTGTCTACTTTTGTTATCTTTCACAGATATTATACATCATATATATACCAGACAAGTTCTGTAGGATCTATGTTAAAATATGGGTAGTAGAAATTCTTCTAGCCAACTCCTTTGCATGATTACAAATTTATTCTAGGAGGCTCTGCAATATTTTGACCTGATGCAGTTAATAACAATGTCATATGCAAGCAAGATATGGAGGATCTCTCTGTCCATAGGAAATCCCTCTTTGACCTAAGCTCTTTGTGTTGGGTCTCCTCCATCACAGTGACAAATGCTTATGGAAAATTTACATCTCACCACTTTATGATGCTTATTATCTATCATAAGGTCATTGTTGTTGCATCTTCTACAAAATCTTGAATGATTTTTATTTATGTATGATTTATACTTTGCAAAAGAGCCTGAATGCACAATGAGATTTTAGCATTCTCTACATCTTTCAGTCAATTAAGGGAAGGTAAAGATGTGATCCATTTTTGAAGATTGTTTGTGAAATCCTGCTTGTTCCCTACTAATACCATCATTGAAAATGTTCCCAGTTTATGCATAGATGATAATTGTGGAAGTTTTGTATAAGTGGGAGAGTAGGAATATACATCGATAATAGTTGATGTTTCCTTTGTCAGAAATTAATGTCTAATATTTTTTCCACTTGCATCTTCTTTTTATCAATACCTTGCAGATTCATCAGTTTCCTTACAATTATATTGCTTCTAGCACAGATCTCTGCCTGATCTAATCCAGTAGTTTACTCCATCTTTGTTTTCGTTAGTGCCATTTATACTTCTGTAAGCACATCAGTTACTTGGATGAGAGGGTCAAGTGTGGTGGGCTAGTTGTCCTTGGTGGATAAAGCAGTTTGTTGTATTAGCTTTTGTAAATAATTTCAATTTTTCTTTTGTTGTCTTATTTCCATTTTCATTCTTTTATAACCTTGATATGATTTTGCTTAGCTAGGTTTCTTGCCAAGCTTTCTTTAGACTGATTTTACCCTTCACTGCTTCTTTCTGCTTTATCAAATGATAGTACTGATAATCATTCATCATCTTTCTTGGTAAGATTTTACAGATGAGTTAATGTTCTAAACTGACATGGCCTTTGGCAGCCATCTCTCTCCACTTGACAAGTAAGTTGAATGTTTGTTGACTAAGGTCCTTTTGAAGCATTTTTGGTCTCTGTGTTGGGGGAATACTTTTCCATTGGTTTTAGTTCTGATTGAATTTATTATAGCTAGTGTTGATACAATTTCTGT
The DNA here is from genome assembly GCF_016433145.1 of Gracilinanus agilis. Lineage (NCBI taxonomy): Eukaryota > Metazoa > Chordata > Mammalia > Didelphimorphia > Didelphidae > Gracilinanus > Gracilinanus agilis. The sequence continues at coordinate 173,540,359 of NC_058135.1, read as the reverse complement.
TGTTCATAACCTATTTTTAATTTTCATTAGCTTGTTTAGGCTAAGCCATTTTTCTTCCTTATTATTATAAATTCTTATTTTAACTCTGAATGTGGACTACCTGTGCACAGCTAGCTGATTCAGGAATCACACTTGTGTCCATAGGGCTTTTCCTTGTGTTTTAATATCTTCTTGTTACTATGTTTTAAATTGCAATTTTGGTTTCTACTTGCATTTTCTCTTTTATTAGAATCAAAGTTTTTGGTCACTTTAATTAAACAAATCCAGTAAGATTTTCTGGAAGTAAATTCAGATATGGCCTAGTAGATAAAATGTGGTATGCTGTATGATAATCTGTATGAAAGAAAGGCAAGAAGCAAATTGTCTTGGCTACTTAGCCAGTAAAAGGACCTGTCTGGTAATTAAATTTATTCCTTGAAAATAAGGATTAATTGGCTATAAAAATTAATAGGTCTTCAAATCAAGTTTTTTAATTATATCTTCACATATATGCATCTAGTACTAATAGGGATAGGGAATGGACTGGAATTTACATGGAATCATAGACAACCCAGGTGAAGGGACTTCTTCTCCCAGTGCAGCTTAGCATGTTCTTATAGAGTTACTCTCTTATAGAGAGTCCTTAGAGTTACTAAGGCCCTGAGATCACAGAGGCAGGACTTGAACTCAGATTTTCCTTGTTGTCTACTTTGCAGAAAGAGAATAATTTGTGAATTATCCCCAATTTTCACTTCATCTTTTTTGTTAACATGAGTTGACACTACCCTTGTATGTGCTTGGAAGTTTAAAATACTCTAAAGAAGGTGCTCCTGCTTTCTAATTTGAGTGATACTCTGGAAAGGTGAGATATGGGAATGTATTTTAGTAGGTTCCTATTTCTTATGGGACTTTTATATATGAATTAATATACCAAATCTCACACAGACCCTCTTTACTATCTCCAAGTTGTTTAAAAAATTTGCTGTAAGGGGGCAGCTGGGTGGCTCAGTGCATTGAGAGCCAGACCCAAAGATGGGAGGTCCTGGTTCAAATCTGGCCTCAAGCAAGCAAGGGGACCATCAAGGAGGCTTGATCCTGAGAACAGCTAGACTTAAGACCCCAGGAGCCTAACGAGCACAGAACCATGGGCACGAGGATAAAGCTGAGAGGGCCACACGGCACTGTGACTCAGGAAAAACTGCTCCACAGCTTGGTAGGTAGAGAGCCTGTCTGCTTCACCCAGACTTTTGACTGAGAAGGAAAAACAGCATAATAATAATGGCAAGCTATGCACAAGAACCTCCAAAGAGAAAGATCAAGAAGAAATCTTTAACACTCAACAACTTTTACACAGAAAAAATCCAGACAACAGAGCAAACAGCAGAGGAGAATAAACAAGTAATCACATCCAAACCTTCCCAAAAAAATGAAAATTGGTCACAAGCTCTTGAAGAGTTCAAATCTGAGATCATGAGAAAGATGGAAGAGATTTGGCAAGAAAAGTGGGAAATAGCTCAAAAGGAAATTAACAGATTAAAAGACAGAAACTCCCAATTGGAGAAAGATGCCCAAAAATCAAATCTGGCCTCAGATACTTCCCAGCTGTGTGACTCTGGGCAAGTCACTTAATCCCCATTGCCCAGCCCTTACAGGTCTTCTGCCTTAGAACCAACACACAGTATTGATTCTAAGATGGAAGGTGAGGGTTTAAAAAAAATTTTTTTGGTCTTACAGCAATTCTTCCTTGATCATAGTTATGATGATGTTATTAATTGAAATGTTTAGAGTGCTTTATGGTTTACAAAATGCTTTATATACATCTGATCCTCAAGACAGTCTTGTGAGGAAAGTAGTTCACGTGCTTATAAAGCAACCAGATATTTGTTATCCCCATTTTACAGATGAGGCTCTAAGATCATAACGTCATCACGATAAGTGGCTGAACAGAAACTTAATGTAGATCTTTTGACTTACTCTAACTTTACTACTATTTCTGCTATACTACAGCTGTATTGTATGGCAAAAATTTCAGACAAAAACAGAGGATGTGGGAGTGAGTGGCAGCGATTCTGGTTTTGCTGTTCCTTCTAGTTGCCTGGGTGCTAAAAACCTCACTAGGTCCTACTTAACTCACCTCTCTTCTTGCTGGCCCTGCCATGTTTTTGACTGAAATAGTTATTGTAGTCATGAGACTGATAGGATCTAGACGCTGATACGGTTTCTGCATGTTTATTTCTCCTCCTTTTCATTTGGCCTCAACTGCAACAACATTTAACAGGTGGAAACCGATACTACCCAGGAGATAGGTTTTCTGCTTTGGTTTTAGACATCTGCTATTACAACTTTTCTCCACAGATCCTACTGGACTCTATGGAACCACAGGAAAGTTTAAACAATACAGTTTGAAAAATGTCTACATGTAATTTTTTTTATCTAGAAATAGTTTGTATTATTATGAAATCTTACTTGGAATTAATGAAAAGTAGAAGATCAAAGCATATGTTAGAATAGGTAAGAATAGAATGGGATGAAATAGTCATATCAAGATGACTCCTAGTTCAGGAAATATTTTTGAGGGAATTACAGTTTTAAAGAACTATTTGGGCAGGTAGCAGAGAGGTTAGCTAACTGAGCCTGGAAAAAATTTGAAGGGTAAGCCAAAGTTGGGAACCAAAGACTTCAAAAAATCCAGGGAGATGGGACTACTGGTTTATTCACTTCTTGATGTGTATTTGATATTTTAGAGATGTAATCTCAATGAGACTCAAAAAAAACAAAACCAAAAAAACTGTTCTTTCTCTTTAGTTATTAATAATTTTTGTTGTTGTTCTTTGCAGAAACTAAATCCTGAAATCCGACATGTAGATTTGGAAATATTATAAATTTGTTGGAACATCCTTGGTGAACACTCTTGGAAACAGTTTTGTCCAGTACTAAGCAAAACCACAGAGATATCAGCACCTTACCTCCTCTACCAGTTTTCCTTACGTGGAAAGAGTCAGCACAATGCAGAAGCTATTTTGGGGGAAGAATCTAAGGGGAAATGTCTTATATGAGCAGGCAATCTTAACTGACCAACAACTAAAACTGCTTATTGTTTTTATGTGAGAAATACTACAATTTGAGTTAATTTGAAAAAATTATGTTTTTGTGTTTCAGTAGATGCATTTCTTTTCTTAATTTCCCATGTCAGCCTTTCTCTTTGCATAGTACTTTGCAATCATGTTTCTTTTCTTTACACTAGTAAGCATATATGGAGTCTGTAGGATTATTATTTATAATATTGAGACCACTAAATGTTTTACTCCATGACATTTTTCCAATTCTGAACATACTGGCATATTCTAGATGAGTGGTTTGTAGTTCCTTCTCTTGGTGAAATGGTACTCTGTATGTACTGTTGCCTATAGAGTTTGGAATCTCATTTCTCCTTGCTTACTGATTTTTGGCCTGGCCACTAAAAACAAGCATTTTAAAATATTGTAAACTGTATATGTTGAGTACAGGGATAATGCAGTTACTGAACTGAGTGAAGGCATTCTCAATGGAATTCTTGAGAAATAGTAGAGCCTCTATTTTTCTGTGTAATATTTTTTTCTTCCTTTTTGTTAATATCAGGAATTATAACAAAATTTTGGCTATTTCCTAGGGACTATGGATTTGTGGTGGCTATTCTTTTTTTCTTTCAGTAATACCACAGTATGTATTAGCTAGGAAACAAGGTATATATCTAAGTTTAAACATTCTGTAAAATATTCTAGAAATATTTATAATTTTACAGACAAAGACATTTTTAATTTATTTAAGCAGAGGCACAATTTGTGTAAATCTGAATTGTAGATTATTTCTTATTTTAAAGTAAGCCCCTCACCTATGATGTAAAATCTATTATCCTAAAAACTGTGTCAGAGACTTTCATAATATTGACTGCATAAATTAAGTTACCTGAATTGTGAGTTCCTAAGTATTTATCAAATAGGTATTCAGCACTAGAGTGGCAGTAGCTGATAATTTAAGCAAAAATAGTTTTCTACTGACTCTGAGTTGTCAAGGTAAAAATGGTATAGATCACTAATTGAAAATTAAATGAAAGAACTGCAGTTATGTATCTGTTCACCAAAACAGCCAACTGCATATATACTTTAGGATTATCAGGTAAAAAGCGAGTGTTGGTCCATGGAAAGATAGTGACAAGATGAAATTATAATAGTGATTCCATTTCTAGATTAGCTGATGAAAGAGAAGTGGAATTCAAGTTTTAAATAGTCTCCAAAAATTATTTGGGCTTAATTTTGTGCATTACAGCAAATTACAATGCTGGAGACCAGAATAATCAGCATTTGATCCAGTGGTTTGCAATGGTGTTTTTTATCCTAAGATGTCATTTACCCAGGAAATTATAAGAATTTAAACTGGCGTACATTTTTGACCATTACTGAGCATTGTGCATGCTATGAATTTTAAGTGAAGTGACATTCCAAATTTTTTTTAAAGGGGCATGAAATTGCACATAATGTATATAATTTTATGCCATGTACATATGGTCTCAGATTCTTTAACCCCATTTCTGTTTTTTCAATCTTTTTTTAATTTAATTTTTCTCTGTCCTCTTTCTCTCTGCCTCCCACCAGCTAATTGTTGTCCTGTTTAAGTGCCATCTGCAAAGAAGCTGGCCATAATCCAGATTCTATTATAATTGTTAATTTGTAAATTTTAACAGAGCTAGACATTAGAATTAACCCTTTAAAAATTCATAAAAGCTCAAGGCTGGCATATAGAAGTTACTGAGATATTTCACATTATTTGAAGTTCCTCCTTAAAAAAAAAGATAAAAGTATGTTTTTGATTCTTGCTAACTTTATTTTAATCTGGTTTTAATTTATGTTACACCTCAACATTTCATATGTTGTTAATAACATAGCTGTCATTGGAGAATATTAATGATCAAAGGTTATGTTACTGCTTTTTCTTTACTTCCTTTTCCTTATTCTGATTTTTTCAGAAGGTTTTAAATAAAATTTTATATGTAGTAACAAATTTTAAGTGTTTAGTAATTTGGATATTAGAATTTAGGACCAGGAAACCTAAAAATTCATTCACTAGACTCTATTATTTTCCTCTTTAAACAGATTAACATTATATCATCAGAGAATTAGAATTCTTAGAAACTGAGAGGCATGCTAGATAGGCAATAGGGTGTTTTTTTCCCTTACCTTAATGCTTCTAAAGTTTTAGGTTCTCACCAACTTAGCATATTAAAAATTTGAGGAAAATGTCACCTATGAGATAAAAGTTGCAAAATATGCATTTGTGGGAGGGATATTAAAAAAATAGTTCTACTGCCTTAACTGTTAAAGCACCAGTTATGACATATAATATAATAATATGCATGTATGTACATGCATATTTTATAAACTAATTCGTATATGACATCAATAATCTAAAATGAGAAATGGGAATCATTCAGTTCTGCCTACAGTTTTGCTTAATTATAGAAGCCTAGTAATTGAGTTTTGAGGCAAACTCAGAAATTTATTTTCTTAGTTTTTTTTTTTTTAATTTATTTGAAGCATTATAGTCAGATTTCCCAACAAACTGTGCAAAGTATCTTAAAGAAGAAAAGATGCTCCTTCACAAGTCTGATTAGAATCAAGTAGAACAGTCTTGCATTGAGTATTGAAGAGCAGTAATTGAAGGCAGGGCATTCTAGCTGCAAAGGGTTCTAATTTATTCCTGAGTAGCTGAAGCTGGCATCTGGGAACTATCATTAAGAATGGCATAGCTTTTCTTAACCCTTGTGAGTTCATAAGAAGTGAAGTGATCTTTAATCATAATCTTTAAGAGTGTACATTTTTATACCATGGAAATGACGAACTTATTTTAAATGGGCTATCTGGTCTGATTTTGATAAGAGTTTTAAGACATGCTTAGCATCAGAGACCTATACCTGTTAAGCACTAGTCTCTAATACTCTGGAAAGAGATATGGCATTAGAATCATTTAACACGTGCTGACATTCAGATCAGAAGCATTTCCCAACACTAAAAAAAATTGAAACTAACCAAATATGACCAAATAATCCAAAATGTTAAATTATCACAATAGTAGGGGTTCTGATATGTTATCTTTACTGAGATCTTCTCCTAATTCAGATAATGATCTCTACTTCCATTTTAAGTTTTATGTGTACTTCAAGGAAGTTGTTTTGAGATGTTGAAAGTTGGATACTATGGAAAATGTGCAAAAATGTTTAGAATGCATATTTTTGTCCTCATACAAGAATTGTGATGCTTTATCATTTATCTTAAATGTGATGACATCCTGTTTGACGGACAGAGTTAATGTTGAACTTGATTCTAAAGGCATTTCCCATAGATTTTTGACATCCCTGCCTTTTTGAAACAAAGCTTTTTAAAAAGGCACTTACAAAAAAGGTTTGTCTAGCAATCTTTAATTTTTTTATAAGTTTATTATCTAAAATCTGCTTTTGTGGAGAGACAATTCTAATTTCTCTTAGTTTGTATTTCATCTGTTTGGTGTTACTGGTACAGTAAGTTGACCATGATGCTTCTTTTTTCCTCAATAAATGTCATATGCAAATAAGATCAGTTTATATTATGATTTGGGATTGGAGAGACAGTAGAATGAATGTTGAACTTTTGTACACATCACATGCTAAGAACTCATTTGTAGTCTTACACTCCTGTTAAATAAGAATTGCACATATACTTTTGAGTAAAATTCATTGGGTTTTTGTAAATAGCAAAGGTTTATAGTTTTCCTCTTGCAAAACTAAAAATATCATTAATCATGGAGAAGCTTTTATAGCTACTTTATGTGTCAGAAATACTGTTATTTATACACATAGAGATCATCACACTTCTGTGAGTCAGGAAGGTAATATTAATAACTTCTTACTGTATCATCTTTGCATTTTAGAGGTCTTTAATAGTTTAATCAAGTTTATTTCTAATTTTGAGATTCATCTGGGCAATTAAGGGATAGAAAACATAGATGATACATTTTGCAGAAGCCCTTGATACTTAAAGATGTTTTGCATTTGAATTTATATTTTTATGTTCAACAGATATAATATAAATTTTAAACAATTTAGGTTTTGGGGGAAAGTGTAATTGTTTCCTAAAGTTTCAACAAAGTAGGCTGAAAAAAAAAAAGCACCACAAGGTGATATTTATATATTAGAAATCAGAACAAGTTAGAATTAATATCATAGTACTTTTTATTTTTATATGCTTAAACTGAAGTACAAAGGAGTAGCAAAGGAGAATAAAGAAATTGGAAAGAAATTATTTGCTCATTATGTTATAGTTAAGGTAAGCAAATATATTGAATATTTTAAAGTTATGCCTTTAATGGTCAGAGTACCAATGATTATCCTCTGTTACCTGATTATATGAGGCTGAAATATTTGAATTTTGAGGCAAACTCAGAGATTTGTTTTCAGAGTTTTTTGAGATTTAGGCATTAATAATTCAAATTTCCTAGCAAATTGGACAAACTATTTTAGAGAAGAAAAGAGGCTTCTCAAATGTCAGTGATTAGAATCAAGTAGAACAAATTTGAAGCAAATTGTGGGAATAAAAGGCATTTAAAAATATAATAATAGGGCAGCTAAGTGACACAGTAGATAGAATGCCAGCCTTGGAGTCAGGAGGACCTGGGTTAGAATCTGACCTCAGACACTTCTTCATTGTGTGACCCTGGACAAGTTACTTAACGCCCTTTACCTAGCCCTTACCATTCTGTCTTAGAGTTGTTAATAAGACAGAAAGTAAGGTTTAAAAGAAAATAGAGTAAGATCTCATAAATGAAAGAAATACACATTTTATATTCCTAAAACTCATTATATCTAGAGCATACAATGTAAAGTGTAAATCAAATAACTAATTGCTAAAGACATATGTAAAGTTTGGTGCATAATTCAAATCCATGTACATAGCATTATTTTTTTGACAATTTTATCCAAAGTATTAAATGTTTCAGTACATATAAATGACATAGAGATGTGACAACCTATTCTTTTGGCCTCAGTTTACTTTTATATAAAATAAAGGATTGAACTAGATTATTCAAATGTGTGAACCAATAGTCTAAATAATAGGGGAATACATTGGAAGAACAGAGTTTCCTTTCAGACTGGGTTTTAGAATGTTAATGGAAAATATAATATTTACTTGGTAGTTCAGCATGACGCCAAGTGAAGATGAATGACTATCTTTTACCCATAGAAGGATGTGGTTATGGAATGGAGTAGGCAGGGAGCCAGAAGGGAAGGAAGGGCAGGTTTATCTTTGTGCAGAGGAGGTATGAGGGATTCCTCCAAAGCTTGTGTGTAAATCGAATGTTTCCAAGCCAACTCATATTCTAAATGCATAATCCTCAATGTTTAAAGGAATTTTTCAATGATAATAATAGGGAGAGAGGACTAGGAACTCCTTGTTCAAGGAATTCCCTCTCAGTTCAGTTCAGCATCTGCGAGGCAACACCTAGATTAATGAAACATTAAATGACTGCTCAGTAAGAATAGTAAATAACATTTATATTAAGTGTCTAACATTTGCAGAATACTTTACTTGTATTATCTCATTTGATCCTTAGTGTATAAGGAAGTTTTGGTTATCTCCATTTTACAGATGAATCAGGATGAGAGGTTGTGACTTGCTGGGGCTAGTAAATATTCTTAGGATTCAAATTCAAGATTGACTTCTAAGATTGGCAGTTATTCCACTATGTCATTGAGCAAATGATCACTTACTAATTTACCTTGCTTAAAGCAAATATACGTTTTCAGGTCCATCCCAAGGTTATTCTTAATTGTGAGGAACCAGGGACACAGTTGATTTGGGGACAAGCTAGGGACTTCAGTCAATATGGCCCTAGACCAGAAATTCCAAAGAGACCCCCAACCTGAGTTTCCTGTGCGCTAGCCTTATGTAGCCAACACTTACAAGCCTGTACTGAAACCTAGCTGACTTAGAACTATATTCATTTTTGGATCTAACAATTCCATATTTGGGGTCAAGTATTTACCAGTGACTTGGATATAATAGTCATTATTAAGAAGATATTTTCCAGAGAAATAACTGTCGGAGTAAGAATGCAGATGGAAGCACATTATTTATCACTTGTTTACTTGGGTATATGTTTTAGGATTTTGTTTTTATGAATAATATGGAAACATGTTTTGCATGATAACACATGTATAACCTAGTTTGAATTGCTTGCCAGCTCCGGGAGTGGAAAAGGAAGAAGGCAGGGAGACAGTTTGGATTATTGAAAACTCATGTGGAAATTTGTTTTGTTAAAATGAAAATAAAGTTTTTAAAAAAAGAAGGTATTTTCAAGGGCAAAAAATGCTGAGGGCTCAGTTCACTCTAATAAAAATTGCCTCATTGAATGCAAGGAAAAACAAATTAGAAATTATTAGTATTTGTCTTGTTTTTAAGCTTCTCCAGTTGAATGTGGTGGATTGGTGCTACTCCTACCACCTAAATCTTTTAGCATTTCAGCTATTGCTTTCCTACCTACTCTCTTGAGTGCCACACAATATATTTTTCTGGGATTGGTATAAGTGGAATTTGAGCTGTTGACAGCATTGAAGATAGTTTGCTCCATTTCCAGATACCATTTCTCCTAGGTTGCTTTCTGATGAACATGTATAGGAATAATTCAATCTGCCTTTATACTCTTGCCAAAAGTCCCCAGATTTCAGGAAACAAAAGGCAGAAGTTTTTCTCCCAGAGTATTCTTCAAGGATAGCTCACACCTCCAAAATCAAAGCTCTTTATCTTAGGCTATTAGGCACATTTTAGGATTCTTAAAGATTAAGAACTACTTACTGTTGATATTTGAAACATGGTTTAAAATAGCATCTATAGCTATATTCATATTCTGACTCAAGGGGATAGTTATTTTTTTTAATGGGTAGATCTACAATAAACTTGTAGTAAATGCTTGTTGAATCTTAACTCTTTCTCTGGAGTTTTATATTCTACTACTGCTGATATATCTTTATAAAAGTGCCATGTGACATGTTATTGATATTAAAAATTGAGATGAGCTAATACTTATTTTTAGACAATTCCTTGATACCTCAGAAATAATTGGATATATCAAAGGTGGGGTGGGAATCTTAGAATTGAAGATACTTAATTTTATTTTCTTCTCAGTGGAAGGTTTAAACTAATTCATTTGAACAAATTTGAGGACCTCCTATGTGCAGAGCAAAATATAGCTTAGTTATTGGAGGATATGGTTTATATAACACATGGCAAAATTGGCTATACTATAAAAGACTACATGAGTCCTTTAGAGAAGCACAACAAAGGGATAAATTATGTCTGAGGTGGTAAAAGGTTATGCTGCCCGCTTAGGGAAGGCTACGTGAAAGAAAAGTGACATATGAAGTGGGTTTATAAGGAAGTGCAAAAATTTTAGAGGAAATAAAGATGGGAGAAATTTCAAGTATAGGGAGCAAACAGCCTATACAGACATGGAGGTGGGTAATCATAGGGGATTTTCAGTGGATAGAGTAGATAATAGGAGCATAATGTGAGACACGACTGAAAAAGTAGGATAGGGCCAGATTTAGATGTTGAATTTTAGACAGAGGAGCAATACTTTCAAGGATTTAAAAAATAAAAGTGTCTCAGGTTTGTCACTAAACTTGAAATACGAGAGGGTCACGTTTTTGCTTAGTATTTGAAGTATAGATTTGAGTATTTCTTCCCAGTCTATAAGACAGAGATGGCAATTTGTATAATTGAGTTTTTAAGTGATAATTTAAAAGTAAAAATTATACTTTTAAACTTATCTAAAAGATGCTTGAAATTTACCAAAGGTATAGCTTTTAAAATAGGAAAATCATTCTAGTCAGGACAAAATGTGAATAGGAAGAGTGAATCGAAAGATACAAAAATATGAAAATTTAATTTGTAAATAAACCCTTTTCTAAGAGATCTGTAATCACTTTTAAAATTTATTTTTTCAATTTTTAAAACTATATACTTAGTAATCACCACTATCAACAAAGAACATTTAAATAAACGCATGAAAAATTATATGCAAAACCACAAACAACATTGTTTACATTTTGTTTAAAATTATGTAAATTATATATGTGTGCTAATATAAACATCCTCTGCTGTTGAGTTCCCTTTGGATTTGTTTTATTTTGATACTTTTTTCCTCTTGATTTTCTGACTTATTTTTAAAAATGTATTAGTATGTATCCTTATTTTCTTTTATTCTCCTTTCATCTCTTCATATAGTTCTCTTATTTTTGTAACAAATAAAAGGGTCGTCTGGCCAGAGTTGTAATCATTTGTTAATAAAATGAGAGGGGGTGGGGAGAGAGAGAGAGAAAAGGAGAAAGAAAGAGAGAGAGGTCGAGAGAAAGAGAGAGAGAGAGAGAGATTGAGAGGTTAAGAGGTATCAGCCTGAATTGAAATGATTCTTCTTTTGTCAGGTTGAGGCCTTGTCCCTGATGTAGCCTGGCAGTTCCTTATAGATCAAGAGCAGAAGTCGAGAGCTCCTTTCCTTCCCAAGCTCACATTTTAAACCCCACTAGCTCCTCCCCCTGTGGCAGCCATTGCATGTTGATTCTCACGGGGACACTAGGGGAAGCCAGGCAGTTAGATATGACATACTCTGTAACACCCATTGTTGGGGTGCCTCAGGATGGAGGTAATTTACTTCCCATGTTTTCTTTCTATTTCTAGTATTTGTAATTTCTAATAACATAATACCATCCATTACATTCAAATGTCAGAATCCATTTATCCATTTCTTCCAATCATTGCATTTGTGTTATTTCCAGTGATTTTGCCATACAAATATATTTGTAAAACAAAACTTCCATGAATATTTTCATTCTTAATTTTTTGCCTCCTTAAGAAGGCTCTTAGGGCCTAATTCTAGTAATAGGTCAATGAGCATAAACAGCTTTACAGCTCTTAATGTATGTTTTCACCTTTCCAAAAAAAAAAAATTCCCAGCGGCTCTAGAAATAAATTAATAAAAATGAGTCTATTTCCCCATGTTCCTATCAACATTTAACATGGTCAACTTATCTGGTTCTCAATATACATTATCAGGGCCATATTTAGCTAAATTGGTCTTTTGGCAGGAGAACACAATCTGTTGCCAGGACCATATTCTTTCCCAGACAAAGTCTATCCAGCTTGGTCACACCCAGTGGAACTTTTGTTCCAATTAGTTCCACACTATAATGAGTATTAAAAGTAAGACTTTTGTAGAATATTTATGCTCTAAGCCATTGTTGTCCCACCAGAAACTATGTTTGGATTCTGTGTATGTTCAGCCTTAGATCAACTATTAGCCTTATGTAGATATGTGTGTGTGTGTGCGTGTGTGTGTGTGTGTGTGTGTGTGTGTGTGTACTCTCCAGATAGCTAGCATATTTAATTTGTCTAAGATTCTATTCATCTCATTAATTTCTTATGTATTTTTAGTTAACATTTATCTAGTTCCGAGAGGGGGAAATTGAAGTCCCCTGCTATTATTATTTTGTTTTCTATTTCCATCTCTACTTAATTTAGTTTTTCCTTTAAAAAGGATGCTATGTAATATATTTATAATATAGGGTGCTGTAATATAGGATTTTAGCATTGCCATGTTGGATTAGGGCAAACCTGTCAGTTGCCCTGGATGGAATGTTGAGAAGGGCATGAGACACTTGGCAGATATCAACTGGCAGTTGAACTGCGAGTATAAAAAGCCCTGGAAACCCAGAGCTGGGTTCTTCCCTGACCTGACTTCATCCTGTCCACTCATCTACCCCTTCCCCTGGACCTGGGAGGTGGGGAAAAGGGTGGTGGGATTGGAAGAGGGTGGCGGGAGTGAGAATGTGGGAAATTAGGATTTAGGACCCAAACAACTAGAACAACACAATATTATTATTTATCATCATCTACAAATAAGCTATTAGATCAATTCAATTTCCAAACCAGAGACCGCTTCACTCTGGCCGAGGGCCCTCTCTCTGCCTAGACCTTCCAAGGACCTTCTACCAGCTTTAGCCAGATAAACCTCAACAACAGATTTTAGCATTTCCTAACCCTCTTACCATTGCCTTGCTCCTTCTCCAGTTACCAATAAATCCCATAGCCTTAACCAGTGAATTCTGGGGTTATTTCCCTACCATCAAAGGCTAGAACAGGCAACAGACTAGGGATTCTGAGCAGTTAGGGCTGAAACAAGCTCCATAGCTGAGGGAAGGAAGTTCTACATCCACTTCCTGCCAGACTACCATTAGCCAATAAGAGGCTGTTTCCTCAGTAGGATGGGGCTGGCTGCCTGATATCTTAAAGGAGCCTTGTGGCTAGCAGTGAGGTTTCACTGGGCAGTCAGTTCTCAGGGTTCGGATTCTTGTATTTCCATAAATAAGCTTCAGGCCCAACTGAGGTTGCTCACTCGGTCCTAACAACCAACACTATCCTCCTGCTAGCCTGATGCCAGCTCTAGGCCCCTGTTGACCTGCTCTTCATTACAGTGCTTATAGATCCACTATTGATAATTTCATTATCCAATGTACCCCCTAACACAATGTAGTTACCTTATTAATCCCTCTCGGTTATATCATTTTTGCCCCAACTCTATCAGAAATCATGGCTACTTTCCCTGCCTTTTCTGGATCAGTTAAGACATTGATCATAACATTCTGGGAGTCCAACTATTATATTGTCTCTCCTTGATCTATTTTCCAGATCAGTTGTTTTTGTGATGTTTCATATTCTCTTCTATTATTTCATTCTTTTGTTTTTGCTTTATTATTTCTTATTGTCTTAGAAAATCATTAGCTTCCCCTTGGCCAATTCTAGTTCTTAATAGATTATTTTCTGTGAAGTTTCAAGATCTCTTTCCATTTGAGTGATCTTTCATAATTTTTTTGATTTTCTTGCATTGCTCTTATTTTTTTTCCTAATTTTTCCTCAACCTCTCTCATTTGTTTTTTGAAGTCTTTCTAAAGGTCTTCCCAAACCTCTTTTTTGAGCTTGTGGCCCTTTATTGTATTTATTTGCTATTTTTGAAGTAGATGTTTTAAATTTCACTGTCCTCTAAGTTTGAGCTGAGATCTTCTCTGTCCTCATAATAGCTATCAGTAGTTGGGTTCTTTCTCCTTTGCTTGCTTATTTTTATTTATTTATTTTATCATCCAAGCCAGTAAATTTAATTATTTGCTTTTTTGCTGGAGTCCCAGGGTTCCTAGTATGCTGAAGTATGTTACTTCAGGTTTCAGGTTGTTTTTTGAGAGTGGGTGTTTGTTTTTCCCTAGGTCCTATTTAGTTATTCTATTTTTATAGTACAGGGTTGTATATACTCCTGGTCTCTGTTCCAACCCCTGTGATTAACCTCTTGTGCTCCAAACAAAGCTTGGGGGAAGGTCTGCCATTGCAATTGCAAGCAGACAGTCCACTTCCTGCCCTGGCAGTAGACAGGGACTCCCCTCTCTGGGGAGTGGCCATCATCTATAATCATTAGCCATTGTAGGTGGTCCCCCAATCCCTTAGCAACCACATTCAGAAGTGTGCTCTTTCCTCACAGCCACAGCTTGGAATAGAGTAAGTGTCTAGTCTTCATTCCTCTGGCCTTCAAAGTCCCTTGTTTATTAGCTTGAATTCTTGCTCTTAGGACCTGGTGCCCATAAGCTCTGTGGTATCCACTCCTTCAATCCCCAGCCGAGGCCAGTGGGAGACTAGAGAGCCAGGCTGCAGCAGACAAAGCTGTTCCAGGGATCCTCTGCTAATCTTGTCCTCAGAGGTTACCTTGTTGATTTCCCTCTGTTTGCTCTGTTCCTGCTCACAGGGCCTGTGGTGGTGGGGCTGGGGCCAGGGAAGCCAGAAACCCTCCCATGTCATCCCTGGCTGTTCCGCTTCACTCTGGATGCCCTTCTGTTTTTGTCACTTTTAGTGTTGATTCTGTAGAGTTATTTTTGGTTGTTTGTGGGGGTTTTGTGGAGGGTGAGCAAGCTTCATGCCTTACTATGCCATCTTCCCACAATCCGTTTCTCTGATCTATAATCACTTAAAATTTTTTTTTTTTGGTTTTCCCATCCACTCACTAAAGATCAAGTGGTTGAAGACTGCTGCCTAGATTTTAGCACATAGATAGAAACTTTGTAGAGCTTGTCCATATAGTATGTCTATCTGGGACAAACAGAACAGATGAGTGAAGAAGTTGGGCCAGGAGGGGGAGGAAGAAGAGGGCTAGATTGCTTTTGAGATATTAAAAAATTCCTATGTTGGCCTGCAATGACTCACAAAAGCAAAAGCCTGTGCTTTCAAGACTAATGTTTTACCAGTGTGGCTGCAGTAGGACACGGAAAACCGAGCCACTGCCACTTCCGAACTAAAACAAGTGTGAGAGGACACACAGGAAGAGTGCAGCAAAAAAGCAATAAGGGGTTCTGAAGGGCAGAGGTAAAGGATGTTTTCAAGGAACCCTATGATAAAAGCCACCATTGTAGAGTGGATAGTCCCAGCCCTAGAGGCAAAACTAGCCTCAGACTTACACTATTTGTGTGATAGGAGGACAGTCTCTTAATCACTTTTTGCCCCAAGTTCCTCAACTGCAAAATGGGGATAATAATGGCCCCTACATCCCAGGATTGGTGTGAGGTTCGCCAGTGAGACCACTGTACCATCCCTGACACAGAGAACATGGTATGTAAATATTAGGTGCTTTTATAGGAGGATAAAGCTGGCCTTATTACATATGGTGAGAAAGGGATGTTCAGTGGACATCTATAAGTATCTTTGCTTTGTTAGGATTGGGGATGGACTCCATGGATGGAAAGCTGCACAAGTGGGTTGCCACGTGCATCCATGAAGGGAGCTCTTGAGTCAATGAGATCAAGTCCATTTGAGCATTTTGAATATAACTGCAAAGGCATAAAATGGTCGAAGGAATCACGTTTTAGTGATCAGGACTGTGAGTGGCAGAATGATGTATTGCATAGTGTTATAATTAAAGACACTACTCCTATCTATTAGATGTAGATGTAGATGGAGTATAGAGAGAGGATAGGATGACACCTCTCTTCTTTATAACAGTTGCCCAGGCAGGATCCTTTAGGTCAATGGATGATATTCCTTCAGGACCCACCTGGGGTTAATTGATATTATTTAGTGGGCTCTTTAGCTGGGTAACATTGGAATCTGACTGCGTCTCTCCCTTCCCAAAGAAGCTTTGAATAACCACTTCAGGAAGGTACTTTAAACTTTGGTTGTATTTAACAAAGGAGGATAATGGGTTTGGATGGAGTTATTGGGAGACCCTAATTTAAAATGATACTGATGAATCTCTAAACTGTAGGCAAGTGAATGAATTAAGATGATTAGCTTCTCTCTGGTACAGCCTGGCCAGAGCCACACAAGAGTAGGCAAACTGCTGTATAATCTTTCAGCTTCTTCTTCACTAGATGATAAGCCTAACCAGTTTGAGATATCCACCCCTTTCCACCCTCTTCTTCTTCTCCTGCCCACTTCCCGGATCCCTCCCGGGCCCTGGGAAACCTAGATGACTAAGATGATTGACTTCCTAATATCTAGGGGCAGTAGAATCAGAGATGATGGTTTGGGTACAGGTTGTTGATGGTACAGGAACAAACAGGAGAAGCTTGCAGGGTTCAGTTTGCAAGTCTCAGTCCCACAAAGACCAGGATCCACTGATCTCAGGTCTCAGGGAAAGGAACCAAGAACCCCTGCCAAGGCTACCAGGGTGGTTTTATTACCCCCCCGCCACCCCCCACTGGGCCAACTGCCCTCTCCTATCCACATGCTTCTCTGGGAACATTCCAACATCCAACTGATCCACCTGTCAATCACAGAGTGAACCCCCAGCTCCCAGAGATTCAATATAACAGTAGAAAACTGGCTCCGGAGCCAGGGCAACCCAGGGGCAAATCAGAGTGTCAGTCTGCACCCATAGTCTCTTCCTCTGGGATACCTGTGCCAACGAAATCGAGAAACCTGTGTGCACTCCCGTCCTCACTGTGGACTAATTCTTGGGGCTTGTTTGGGGAGCCTCCGGCTGTGCTACACCTCCCTAATGCCTCAGCTCTCCATGGAATCTGCCTCTATTGCCACTCTGCTATCCTAGAGTCTTCCCTGAGTGCGGTCCTTGCATAGTAAATGCTCTCTGTACAGGTGGATGTGGGCACGTGCTCCTGGATAAGATGCGGGTTTACCTGGGATGCTGAATGAGTAGATGGGAAGCTTTTTCCATCACCGTACCTCCCTCTCCAAGACAGACTAAGATTTCTTGCTGGAAGGGGCCTAGAAAAAGGAGCCCTGAGCTAGCTACCCTCTTCTCTGAGAGTGAGGTACTGGCATAGAACCATATCTGTTCTCCTGGGTGTTGCTGGGCTAGGGGCATGACTTTTAGGTTCAAAACAAAAGCAAGTTCCCTTAAAAGGTGGGAGGGTAACTAAGCTTATATTTGCCAGTGTTACTCCTTCCTGTCAATTGCTAGTTTTATATAGTGAATGAGTAAACCTATTTATCCAAGCAAGTAAAAAAAGTCAAGGAAGTTAAACAGATTAGAATATAGTAGGAAATACAGAGAGGGAATAAAATTCTCCTCCCAAGAAGCAAGCTAACTCAGCTTAAACCAAATGAGAAGGCTCCATCTGACCCAAGAGGAAATTCCCCAAACTCTCCAAGTAGTCGTCGGCAATAGGGGCATGATGAGGAGCCAGCTTCTCCTCTAGGTCTAATGCCTCCAAAGCATTTCCCCATATCTAGGGTTGGTCCCCAAGAGAATCAAGCACTAGGCATGTTTTCTCAGTGACAGCTCTATGCCAACTTTGCTCCTCACACAGGCACACGGTGGCCTCATCAGTATTTTCTCTACCAATTTGGAGAGACAGGTCAGAAAGAATTTATAAATTTATCTCCCCCCCACTCTCTCTCTCCTGGAGGATAGAGAGATGAATGAATGAAAATCATTAAAGTGTTTACTATGTGCCATGCACTAGGGTTACACATTTTAAAAAAGACAATCCCTGCTCTATAGGAACTTATATTCCAATGGAGGAGACTTGATATTTTGGGGAGAGAAGAGGTATTGGAGTTCAAGTCTGGGAAGTTACAAAAATGCCAAATGGTACAATAGGGCAGTTAGTTGAGGAGCTCACTTCCTGGAGCAATGATAGTTAATTGATCATGTTATGAAATAAAAGGGAATATGATATGTAGATGGAATAAATGGGGAATATAGGAAGGTAAGGAATGAATGGGGAATATAGGAAGGGCTAATCAATCAGGCTAATCACAGAGGGTAGGTACTTGAGGGTACTGGGAGGAATAGGCTGGGTCCTTCAGGCAGGGAGAGTATCTCTATGATACAAGAAGAGTTGTTCAGCCAGAGATGGTATGGATCTGGTTGAAGGGTTTCTCCAGCCTTCTGTAGTTATTTCTAAAGTCCCTTGAGGGAAGAGTCAAGAGGCCCCTTCCTGCCAGTGAAAACTAAAAGCTTACAGGAAGGGACAGCTGGCCACTTCCTGCCCAAGATGGATGCCTAGGTTTACCCTCAATAAATAAAGGTCATTACTTTCCTTCTTCAGCCTTTGCCCTAATAGTGGATACAGTGATTCATCAGAAACTCTGTGTAAATACCAAAGGGGTTTATTAATGCTAGGGGTAAGCTGCGGGGAAAGGGTAATAGGGTTTTGTAAGTGCTGCTAGAGAGAAAGCTGGTACTGGGGAGAGGCTCACAGAAGAGGGGTCAGACTGAGGGAGACCAGCTCCCTCAGTCAAGGTTAGTTTCAGTGCCCTGAGGTAAAAAGATTTATCAGATCACCAGGTAAGGGGATGACTTGATTTAGGTTGTCCTGTCTGCCTACAGAAGCTAATTCCCACGATCTCCACCCACCAAACCACCCTTCCTCCCAGGGCCCAATGGGGAAATCCAGGGAATAGCAGGATATCAATGGAGAGGTCAGGGAGAGGTCCAGGGAAATCAGGCCATGCCCCAAAGTGCCCAGAAGCAAAAGGCCCTTCAGTTGGTACTCCAGGGATATTTATAGACTCAGGCTCTAATGGTTTTTCTGTGAGCCCAGGGTTAACATTCTATCCCTTTCCAACTGCCAGGGGTGCTACAGTTGGTTTGCAAAAGCAAGAACTTTTGCTGCAACCCTGCATTACAACCATAATTTTCAGCATCTAGTAATGAGTGCATGTTAGAAGAGTGGGGAGATGAGTGCATTGTGCTTTAATGGGGGTGGGGATAAGGCAAAGAGAAGGCTGCCTGGTCCCAGGCATTGCTGAGATTGAGCAGCTTGGCTCCTTTGAGATAGGGGACAAAGGGCTGGGGGAAGAAGATTCTATACAGTCCCAGGGAATACCAAGCTGTGGAACTATGAAGTGGCCTTCTGTGAATGTGAGTAGTGCATTTTAATGACTGAAAATCTTTGCCTCGTGTTTTTAAAAATGCTCTCCATCTTTGAAATACTGTGCGAGTTTTACTTTTGCTGTATTTCCCATAGATCTGGAGTCATAATAGATATATGCCTTATGCATATTCTGAAATGTGCACTTTTCCCCAAGGGATTGGGCAAACTGACATAATGTTGTAGAGTTCAACTACAAAATATTGCCTCTTGTTTTACTAAAACTGATTTACTCATTGTGGAACAGGAATATTAAATAAATCTTAGGAAGACAATGAAAACTACCTTGTCATTTTATTGCTATTGAATTTTGGATATATTCATGTTATTTGGGAGATTGTCAAAGGGAATTTTACAGGAGGCTAATGATAGAAAATATCTTAGTGCTTTACTAAAGTAAAGTAGTAAGAGCCTTGGTTACCTTATAGATGGCTTCTAAGTCCATGTTTAGTTTGACATCTGACATTAATTACAATCAGTGGTATGATGGTAAATGTTTAACATTCAGCTCTCTCCCCAAAAAAATGTACCCAGTGCCACACTTTAGTAATTTACTCTGCATTATTAACATTTTCTTTTTCATTTTATTACATCTAGATAATCAGCAAAACAATCAATCAACCCCTGATTTATAGCCCTCAGTGTGGTGAAAGTGCAGGGAGGAAGGAAGGAAGATAGGATGGATGGGAGAAAGGAGAGAAGAAGGTAGAGGAAGGGAAAGGAAGGTAGCGGCAGCCCTGGCAGGGGGAAATTGATCAGAGCCCTCAAATGAATGATCAGAGAGCAACTTTAGTTTTGAATAGCTAGGTTTTATTTTAATTAGAAAGGGAAAGGTCTAGGGAAAACTAGGAGATAGGAAGAAAGGGAAAAAGGCGCCGAGAGAGATCAGGGTCTCAGGGTAGAGAGCGGAGTTTCCAGCATAGAGCGAGCAGAGCTTCTAGGGTTGAGTGCCCCAGCCAGCCTCCAAGGTTGAGAGAGAGCTGCTTCCAGGGTCAAGAGAGCAAAAAGGTGCCAAACTTTCCCTTTTTATACTTCCCCTGACACCTCCCCCAAAGGAAGTAGGAGGTGTCAGGGGAAGTTGTAGCAGAGAGAGTCCTGGGAGACGTAGTCTTTCAGGGCTTACAATAATTTCAAATGACACTCCTCTAAATGCTTTCATTGAAAACTTAACAGTTGGCTCTTGCAAGCCTATTTGAGCTTGCCCCAAGCTATAGTATTCCTTTCTACTGAAATTCAGAAGTTTGAAGATTAAAGATTTTGAGGACTGCTTCTAGGTGAGGAATTTTCCTGACAAGTCATTTGGACCTGATAGTCATTTTTCTTATCCAACTGAGCACATTCACTGTACTTTTGAGCTCTGTTTTATCCTAGAGAATTAGAAATGGAAGGTCCTCTGAGACTCTCTAGTCCAGTTCCCTCCCTATAAATTTATTAGTAGGTATCTTCTTGAATACTGCGAGATCTCAGTACATTTTGGGAAAACTGATCCTTAGAAAACTAGCTTTTTTCCCTTCCCTGTTCTGTCCAGCCCTCTCCTCTTTCTCCCCCAAATAGGCTCACATTATTAATGACTGAACATCTTTGTTTCATGCGTTTTAAGAAATGCATTTTATTTCCCACAGATCTGGAGTCTTTCAGTGAAAGAAGGACTCTTTCTGAACATGGTGGATGGATCAGAAAGAGTCCTTCTTTCACTGATAGAGATATATATTTTTTCTTTTTCTGTCTGAATTATAAGATAGTTTTCTCTGACAGAGACAGTATCATCTACAAATTTTCCTTTGAGAAAACTGGTGTCTTCCTTTGACAAGTATATCAACTATGCAAAGTCACTAAGGAGAGAGGGAATAAAGATTATACTTTGAGTATTAAGCTAACTCAACTTTAGCACATTGGTAGTCAAGTGGTTCTTCTTGCAGACAAACCATTTTTCTGATGTGTACACTTGAGTTACTTGAACTGTGACCCACAATACTAGAAGGACTGGTATGTGTTTGGCGAATGTTTTAAAAGTAATTCAGCCTCTCCTTTTCACTTTGCCAAAATTATAATGATTTGGAGAGGAAAGATTTAACTAGCAAGTTCTTCATTATGCCACAGGCTGTTGATAATTCTTTGCTTGCTAACCTTTGGGAAATGGAACTTCAAGAAGACAAGACTGATATTCGTTTGAAAGACTTTTATTTCTTTTTGAGACTGAATGGCCACTGAAGGCCTGATGCTGCTGTGAATCTTCAGGGAAGCTTTAACCTACTCTGTTTTTGAGTTGGGCCAATTCCTACATCCCTAGGCAACTTCTGGGTCTCTCCATATTGATGTTGGACCTAAAATGGACACCCCTGTAACTTTATCCCTCAGTTAAAGCTTTGTTCCTGAGTCTTTCATTTCAGGACACTCCAGCTAAAGCAAACCACTATTTTCATCCTTCCTCTAGTAGGGATGACAGATGTGGGTCACCACCCTTAGTTTAAGGTTTGAACCTATGAACTGGTATGTGCTTCCGTTGATCCCAAAGAGTGATCAGCCTCAAGTTTTAAATTCAGAGCATTTGAGTAAAAATTGTAGGCCTAGAGACGAAGAGAGTTTTCAAAGGTGAACTTGGAAACTGTTGGTTAAATGGCCTTTTTGGGGCAGGACAATCCAAAACTTTCTTTTTCTCAGTTTCTGCTGTTGGTTACCTATATGACCCAGATAGACAGCTAATCACCTTCCACACAAGAACCTTATCCAAACAATTCCATTTGCTTTTCTGGTGAGAACATGGGGGAAAGGACACTGGAGGGAGCGATCATAGATTGACATCTGTGGCTAAATCTGCAGTGTGTGTGTCTGCTTTTAATATAAATGGGTGAGCCTGCACTGATAACAATATGGGAAGGATTGTTTATAGCAATGAATAATTTACCTTTTTTTTTTTTACCTTCTGAATGTAAATATTTTACAAACAAGATATAACCTAGGATTTGTAATAGTCAAGCATCCAATGGATGATGCCTTGCACAAGCTTGAGAAGATGGGCATTTTTTCTTTAGCAAAGCTGCTTCATTGCAATGATGATGAAAATAAAGTCCTTTCGTATTTGTGGCATGCTCAGTATGGTTTCTTTTAATCGCCCCTCTATTCCTCCATTTGTCTTTGCCACAAATATCCTGTTCCTGGACTCATTTGGACATTTCATTTTAACCTTTCAGAACAGACTACTTTATTGTAGTGCTTTGAATACACAGCCAGTAAAAGCTATTAGGAGGAATTATGTTGAAATTCTGGGAAGGAGAAAAGGTTCTAGATGGAAAGAATTTTTATCATAAGCCAAATTAAGTTCTTCTTCCTAGGCTCTGTGCTTTGTGAGGGGAAGGCAGGTAAAAGGAAGGTCATGCCCTGCCAGAATTGTTGTCTAAAGTTACCAGAATACCCCTTGCTTGTCCCTACATCTCCAACTGTCATCTGATCCTGGATGATTGAGGCCCAGATCAAGAAAATCCAGCTTCTGTTCTTCATTACTCTTGTCAGGGAACTAGGTGGTGCAGTGGCTAAGAGCACTAAGTTTGGAGTTAGGAAGACTTGAGGCAAATCCTGGGCTAGAGTGGGACAAAATCCTCCCTCTACCGTCTTGGCTCCTAGGGAAGGGATGTGTAATTGGAAATCTTGTACCTTTAAAACTACATACCCAGGAGCCCACTGACTTCCTGTCGTTAGGGGCTGACGTAGACGCGAGATAAATTCGGTGGATTTCTGTGTCTAGCTCTTAAAAAAAATTTAGTTTTATGGTTTAACTCAGTTTTCATACGGTAGGAGTCTCACTGAGTTCCAAGTCCAAGGCCCCCTGGGTTTGTATCCCAGAACTCTGGCTATTCAGGGCTTCTCTGTTGGAAAACACAGAAATGACCCAAACCCCAAGCTCATTTCTTAGAGTCACAGAGTTTCCCCTAACTAAATTGCTTCTTGGTACCCATGCTATGGAGGAAGAAAATTTTCATCTTTAAGATGCTTCTGGAAAGGGGGAGAGGGAGAGACTGCTCCCCCCGATAGAGTAGGTAAAAGAAGCTTTGGTGCGAGGACTGGGAGAGAGACTCTCGAGAGGACAATGCTTCAGCTTTCCCCAGTCCCGAGAGAAACGGTCAGAATTGAGGTTGGGCAAAAGTATTGGAAGCATCCCTGCCAATTACTAGCTTCCCTGGGGATGAGTAACCCAGGAGCGATGAAGCTGAGCGTTTGCCTCCGGTCACCTGCCAAAGGACACGCTGGACAGGACTCCATCCGTCTTCGGAGAAGCAGCAATGACGTACCGAGAGGACTTTGTGGTAACATTCACAAGCTAAACGGCAGAGATGAACTGGGGGAAAGTGGGAGCTAAGAGGAGGGGGAGTCAGTCAACAGCATTCATCAAAGCTTACTCTATGCCAGGCACCATCATCTAGTAGCTGATCAAGTCAAGAGAGCAGGAAGCAGAAGATATGGCAACCTGGGTCCTGTTCCCAGCTCCTTCTCTTCCTCAAGATGCCCTGGAGTGGGGAACCTGCTACAAATCATTCACTTTCCATTTTCTTCTCCAATTCTGTAAGAAGTGGTATGGGGGAAAGAAAACTTTTTCCTCCCTTTTCTGATATCAGCTAAAGTAGCCTAATGTTTGGAAGCTTGAGTTCATGGCTTACTTTCATTTTGATGTCATGTAAACTTATTAAAAGAAACGTGGTGCCCATTTGCCTTAAGAATATATGGAATGGGATCGAGAAACTTGGAACTCAGTAAGGAAAGGAGAATTAAAAAAAATTTTTTTTAGTAGAAGTGAATTAAAAGGGGGCACCTAGGTGGCACAGTGGGTAAAGTATCAAACTAGGAGATGGGAAGACCTGGGTTCAAATCTACCTTAGATACTTCATAGCTGTGTGATCCTTGGCAAATCACTTAACCTCATTTGGCTAGTCCTTGCCCTTCTGTCCTGGAGTTGTTACTTGGACAGAAAATAAGGGTTTAAAATAAAAGATGTATTAAAGAGTGTTTATGTCCTAGATTTATTTCTTTTGAACTCGGTTGAGAAAAAGGGACAAGCTGAAAAGCCTGTGGACTATGACTGGTAACTTGCAGCTGGGTGCTCAGTTGTTTTTGTTTGGCAAAGTGGGGTACTCTTAGTTCTTCTCATGCACTCCCCCTTTAGTTTATCTAGATCTCTATCTTTCTATACATCTGTCTCCTCCTACCTACTATCTCCCTACCTGCCTGCTTGTTTGCTCATCTGTCCATCCATCCATCCATCCATCCATCTATTATCTCTCTCTGTCTCTCTGTATCTCCATATTTGTATATCTATGTATGTATGTGTATATATACATATATATATATTTTGTATGTATTATCTGTCTGTCCATCTGTCTCAGACTCTCTCTGTCTGCCTCTATTTGTCTATCTATCCATCCATCTATCTGTCTGTCTGTCTGTCCGTCCGTCCGTCCGTCTGTCAGTCCATCCATCCATCCGTCTATCTCTATTTGTCTCTATTTAATTGTCTATCTATCTTACCTTATCTATCTGTCTGTCTGTCTATCTATCTACATCTATCTCAAATGAGATTGTATGTGCCAGGTGCTTACCACAGTACCTGAAACCTAGCAAACACTTTATGTAATGCGGATGTTGATTATCATTATTGTCCCTGTCATCAGTATCTATATCATCTGGGGTGTGAATGTGAATATATACGTATGTGTGTGTGCATGTATATATTTGCATGTATATAGCGTGAGTCTATCGTACATCATATGACTGCTTCTAGTTTGACATTCTTCCACAGTCTCAGAAAAACAGTCCATCCAAAAATATACCAGGAATTGAAAGGGTAATTATTCAGCACAAAATGTTAATAGAAAACACAACACAAGCCACAATCAAATGTAATTATTTTTCAGTTGAATTGAAAATGCTTCTGGGTTGCCAGGAAGGAGAAAGGAAATTTGTCTCTGGTATCTAAAAAGAAGCGAAGACTTAAAAAGATCTTCTTTCTGTTTCTATAATCCCCTCGGGGGAAAAAATGTAATCCAGCCTCCCCAAGAAACTGGCTAAGAATGGAGGGCAGCTATTCAAAACCTGGCTTATCCTGAGATCTTTTAGATAGATATACAGAGTTAGAGGAACAGTCTGGGTAAAAAGATGCCAGTCCCAGGCCATCATTTTCTCATCAGCCTTTCTTTTCTCCCATGCAGGCTTGCTCTCTTTTGCAGTTGGGCTCCCTAAGCCCACATTTTTCATCATTTTAAATTGCCATGATTGTTCTTAAAAGTACATCTGTTAATTGAAGAATTTCAACTGAAATCCTCCTAATACCAAAAAAGTCTTTTTAAAAAAGCAGTTGCGTTGTATAAGCTTTTGATAAAGGCTTGTTCAATTGCATTGAATAGACAATAACAATAGTGTTGCTTATTATAATGCCATTCTGTGACACTAATTTTTATCCAATCTATTGAAAAATAATCTTTTTTGAAGAAAAAGAAACTTCAGGAAATAGGAGGAAGAGGCTAAATAAATTGGGAATGCTGACATTTTTGCTGGTGGAGAACAAGGAATTTTCTTTGCTCGCTTTCCCATATTCCACTTATTCAAGTCGAATAAAATCAGGGAGCATTTATTAACAGCCTTCTGTTCGCCTGACACTGTGTTTAGGGCTGGAGATACAAAAAAAGACAAAAACAAAACAAAACCAAAAAAACTCATCAGTCCATTTCCTCAAGGGACAATATAATGTTGTTGTTCTTTAACTGTCCACAATATGAGGGGAAAATGTGCAAACAACTACTTACAAACAGGAGAGCTACATAGAGGGTAAATTGGAGAGAATCTCAGAGGAAAAGCTCCAGCATTAAGGGGGACTGAGAAAGGCTTCTTGCATAAAGTGGGATTTTAGCTGAGATTTGAAGTCGGAGAGGCCAAGAGATAAAAAGGAGGGGCCACCAGCATGGGGGACAACTAGTGGATGGAGTGTCATTCCAAGAAGGTCCAGGAGGCCAGTTATAGGAAAAGAATTTGGTACATTGTTTGCCCTCTGGTGAATGTGGCTTAGAACCATAAAAATCTCAAAGCTGGAGACTTTAGAGAGGATTTAGGTCCCAAAGCTGACCAGTGGCAGAGCCAAGACTAGAAGCCTTTAGTGTCTAGAAGGCATCCAGTTCATGCTTTCTATGCTCGTTGCCTCATAAATACACCAGGGGCTGAAGAGAATAGATGTGGTGTAATTTTTTGCTTCTAAGAAAATGACAACAGCCAGCTGATATATATGTATACACACACACATATATGTTACTATTATACATGGTGAGTAAATGAATTAGTAAAATGATACTAGTCAAAATAAAATACTTTAAAGATTTGTGAAGCAGTTAGCAAATGTCTCATTTAAGCCATGCAACATTTGCGTAAGGTAATTACTATAGGCATCAAAATTCCCATTTTATAGATGACAAAAGGAAGCCTTGAAAAAGTTAAGTGATGACTATGATCACACGGTTACTTAAGTGTCAGAAGTGGGATCTGAATGTGTTTCATCTTGCCACCAAATGCAGAGTCTTCTTTCTGTTGATGACCTCCAATTTATCCTGCCTGTATCTTGTTGGTACATCTTGTTTACATGTTGTCTCCCCCATTAGACTGTGAGATCTCTGATGGAAGGGACTCTTTTACCCTTTTTTGTACCCCTAAGTACTAAGCATAGTACCTAGCACAGAATAGGAACTTAATAAAAGCTTACTGACAGTACTTCAGGCTGAAATGCTTAAACTCAAGAGATCCACCAGCATCAGTTTCTCCAGAAACAAGAATTAGAGGTGGCCTGATCTGATCAGTCTGCCTGTGTGCATTGAAGTAGGTGAGAAAAAATGAAGATTCTCATTGCTCTTGGGGACCAGTGATGGCAAACCTTTTAGGGACTGCATGCCGTGCTGTGCTCCTCCCCCACCCCAAGTGCCAGGCATGCCCTGCACCCCACACAAAAGGGAGGAAGCACTCTCATTGGGCAGCTGGACGGAGGGGTGAATGAAGAGAGAAATGTCTTCAGTGAGTGTAGAGAAGGGTAGGGGAGGGCTCAAGGACTCCACTCCCCTCCAACTCTGCTGCCTGTGAGCCGCCCACCTTACCCTCTGTGTGCTCCCATTGGCTGCTGGGCAGAGGAACGGAGCATGTGAAAAAATATTGTCAGGGATGATGGAGAGCGGGAGGGGAGGAGCTCCACCCAAATCCTTCTGCCTTTTTAGTAATGAACTCCGGGGTAGGGGAGAGGGAAGGGCCACGTAGAGTGCTCTGCATGCCGTCTTTGGCACATGTGCCCTAGGTTTGCCATCACTGTCTAGACTGAGATGTGTGCTTTGTCTGAAGTTTCACTGTCCACCGCACATGGAACTGAAGAAAGCAGCACTTTGTCTACAACCTCTTTCACATTGAGCTGATTGAATACATGCTGTATTTGGGATTAAAATATATGAATTTGAGTTCTGGCTTCACCCCTTACTAAGCCCGTGTTCATGGGCAAGTGACCTCATCTCTCTGTTTTAGTTATCTCGTCTATAAAATGGGGTTGGGTGGGGGTGAGAAATACATGTGCTACCTGTCTTACAGGTGCATAGGAAGGAAAATGCTTTGCAAATTAAAAAGTACTCTATTAACATGAACTTAAAAAGAAAAGTTCTAGTTTAACCCATCAGCCAGGTGTACTGTGTTTCCTTTCTGCTAATAAGCTAATAAAATGATAAAATCCAATAAAATGATAAAAATAATTTTGACCAAGCCAAATAACGATTCCATTCTCCATTGTATGTACTCCATTATCTTAAAAGATCGCAGCTTTACCAGTCACCATTTTTCTTAAGAGCTGCTTTTAAAAATTTGGAAATCTGCCTGCCAAGACGCACAAAGGAACTATATGAATATAATTACAAATCACTTTTAAAATCAAAAGATATCAAGAGTCTCATGAAAAAATGCTCTTCTGTAATAATTAGAGAAATGTGTTATAACAAATCTAAGGTACTAACTCCCACCTATCAGACTGGCCAATGTGAAAGTAAAGGAAAATGATAAATGTTAGAGGGAATATGTAAAAATAGGGACACCAGTGCATTGTTGGTGGAGTTATAAAGTGGTTCAGCCATTTTGGAGAACAATTTGAGTTATTCCCTAAGGCTGTTAAAGCTGTGTGTAGCCTTTGACCCAGCAATACCACTACCAGTCTATATTCCGAAGAGATCCAGGAAAAAAGAAAAGGACCTATATGTTCAAGAATATTTATAGCAGCTTTTTGTGGTGGAAAAAATTGGAAATTTAGGGGATGATCATTATTTGAGGAATAGCTGAATAAATTGTGGTGTATGACTGTGATGGAATATTATTGTACTATAAGAAAGGATGAGCAGGATGTTCTCAGAAAAACCTGTGAACAATATGAATTGATGCAAAATGAAATAGGAAAAAACAGGAGAACATTGTGTACCATAAACAGCATGATGATCAACTGTGAAAGAGTTATCTGCTCTGATCAATGCAATAATTAAAATCAGTTCCAAAGGACTTGTGAAAAATGCTCTCTACCTCCAAAGAGAGAATCAATGAACTCTGAGTGGAAATTGAAGCATATTTTTTTTTGCTTTATTTTTCTTGCAACATGACTAATATGGAAATGTGTTTTGCATCAGTTCACATGTATAATGGTTATCATTGCTTGCTTTCTCAATGAGTAGGGTTGGAGCTGGAAGAAAGGAGAGAATTCGGAGTTCAAAATTGAAAAGCAAATGTTAAAATAAAGGTAATTTTTTAAAAGTGTAAAGCCTAGTGCAAATGCCAATTTTTTTTTAAAAATCACATGTACTTGTTTCCTCTCTTGAGGAATCACAAAGGCAGAGCTAGTAGAGTCTTTGGACTTTCTGGACTGTGTAGAGTCTTGCTTGAGTACACTCTGCCTCTAAGATGGTTAATATGATGCTAATACAAAAGATCAAAAAGCTTTGAAAAAGTCAAACTGGGTTTGAGAGAGGAGAGAAAAGGACAAAATAGCGGACTTTACAAATTCATTTTTCATTGAATTAGCCCAAGATTATATTGATATTATATAGACGTAGCCGGAGTATACTCTTTTTCTTCTTTTCTTTTACTGGGCTTGTGCTGGATTATTTTTATAGCTATATAGGCAATGTGTTGAATGGCATGCTGAGTTTGGAGGTAAGAAGATCTGGCTTCAAATCTCTCCTCTGACACTTGGTAGCTGTGTGGACATGAGCAAGTCACTTAACCTTTCTGAGCCACAGGGAAATCTTTAAGAGTTATCTGTAAGTTAGAGAAGGGCTGAGATGGCCACTGGGTAGACTTCCCCAACAAGATCACAAATCCTGGCTATATGGATGTATGTAAAGTTCCATTGTTAAATGGGACTTTCTCTTTTGTGGTTGTTGTTGTTGTTCAGTTGTTGCTTTTTAAATTTAGAATATTTTTCTAGGGTTCCATGATTCATGATTCCTCTGCCCACCCCACTTGGGACTTTCTCTTAATAATCCTCTGAATAAATTTTATTTTCACTGTAAAGTTACATCACTCATAAGATCCTATGAAGTTAATATGAATGATGATCATGATGATAGACAGCTAGGAAGCTTAGTGGATAGAGTTTTTTTTTAAACCCTTACCTTCTGTCTTGGAGGCAATATTGGCTCCAAGGCAGAAGAGTGGTAAGGGTAGGCAATGGGGGTCAAGTGACTTGCCCAGGGTCACACAGCTGGGAAGTGTCTGAGGCCAGATTTGAATCTAGGACCTCTAGTCTCTAGGCCTGGCTCTCAATCCACTGAGCTACCCAGCTTCCCTCAGGGGATAAAGTCTTGTTGGAACAAGAAAGAGGTGAGTTCTAATCTTGCCCAGATATTTACTAATTGTGTGACCAGGGGCAATTCACTTGGTCTATGTATGCTTGCTTCAGTTTCCTAGTTTGTAGGACTAATAATAGCACCGATCTCCTGAGGGTGGTTGTGAAGAGCAAATGAAATACTACATGTAAAAAATTTTGTAAACTTAAAGTGCTAAATAGATATTAACTATTATCTAACTTTACCAAAGTCACGTGTATTATCTTTGGTCTCTAGCCCTGGATTCTGCCTATTGCACCTTCCTTCCTTTCTTCTATTGTTCTTTTAGCCTATGACTCAGTAGATTCCTAAAAATTGGATAGATTTTTAATGTAATAAATTTTTTCCTTCTTAATGCAAATTGGACTAAATCATATTCTCTAAAGTTTTGTCTAGCCAATTTCATAGATGTGTCTTTCCCTCCCTAAAACTACCACCTATTTCACAGTTTTGATGCCACCCATCTACAGGCTACAACTTGTACCTAATTCTACCTGAAATCTAAATTCCTAAATATTCCATTTTAAAGCTTCAGTTGTGATAAAACAAAAGAAACAAACAAATAAAAAAACCAAACCTGGTTTCAGGCTAGGCTCATTTGCTTTAAGACTCTCCTCACTGTTGGAAAGAATTATTCTCTGGTCAGTGCCTGAATGGGGATCAGAATTGTTGTGAACCTGAGAGAAGAGAAATCTTTTGACTTTTGTACCAGAGGCTCCGGGCTCACTTGAGGGAGAGGCCTGTGGAAGGGGAGAAAGATTTGGGAAAGAAGTCAACATGGAGAAGATTCAGATGTCTACACGTTCAGCTTGCTTCGTTAGAGACTTCAAATAATTTCCCCTCAGGTGACATTGGGAACTTTGTTTGTGCTAAAATATCTTTCTCTCAGTGGGAGAGTTTATTCTTTCTGTGTATTGTTTAGCATGTTCTAATCTATATACTTTCTCTTATTTTCATTTACTATCCGCTTGGACAAATGACTATTCATTATTTTCTATTTGTGATAGTCTTTGTATAACTAGCATTTGGTGGAAAAGGGTCAAGCTTGGGGATACTTCTTCCCTTAATAAGGGAAAGATAGGGAAAGCAGCTTGAACCTGAAAATTCCTTTTCCCTAGAGCAGCAATATTTGTGGGAAGGGATGAGGTGAACAGATATAATTCTAGTCTAATATCCTCTTTCTTAAGAGATTAGAGTGAGTTAGTCACGTGGCTCTATTCTCCTGCTTTTCTCTAGGCAGAAATAAAAGTTCCCCTTGAAGTGGGGTGGTTGAGATTCCAGAGGTATCAGATGTTCACACATTCTTAAGAACTACATTTAGACAGACCCATGTGGAACATACACATAACCTACGCGGGCAACATATGTATCCTAGAAATTTTTTTAGTTTCATTAGTTCAAGAGGCTTTTCCAAAAATTCATTTGTACTAAGTTTGCTACTGCATACATCTCAAACTACTTGTTAAAGCTTTGCATTTAAAATTATTTAATTCATCTAGCTCTATTATTGCTTGGTAAGGTTGGAAAACCAGAGCCACAAATACCAGACAGAATGTGGCTCCTATTTCCATTCCTGGATCATCCTTGTGAATTTTTGGCCTCCAGATGAACTATTTGTAACCCCACGGGTTCCAGTCAGTATTTCTGACAGTTTTGTCTATTATCTAAACTCCTTGTTACACAGCTTACCTAGAGTTTGTATTTTTAAAAAATGCAAACCAAAAATACATACATATTCTTCCTAAAAGCAAATACCTTTGTGATAAAATGCATTTTCCTTTACATTTTCTTCAGATTAAAAACCCTGATTTTATGAAACAATATTTGATTTAAGTGAGATAAAAACATAAGATGTTCGAGAGTGACATTTTAATGCAGGAATCTGCCATCACATCAACACCTTGTTTAGCAACAGCTACAAAGCTTAATGCTCAGATTGCTGCCTGAAAACCATTCATAATCAACATTTGTTCATTTTTCAAAGGTCACAAGTAGCAGCTGCAGAAAGATGAGGTTCCCCCCCCTCCTCTTACCAGAACAATGCTTGGGGAGTGTGTACGTATGTGTGTGTATAGTAAGAATGAGTTTTATACTGTAACAAAATGGTAAGAATAAGTATCATCTCAGCTTACTTGATTTTGTTTTAAGCTTCTATTTCGTAGTTTTTAATAAGTCGTTTTCTTTTAAGTTGTTTTTTGATAATTAGATAAGTTTGTAAGGCATGATCTAGTTAACAACAGGTATATGTTCTTAAATAATTGATAATCATATCAGTATACCTGCCCCTCTATAGGACAGACCGCCAATCAAAACATAGGATGAACAATTTTATTAAGAGCTTATATAATAAAACTACCCATCAAATTATGTAGTAAAAAAAAATAGAGCACTGAGAGCTAGAACTGTAAGGATAGTTCTAGGATGGTACCCATCAGCCTGCTCCTGTGATGTGTCTAGGACAGAATCCTACTTGCCCTGCACTTGAGACTGGAGCAACCCTTGTTTCCTTGAGGTCAGTGCTGATGGACAGCGACTTGCGAGGCAGAGGACCATATTGGATGGAAACCTAGAGTAATAGTGAGGGGGCTTTATCTTGGGCATCTGTCTAAGACATTTCCCAGGGCTTCTAAGAAGCAGGTTGGTGGTTTGTTTTTAGAAGGAGTGATGTTTGTATTATTTGCATTGATTGATTTATGAAGTTTGATTGTATGCATTGAGAAGTAAACATCTAGTGTTTCCTGGCACAGGAACCACTATATAACCAGATAGAAGAGTTAGTCGTACATAACAGTAAATAGGGTATGAGCGACACTGTGTTTCATTTATTGACAAAGGTGGTATAGATCTGTAAAAGGGCTTCAGAGCCATAAAAAGAGATTAATTTTTTTGCTTTTTTTGTCTTGAGATGTGAGAGTGTGCATGATGCTTTATTTGTATTTGTTTCATGTAACATAGAGAACATGTGTCAACATTGTGTCTGCTCTATGTTTTGGTAACTCCAATTGCCCTTTTCACTGTAGTTTGATCAGCCAAAGGAAATGGTGAAAAGAGTGAGAAATTTCTTTCCTTTCAAACCTTTCTAAGGATATATTCCCATCTCTGTGTTCCTGTTTCTGGGAACAAAAGGGAAGATCTTTCTCCCAATTGCAGAAATTTATGATATTGAGAATTAAAGAGACTAGAATTGTGAATGATGTATAATCCTTTTAATGGGTATTTCCAAATTATGGTGGGAAAGCCAGTTTAAATGATTTATCTCTTGTAATTCTAAAAGCAGAAAGAAGGGGGCAGTTAGGTGGCACAATGGATAGATACTCAAGCCTGGAGTCAGGAGAATCTGGGTTCAAATTTGACCTTAATATACTTCCTAGCTGTGTGATCCTGGGCAAGTCACATAACCCCATTTGCTTAGCCCTTTTTCTTCTGTCTTAGAGTTGTTACTAAGATAGAGAGTAAGAGTTTTTTTAAAAAAAAAAGCAGAAGGGAGTGGGGAAGCATGCCGTTTTTCAGTTTGAGATGTGGAAGTCTTTTCTGGACCTTAAGAATGGCCTATTGCAGCTATTAACTTTTCTGTAGGTTTTAAAGAAAGACTTGTTCAAACTAAAAAGGCAAAATTTCTCTTTAGGATGATGATTTAATCAGCCACTATGGTCCTCTGTCAATGGCATAAAATTTAATTGCCAAGGTAAATTAGAAGCAAAGTCACCCAAGAAGGAATTAAAATAGACCATATGTCTTCAAGTTTTTCAGTAAGAAAACAAATTGCAGATAGTTTATTTGGCACAATGAGAAGCTGTGTGTAAACCTTGGGGTTTCAGCTCTGATCAAGGAAAAGTAAAGTTTTGTAATGAGTTTAAATTGTGTAAGAAAAGTGCAGCAATTTGGAAAAGGGTGACTCAATGGAGTAAAAGAAAAGGAGTTCTGAAGATGGTTTAGAAAAAAAGGGGTACCAGATTGAGAAAAGCAATGTTAGAAAGAATCTGGGATATCGAATCAATATGGAAAGAGAAAGCATCCTACTAGCCTCATCTCTTCAGATTCCCTAGAGATAAAATGGGAACTCATAAGCAGGTGCAGTGGTAGATGATTGCAGCTCTGGAAGTCCTCCAAGAACCGTGGGTGACCAAGACAGGGATTAATGCTCAGTGACCAGAAGACTTATTATGACTTTTACAAGCTGAAACCACTGGAATATGTCAGAGAATATCCCCCTATAAGATATCAAGAATTTTTTACTGAAGAAATTAGGAGAGAAAACATAGACATTATATTACAGAAATGAGTGTCTCTTCCCTATGGAAATAGAAAATGGCTTGAGACAATAAAAGCAATAAAGATGCTGTGGGTTCTGCAAGAAGTAACTATGTCAAGTAGTTTTTAGATATAGGACAGTAAAAACTGTAAATAAAAGGCAAATAAGGAACAATGATCCATTTGACTGGGGGTCAAATGATCCACCTGCCAGACGGATGAGGATTTAGATAATCTTTGGTGAGTCTCACATCCTCTAACCCAGTGATTCCCAAAGTGGGTGCCACCACCCCCTAGTGGATGCTACAGCAATTCAGGGGGGTGGTGATGGCCCCAGGTGCATTTATCTTTCCTATTAATTGCTATTAAAATAAAAAAAATAATTTCCAGGGAGCTGAGTAATATTTTTTCTGGAAAGGGGGCAGTAGGCCAAAAAAGTTTGGGAACCACTGCTCTAACCCATCTCTAGATTTTTGAGGATGGAGAAGATGTAGTGACTAGTTCACAAACCAGAATTTATAATAGAGCTGAACTAGGCCAAATTTCTAACGACTTTGTTCAGAAACTGGAAGAAAGGGATATTTTCTAGCTACTAAGAATTTATCATTCAGGTGGTGAATCTATCAAGGCTCGATCATGAGGAGGTTAAAGGCTTAGGGATGATTAATTAGGCTTAGATTCTGGCCCAAACTATTGTAACTGGTAGCAGAAGGTAGAAGATTAGCAGAACACAGTCTCTTGCCTTGGATTTTCTGTGCTTAGGGAAGATGATGGTGTGCTATAGGTGGCTCAGATGGAGCCAGTCATTAGATTTTCAGTGGATCATTTTAGCAAACTAAGGCAGAGGTAAGGGGAGATAGTGATGGGATAGAATCCTAGTGAAACAGACACAAGACAAAATGGATTGAAGTATGAGGGAAGGAGTATAAGATCTGTAACACTACTCTTACCTATTTGCTAGAAGGCTGGATCATTTATTGAAATTGCTCCCCAGATCTATCAACTGAGGTGGGGCACCAGGAACAGTCTGCAGATAGATTATATTGGCCCATTGAATGATAAGCAGCTAGATAGTATAGTGGGTAGGGTGCTAGGCTGAAGTCAGGAAGACCTGAGTTCAAATCTGGCCTCTGATACTTTCTGTGTAATCCTGGGCAAGTCACTTAACTCCTGTCTGCCTGTTTTCTTAATGGCATAATGGGGACAATAATGCCACCTACCTCACAGGTTGTTGTGAGGATCAAATGACATAGTATTTATAAGGTGCTTAGCACAGGGGCTAATGGCACAGGTGACACATTCATAAATAACTCATCTCTTCCTCCCCAAACTGTTGCTTAACTGCTATCTGCTGCTTAAGGCACAAGTTAAGAAACTCTTAGAAGAAACCAAAGCCATTGATTGGAAAGCATTAGAAGAGCAGGGAGAAAACTGCATAATAGAGCTTCGAGAAACTGTCTGATACCCATGGACAAGCTTAAAATTATAGCATCACCATCACCATCTGTTGATTCAAAGGAGGAAAGAGATGCAGATCCTTAGACCATCAGTGAGTTCCTGGAAAGGCTATCGCAGCAGGAAATCAGAATATAGGAGAGGTCACAGATGGAGCTTATAAACTATTCCAGGTCCCTTTAAGACACCTGATGTACAAAGATCTGCTGAATCTTTTTTTAAAATAGATGCTCAAGTATTGTGGTTTCAGCATCAGTGCCTTCCTGACCCTACTGCTGCTGGTCTGTGCACATTTTAGTGCACATCCATTCCTGGATGTTCCTCATAACACCTTCCTTTTTATTTTTTTAGACCCTTACCTTCTTCTACCTTAGAATCAATACTATGTATTGGTACCAAGGCAAAACAGTGGCAAGGGCAAGCAATGGGATTAAATGATTTGCTCAGGGTCACACAAGTTGGAAGTATCTAAGGCAAGATTTGAACCCAGGACCTTCCATCTCTAGGCCTGTCTCTTAATCCACTGAGCCACCCAGCTGCTCCAGAGAGGGAACTTAGTTGTGAGCACTGATTTAAGATGGTTCCTGGAACCTCCAAGAAGCAGGTTGGTAGTTTGTTCTTAAAGGGGCAATGTTTATATTCTTTGCTTAATAAGTTTGGTTGTATGCATTGAGAAGTTTTAAATCTAGTAATGGGTATTTCCCGACTTAGTATATTTAATAGTATATTGACTATAAACATGAACTGGGTTTTATAGGATGTGAACATAAAAAGAAACAAGAATTTTATTGAAAACTACTTGGACACAATGTTTCCTCTTGAGAAAATGACTGCCTTTCAGTCTGATGTTTGCACGAGCCTTTTTGTTCATTAATTCAAGGCAAATAATTAAAATGTCTTTGGTCCTTTTCCTGTCCCACTCAAATGGTCAAGGAAACATGTGGGGTTCTGCTCAGGTGATTCCACCATGGGTCTTGAGCTTTCCTATTCCTGGAGGAGACCTTCCCTTTCATAAAGAGGTAAAGAGCACAGAGGTTTTTCTGGTGGCCAAAAAATACCAGGGCAGCAATCAGGCTTTGCTGCCAAAAGATAAGCAAAATCAAGATGGTGAGGCCCTTGGCTTACTTTTTGTTTAGGGTCGATTTTATTTGAAATCTAATCCTAAAAGGATTTGGGAGTATCTACCCAACCTTAGTGAGTAACCAGTAACCAAAAGCTTTGATCTCTTCTGGGATTTAGGAATCAAAAAGAAAGACCAAATCTCAGTGCCTGCGAGTACCCTGACTGGATTTGTGAGTGGTGGTTGTAACTAAAGAGATACCAGCCTGCCCTTTTGAAGTAAAGACTCTGGCCACTGTACTCCAGAGTGCTGATACTTAGATGGCTCGGGAAGCCTTGAAGAGAAGAACCCCAATAGCAGAGAACTGAAACTATGGGCTTCAACCGAGGCAGCACCAAAGCAACACTCAGATGGTCCTTAGAGAGAAATGCACCTACTGGAGAGCTGCCTAAATGGAAATCACCATTGGACCACTATTCCAATTGGATCAATGGAAGCTACATGGCTAGCCTTCCCCATGAGATCAGCAGTGCCACACACCCATCAGAGAAGCCACCGTGGGGGAGCAGGCTCAGTAAGGGCAGTAGGACATCACCAGAAGGCATCAGTAGTCCCACGGTATTAGAAGTGTGACTATTCTCCACAAGTGGGTGCCAGTGAGTGATCTCCATGTGTGCTCACTTCTCCCCCCAACTGTGTGTATATTTGTGGGAGACTGCAGTTTAGGTTTGTGGAGAGGGGAAGGATATTTTATTGCAAATCTCCTTATTATTTCATTAAATACTTTGGCTTTGAAATAATCATGTCTTCTGGCTGATAGAGAAAATGTAAACACACAAGTAGTGTCTTGTAAGCCAACATTTTGAGTGAAAGTGTGGACCCTGAGTATTTCGGACCTTAAGTGGCAATTCTGGAGACCCTATTTGTGAGAAGAGGGAAGGAAATATGCACATCATTTATCCAAAGGATCAAAAGCTCCATATATTGGTGAGTTAAATGGTAGATACAGTTTGGGGAATCATGGGAACTTTTTAAAGAAAAGCTAAAGCATTAACCACAGTCTTGACATTTATTGTGCATTTTTTTTCTCAACAGAACACATGGCATTCTAGAGGTTTGTGAGGTAATCAAATCAATATTCAAATTAGAGAGGAACACCTGAAATAGCAAATTCTAGTAACAAATGTCTTTTGTAATTAAAAATATTGGAGGTTTAAAAAAGTGTTATAACATTTTCAAATTACTGAAAGAAATGTACTAACACATAGAAAACAACTCTTATTTTCTCTAGAAATTGCTCACAAAAAAACCCCTTTCTAGTCTATATTACACTATGCACTTGCAGTTGTACGGTACCTGGTATTTACCTATCCCTAATGGGCATTTACACTACACAGTACAATCAAATAGAAATTATTCATAGAGAAATAATTACACTGTTAACAATAAAAATATTAGGATCAATGGTTTTATCACAGTTTCTCCACAAGTATTTGTCATAAAAAATTGAGTAAAGGCATGTTGGCACCAGTGTTGGGGCTGCTACATGAAATCACAGAGAGGGAAGGTAGACCAAGGCAGTGTTTAAATTGTGCAGGGTTTGGTTGGACTAATGTCTTGGAAACTTTCTTCAGAGTTCATGTTATTTTGGTAAAGTCCAAGCCCCACAACGTGGGCCCTTATAGGTCACCTATAGGTCTCGACTGTAGATCTCTTTTCCCCACATAATTTAAACAAAGCCAAAGTGACAATAAAATCAAATGATAGGAAAGAATCATAGATCAGGATTGATCCTCTACAAAGTCTCCAGGGCAGTGCTCACAGTGACACAAACACGGAAAAATCTTTCCCTTCTGAACCTGACTCCAGTCAACTCTAAGACTAAAAGAAAGGGAAAATGTGGAAATGAGAGAAATCGCAATTTAAACCAGGCTTCTTTCTGATTTCTGTCAGTGCTGATTAGTTTTTCTAAACAAATTTGTTTTTTGTTGAACTGCAGTTTATCTCCTGCTTTTTGGGTTTGTGTGACTGGGATCCTGGGCTAGCTGAACTGTGCAGAACATGATGATGAGAAGGCTCATTATGTTTGTCTAATCATTTATTTCCTTGAAATATTCTCTAATTCTCACAGTCTTTACTATGGGCTTTTACATAGGTTGTAGTTCATGTAGAGACCTATGAGTTTTCAAAGAAGCTGGTCTATTGGTGAGGACTGAATTTATTTTGCATGCTCTTAGCCTCAAAATCAAAAGGGATTTTAGGAAAAGGTGACTGTTAATTACCTTTGATTAGCTAAGCACAGTGAATAAAATATTTATCCCACTGAGATATTGAGGAGACAGAGGAGAATTTTGACAAGGAAAGTCTATGGAAGGTGACCAAATTACCATCCCACTTGGGAGGCTCGTTTATTTGGCTTTGTTCACTTTAGAGCCACTGGGTCTAATGGTTCAGAATGATGTGAAACTTGGGCAAGCTGGATTGATATGTCCATTTAGATATGTGGGTACTTATCTACAGGTGGATAGGTTTCTGAATATCATATATATTCTCAATCAAACCTAGAGATTCTGTGCCATTTGAAATGTAGTCCTTATCTTAACCAGCAATGAAAGAGCATGAGGGAAATGATTGAGGGGTCATAATTAGGATGACTTTAACATAGTTCTCCAAATATACTACTTTAGAGAACAAAACTAACCTATTCAGGGGATTTGCCGTGCGTGTGTGCGTGCGTGTATGTGTGCGTGTGTGTGTGCGTGTGTGTGTGTGTGACAGAGAGAGAGAGAGAGAGAGAGAGAGAGAGAGAGAGAGAGAGAGAGAGAAAGAGAGANAGAGAGAGAGAGAGAGAGAGAGAGAGAGAGAGAGAGAGAGAGAGAGAGAGATTGAGGGAGAGAGAGAAAAAGAGAGTCAACCAACCCCATTTTCCACCACTAAATCCAGTAAAGCTACATTACCCACTTGTTAACCCAATAGGCAACTTTGTAGAGGTCTGTGATCAACTGTATGATACTTTTTGACATAACTCCAAGTGAAATGATTATTTTTATTCCATACTCATACATTTGAAAGAAACCATCACAATGTTTACAAAAATACATCATCAATGATACATACTGCTGTTTAGACACATTTACAGTAGAGTTCTGACTTAAGCGTTCTATTAGAAGACGTTTCACCAAGCAGATTTGGCAAATGTAACCACATTAAACATACACCAGCAAGACTTGCATCATATGTGCAAAGTTATTTTCTATTATATTTCTAAAAATTTGAATGTAAGTGCCACCAAAATCTACCACAGAAGATCTGTACTGTGAAGGGAGCATGGGATTTTCTCTCACTAAATGAAATGAAGTTAGGAATTTGAGTTTTTCCTCTAAAAATTAAATTTAAAGCAACAAAAGCATTTTTTTAAAGCTGGTCAAATTAAAATGAACCTAAAGAGGTAGTTGATAATGTTTAGATTAGGTCCTAAAGTCTATACTGCACAAGAATCCAAATGCAGGAAGTGAATATACACTTGTCTGAAATAGTAGTAACCAGGCACTGTCTGCTACTGGTGAGCTGGCAGCTGTTTAATACATCCAGGTCCCGATTAGTGTGAATTATAATAAATCCCATGAAGTGGTTGTATTATTCAAATTTCCACAGCATATTTCCACTGGCCTAGAACCAATTACCTTGTTTTACATAATTATGACTTCAAATAGTGCCAATTTGAATGCATGTGACTATTTCAAGGGATTCATTATTTATCCTAATCAGGACTTAGCTGTATGGTATATTGCTAGCCTGTTCAATTTATTGGATTGTATGATGCCCCTGTTGACTATATTCATAGTCCTTTCTCTTGCTAATAGAAGGGGAAATGCAACTTGTTAGAATAAGCAAGGGAATAGAAATGGAAGATCAGCTCTTCTATAAACTGCCAAACATCGAATGCCTATGTTTTGGAGAAATGAGCTCCTCTTTTTTGTTTGTTTGTTTCTTTAATAGACTGGTCTACCTAGACACATTCACCAGATAGCCATCACCATTAAAGGTACAATTGGAACAGCATCAGATCTGATTTGATGATAATGCCACAGATATCCAGGATCAAGAAAAAAAAAAAGTTAGTTCCACTGGATCATGGGATCATTTAGGAAACTCCATTTTAACATCATATGCTGTTGTATTTTTATTTATCTCGTCCAACATTTCCCAATTATATTTTAATCTGGTTTAGGCCACCCTTGGCACCTCTGCTCTAAAGCAGAGAGAGCGATACAAAATGTGACAATAGGGACTTAGAAAATGTCTGGAGGAGGTCACTATTCTAGTGAAAAACAGGATGGTAAGTTCTATCTTTTGGGATTTTCAAGCAGAGAGAAAAAAGAGTTGTTTGGGTAGCTGAGTGGGCATTTTTCCACAATGATGAAATACTAAAATATCCACAAGATTTTGAACCCATCATCCTCAAAAGGCCCCCAGACTAACTGCTGTAATTATTAGGGAGGTAGTATGCCATCGTGGAAAGCCTCTCGAACCCTGGGATTTGGGAGATCCGGATTCTAGTCTTGCCTCTGCTTGGTCCTTGGGTTCTTCCTTTGCAAAATAAGAGAATTAGACTGAATGCTCCCGGGGGCCTCTTTCAGTTCTAAAAGCTTTTTGGTATCTTTGTGATATATGATTTCTCTCCTGACAAGATCCCTGCCAAAGTCCTGTGAAGGTTTTACACAACAGCATCCAGTGCAGTATGTCTTCAGCCCACAAAGGCTTTCCCTTTTGGGCACGCTACAGACAGGAAAAAATATAGGGCACGATGAGACCATAACACTACATTCATGTTAACTTTCCAAATAAGGGAAGCCCACGTACCTTTTCTGCCTAATACCTTGCATGGTAGGATTTTCCTTTCCTTGTTGCTTCTGAATTTTCTGCAGCCTTTTGATGACCCTCCTAAAATGTGAGGCCAAGAACTGACCACACTACCTCTGAGATGATCTGATTAGGTCAGAGAACAGCTTAGTTTGGTTTATTTAATGCCAGTGGAGGATCAGCTTGGGATCCAGGAAGACTTACTTCTACAAAAAGCCATCTCTTCAACACTAGGATTCTCCTGGTGATGCTAGATGGCTGTGAGTCATGCATGGGATACCAAGAGCTTGGAAGACTCAAAATTACAAATAGCCTAAAGGATGAATAAAAATGACACGTGATAGAGATAAATAGGAAGTAGCATGTTGCCAACAAGATCTGTATGAAAGAAGTGGTATAAATGATGCAGGTTTATAAAGTGCTCTAAGGTCTGGGAAGCACTTTCACCATCATCAAGGACATATTTGCCCAGAAAAAAGAAGTGGGAGAGTTAAATAGGTGAGAAAAAGACAACAGATAAGACAGAAGACTACACAGTTACACCCTCATCCTTTCACACATATAAAAAGAAGCAGAGGAAGGTCTCAGGGTTTTGGATGGATACTCTATGAAGGATTTATGGGAACATACAGACAAAAATTATCCAGGATGGGATGAATTCTTCTTGGTGGAAGGAATGCTTTGACTAATGAAATTACAGATCCATCTGAGTTTCAAAGTAAAGTTGAAGAAGCCCAAAAACTGGTGTGATGTTAAAACTGCTGAACAATGATATAGACAACCAAAACAAAGAACCTGGTATTATATTTTGGAGGATGGGAAGACAAGAGCAGATCCCTAACACAAATTCCAAGCCAAGATAGAGGTCCCTAGGGCAGTAATGTGGCTAACCTTCTTGATGGTTATGATATTTGTATCAGTTATAGTAATACTTTTGACATCTTAACAAGTTAATATTATTTGAGCTGTACTTAAAAAAATAAACTTAAATGGCACTATGGGATCACTGGCCTTGAGGTTCTAGAACTATGAAGTAATATAGCACCATTGAAAGGGATGCTCAATGCCATCAAACTTTTCTGGAGAAGATAGATGTCTAAGTGGGTGTAATGAGGCAGTCAGTGTCAGATGGGCAGAAGAAACAGTTTAGGGAACCACTGAAAAAG
Source organism: Gracilinanus agilis (assembly GCF_016433145.1). NCBI lineage: Eukaryota > Metazoa > Chordata > Mammalia > Didelphimorphia > Didelphidae > Gracilinanus > Gracilinanus agilis. Next base: position 173,497,285 of record NC_058135.1, on the reverse strand, counting down.
TAGAAAACCATCATGGATGTACTGTATCTTTCTGGACCTCATTTTTCTGATCTACAAAATGAGGGATTTGGTCAAGAAGCACCTCAAAGTCTATTCCAGAGCTAATATAGAAAGTCAAGAACTAAGAGGCAGACAGACCAACTTTAAATGTAGTAGTCAAGAGATAGTGGTTCTTTTTTCCCCAACAAAGTTGGTGTAATGCCTACAGTGAAAGCCTCAACAGGCTCCAAGCTGTGGTGATGGCAGAAAACTGAAATAATTATGAGTCAATCACCTTACATCTTTTTAGTCATATTGACACATGGATAGCATTGCCTCAATCCATCCTAATTTGTACTTAGATACAGATTTCTGACAGAGCAGATCAGGGGATACCTAGGAACAATCCCCATTCATTCAAGACCAGCAAGGCTCAAGACCTTCAAGGTGGAGTTAGGGAAACTATTTAGTGGATTCTTTCACTTTGCTCAGAATAAAACTAACAATCCAGAGATTTCCTGGTCACAAGTGTTCCTCCTTCAGAAAAAGCAAATTTGTTTTGGAAATGATAGTGAAGGGAAATGCTGAACTCTGTCAATCCAAATAAATAGAACTTATTCAAATGTAATAGAAAGATGATGATGCAAACATGGTGGCTTTCTTTCCTGGCCAATAGTTTATCCTTAAATAATGATGGCCCAGATCTTTGAATGAGCCTTTGTGGAGGAAAACAGCAACTACAATCATTTTGCAACATGTTGATGGATTAATTCCTCAATCACCTCTTGGCCCAATACTAGAAAGGCCCTAACTCCTAGGGAAGCAGAAACAAAATATTAACAAACAATATAAACACAACTACTTGCTTTTTACTTAGATAAGAGACCCTGTAGTTTCGTGTAAAAGGAATTTTTTTTCCCTAAAATTGTAAAAGTATTTGGTCATTTAGCCTTATTCCTTGCCCTTGAACATGGAATATTTTCTTATTCCAATAATAAAAGCTGTCAGTTGCATTCCTTCTTTTTCTCCCCCTCTCTCTTGTGAATGCTTTACTTATCTATCCTAGGTTGGTGCAGAATGCTGCTGATTGGTTTTGTACTGCAACTGAGCTTGAAAAGTCATAAAAATCCAATCTGTAGCCTAAGAAGCTAAAGCTGCCCAACAGTGAGATTTCAGTCTTTTTTAACATGCTAATTCATCTGTTTGCTTTCAGTTTGGTTTCCTATTTGACCCACAGTCATTAGATCCCCGATGAAAGGTTTGTCAAGACAATTCCCTAACGTTCTTCAAAATGTGAAGTATATTTCCTCCGTGGGTTTTTAAGATGGATAGTGACATGGGCATCTTTGCCAACTGTCTACGTAGGTACCTAGAGGCACCAGTATCTTGTAGGGGCTCTCCTTTAATTTACTGGCCCATATGCCTCGATTGTGACATTGCATGTCCTATCACATATCCTTTAACAAGTTTGGCAACAACAGTCTATATAAATAACAATAAAATTAATATTAAACCTCAGAATTATGAAATAATACTGTAAATCATAGCAAAAGAAACAGGGAGAAGCAAATACCTCACCCTGTGTTTTTCTCATAGCAGATACTCAATAAGTATTTGTTGAATGAATAAACAAATGAATGAGTGAATGAGAAAGGGCAATTTTTAGACAAAAACCCAGCAAGGCAATATTTTATAAATACAGACATGTACATTTTCATTCACTTGACAAATATTTATTGAGTGTCCACTGTGTGCAAGACATACCCATATTAAATATACGTGGCATCAGTTTCATGTAGCCATTCCCATGAATGGTTTTAATAATCAGTAAAAGCTGCCATTTTACCACTCTTCCTATAAAGAAATGCAATCATCTGGCATAGTTTCAAAAAAAAAGAAGTGTCTCTTGACATCTGATCCTGGAGCCCTCAGGAGTAACTATTCTAGCATCTATATAATACTTTTTTATAACAATAGTTTCCAAAGACATTTTTAGTTTCACACACGTAGCTCTATAGATGAAATGTGCATGGAGGAAGAACCATATCAATACAATTTGGTCAATGTTGGTGGAACAAATGGAGGAATAGATAGAAGTTTTAAAGTTTTACATAAATCCACAAGAGCTCAGAAGCCAATTCATGAAAGAAAATAAACATTTCATGGAGAAGTGCTAAAAATCTTATTGCATAAAAAAATGAATGGCATCGAAGCTATTTCTATATGACGTCAGAACATCTGTTCGATTCAATGAAAAGAATGAGCCAAGCCAGTTTTTGGCACACTTGCAGACCAAGCAACTGATTGGAATTTCCATTTTTAAACCAATTATTTTGGGATTGTGTAAACATAGCCTTGTTTAAGGTGTCTGAAACAGTGGTTCTATGAATCTGTAATTTCAGACATTTGAAAGATGACTTTTGAATGATTCTCTGCTGAGTGGACAAAATGTATTATTGTTTTTGTAAACTCCAGAGATGACATGGTACCTTCTATGTCAACATGATGGAGTATCAGTAAAAATGACTGAGTGTGAACTGACTGCAAATAACCCATGCCTATATAGATGATTCTGTGTTCTCTGTATTTTGCAGATTGATGTTCTTTTAAAAAATATTGCACTTTGCTAGCACAGGAATAGCCTACTAAGCCAAGTATTCCTTGTCTGAGCTGTTATAGATTAGGAGTTCAATAATCTATAAGAAAAAAAGGAATTTATTGACATTAAAGCATTGAATTAATTTATGTATGTCCTGATCATTCAAATATTACTTACCTTAAAACAATCATGAAAATCTCCACCCTCTCCTATGGAAAGAATACTGAGCAACATTTACTTTGAGATCACATAGCCAACTTTAATGGCAGCATTTAATGATTTCAGAAAGATTTCTTGTAAGTCCACTTATATTCCCCACCTGACAGTCTAGATATAAAGCATTTGAAACCAACTGCAGTTTTCCATTAATGACTCTGAAAAGTCTGTAGTAGGCATAAAGTCTTCCCAAGCTGACCCTGAAATGGATTTCTATCTGGGACTCATGGCACTAGAATAAGAGGGTGAAAAAGTAGGGTGTCAAAAGTATGACTGAATATGAAATGCTTTGGACTCCTAATTGATATTAACAGTTCATCTCACAATCGGTATTCTCTAGTTGGCTGGCTGCTACAGTGGAATAGATATCCTCTGATTTCCATCAATCTCCAGTTGCATCCTGGGAACCTTTATTGAAGACTTCATCCTGTGAAGGCTGATGCTCAATCCCTTCATAATATGAGCTGCCATTATGTAGGAAAGTCCCCACAGCTCGTCCTTGCCGGGCATGGCCAACTGCATCACTGAATACTTTATTTATTTGCTCCTCTGATGGCATCCACCAATCCGGGTTGGAAGTACAATGCATCCTAATGAACTCTGTGAGAAAGCACACAACAATAAAAACAAAACAAAAACAAAACAAGCAAACAAACAAACAAACAACAACAGGAAGCTGATCTTTGCAAAAGAAAATGGGTCTGCTTACTGAGAGCTCATAGCAAACTAGACAAATAGCAGTTCCATGACTGTATAAGTGGAGGCTTTATGGGAAAAGCTTTATGGGAAATTCAATGAAATGCCATGATGATGCCATTTGTGGGGCCTCGTTTATTCCTATAAGAATCTATCTGGCTACATGCAAAATACAAATTCAACCATGTAAGTAAGTCACAGAAATACCAGCTTCTCTCTACCCCTACCCCCTTCAACTTAGTAAGCCTAAAGGAAATTTTGAAGAAAAAAATTAAATATCATTCATTCGATGGGCAGTATGCTCCTAAAAACAGTATGGGTATAGGTTTCTAAATCCATTGTTTGTATCCATTCTCATTTTGACACATTTCATCATTTTAGTAATTCTAAAAGCAATATCAGGATACTGTGGTATTCTTTTACTTGCTACACACCTGCAAATTTCAACAGAGTAGGACTAATGTATGGAAGAGTCGAGATGATAGCTTCTCCATTTCAAACTGCTGAACTATGGGTTATAATTTGGTTTTGAGCTGTATTCTATGTACTTATGTTTTGTTACTTAAATTTTTGAAAATGAGATTGGCTCTAAAATATTGAACTTCCTCTTCCCATCAGTAAATTTATTTTTTTTTAAATTTCATTTTTTGTTATCCTTTTCATGAGGCATCATGGTCAACCTGCTGATGATCATTGTCTTTATCCTTAGTTAGACTTGTCCTTGGACAGTACGTAGCCCTTTACCAAGAACATACATACTTAAAGCCTTTCAAATTCAGTAGGATATCATAGGAGCTGGTTCTAGAAGCTTCTTAAAGAACCCAGAGCTCTCCCTTCTTTGACACTTCATCAAAAATACAAGTAAACTCACTTTTTTGGTAAATGGTTTTTTTCTTTTGGCCCAGTCCTTCTATTTCATCATTGTAATGAACTGGAACTATGCAAACTCTCTCCATCAGTGCAATGGCAACTCATCTGTAACTTATGGTCCTAAGATAATTACCTGGGGCTTTGCTCATCATCATACAGCCATCATGTGTAGAAGGAAAGACTAAGTCTCCCAGGCCAGCTCTCTATGGATGATGCCACAGCACCTCCTCAATGGTAGTTATGCTTTCCTATACATACCCTATGCTGTCCTAATGAGGTAGGTCATGTAGATAACTCCTTAGCAACTGTCTTAATAGTAACCATCCAAACTGAAATGACTTTCTGAAACATGTCTAATAAAGGTGTGTTACTATATTTTGAAGTAAGGCAAACATTGCTTATCCATATTCAGTTCTCTAGCATCAGCTCCTCCCCAATTACACACTATTGATGAGAGGATTCTATTTTTGATCTGAGTCTCATTCTGTTTTTAAGAATTGAGGTTTCTATTCTCCCCATTTATTTAACTCCACAATAACTACTTGATTTGAAAAGAGCTATATATATTTATTGGCTCTTGGTGTTATTAAATTTTAAGCGTTCTCAAATTTCTCAGAAATAATAATAGACATCATGTCTAGTGTTGATGGAAAAAGCCATAATGTCTCTCGATAGTCACAAAGCACATAGTTACTGATACAGTGAAAAGAACACTTGATTTGGAATCTGAGAACTGGGGTTTGCACCCTGCTTCTGTCCCTGATAACTTCCGTGGCTTTGGATAAGTTCCTTAACCCATTGAGACCTCTGTAAAATGAGGGTATCAGACTAAATTATCTCAGAAATTGTTTCCTGCTCAAAATAGATAATCCGGGGAACTAAAATGATCACATAAAAGCCCTCATGTTAACACATTAACCCTTTCTTTCCTCGTGCCATTTTTGGTATTTATCTAAAGAGTCACCAATTCAACTAGTATATTACTTTGGATTCTTCCTCAATTACATGTCTTTAAAGACACTCTTTACCTGCAGAGGCTATATAGTAGGTAAGCAGAAACACTGATGGATATAGAGATTTGGGGCCCCCAAGCAAAAAAATTCTGCAGGGGTTGTTGCCCTTTGTCAACTATGTAATAAACACATTTATTATAAACAGAATCCAAGCAATGTAAGGATCACTCAGATTTGAGTTATACCTAATATGAAAGAAAAGGCAGCATTCCCCCCCTTTCTCCCTGCAGATCAGAGCTAAATGAGTAACTGACAGGTAGTGAAGAATTAGTGGATCTTGCTAACATGGGTATCGTGATAGCCTGAAAATGAGCCATGTGTGAAAGGCTTATGGAATTCTGAGTTGGCTTTGAGATACTGCTAGTTGATCTGGCAGAACTTAGGTCTGTATTTCCTCCCATCAACCTTGTCCCTCTGACATTTTCAGAGACTGCTTTGGTGATATCCATGCACTCATTTAAAACAAATGACCACATATGCTCTATTACTTTAATTTAATTTAAGATGTTAAATCCTGGGACCCCCAACTAATTAAAAGTCTGTTTTGTCTCATCTTTTTGTTTTTGTTTAGAATGAGTAAAATTATAATGTGTTCCCTTCTGTTCTCCTTTAAAGCTCCACAAACTGGTCCCTCAAGTCTGCTGAGAATCATAGTATATTCTGCAAAAGAAACTTAGCCAAGGCTTTTGTATAACTCTGCCAATTCCTCCTGGTGCTTCTGAGAGTCTCAAGGGCCTAAAGTCTCACTATATACCACCATGAGAGTGAAAAATACACTTCATAGGAATGGAGCTGGCAGGAGGCTGAAGGAACAGAGCCTTTAGATTGGTACCCCAACTCACCTTAGGGCTACCAGGATTGTGGGAAGCCACTCCCCCTGAGGGAGGAAAAAAATAAAGCCTTAGGTAGGACCTATGCTTATATTGTATAGCAATCCATTACACTTCCCATGAGTATCTCCAGCTTTATGTATCAGCAAAGGAGACAGGTTAATAACATACATACTATCTACTTCACAGAGTTGTTGTGAGGAAAGCCCTTTGTACATCTTAAAATGCTACAGAAATGAAAAATGTTATTTTTAGTATTTTTGTTTTGAATCTGAAGAACTTAAGGAAAATAATATTTCATTATTATCATTGATTGAACTTGGATCTTGTCCACTCTACTAGACTGGATCCTCCAAGAGGGCAGGGAAATAGGTTTTATCTCAGATTTCTATTTCCTCCAGCATCTACATAGTGCTCTGCACACAGTAGGCATTTAATCAATATTTTTTGTATGAATGCTGTATGAATACTGTAAACTTGAAGGACCACAACTAACCTATTGTGTTTTTTCTTGTGTTGTTGACATGTTTTTGTGCTTAGGTAGTGGGTCCACACCTCACTGACCCTTTTCATTCTGACCTGAACATTTCTAAATTTCTCGGGGCAGCCCCAAAGGAAGGGCACACATGGAATTCACCACAGTGACAGCTGGGTTCCAGGTCAGAAAGAAGGCACGGAGGCCCTGCTACTGAGGAGACTGAGTCTGGTGGATATCTCGAGGTCAGGAACTCTGAGCTGCAATGGGCTAAACTGAAGAGCTTTCACACTAAGTTGGGCACTGGTGTGGTCAGACCTGGAGAAGAGAGTGGGATCACCAAATTGCCTAAGGAGGGGCAAGCTGACCCAGCAGGGCTGAGTTCCTCTGTGGATGAGAGTAGGATGGGACCCATGAATGTACCCTGCACTTCCAGCCTGAGCAAGATAAAGAGATACAGTTATTTTTTTTTAATTCCTACTTTCCATCTTAGAATTAATGCTGTGTATTGGTTCTAAGGCAGAAGAGCAGCAAGGGCTAGGCAATGGGAGTTATGACAGCTAGGAAGTGTCTGAGGCTAGATTTGAACCCAGAATTTCCTGTCTCTAAGCCTGACTCTCAATCCACTGAGCCTCCTAGCCAACCCCTCACACAGTCTTGTTTTTTTAAAATTTAAATCTTTGAACACCCAAACAGTGTGATTTGCTATGAGCTAAGGAGTGGAGGAAAGGACACAGGAAAGATATTTGGACTCAAGAGTCACAGGTGTGCCAATTTGCTCATAGATTTAGGGTCGATTTTAAGTTACGTTTTTTCCCTCTTTAGCATAAGTTTCTTGAGAATGAATGAGGGAAGTAGAAGCATTTATTAAACATTAACTGTGTGGAAGACATGGTGCTAAGCTTTGAGGATACAAATTTAAAAAAGAGGACAACGAGGATCATATCTTATTTTTTCCTCTGATATAATAAGAGCTAGCATTTATATAGTGCTTTAAAGTTTTCAAGGCACTTTACATATATTATCTCATCTTATCCTCACAAAACCCATGGGAGTGATATATATATATATATATATATATATATATATAGTGGTACTAGTATTTGCTCCATATTATTCCCATTTTACAGATAAGGAAACTGAGGCAGACAGGGGTTAAATGACTTGTCCAAGGCCATACAGCTAGTAAGTGACTGAAGCTATATTTGAACTCAGGTCTTCTGGATTTCAAGGCTAGTCCTCTATCCATTGAACCACCTCTCAGCCTCTGCATAACATATGTGATAAATTTATATATATGTATATATATGTATATGTATGTATGTATGTACCTATCTATCTACACACAAAAGAAAGAAGTCCTTTTCTATTTCTTCTTTCTGCCAAGGATTCCCTAACACCTTCTTTCTCTTTTTTTCTCTCTTGGATTTAGTTTCTTATGTTACACTCTGTCCAATTTTTCCAACCTTAAATGAGCNATATATATGTATATATATATATAGTGGTACTAGTATTTGCTCCATATTATTCCCATTTTACAGATAAGGAAACTGAGGCAGACAGGGGTTAAATGACTTGTCCAAGGCCATACAGCTAGTAAGTGACTGAAGCTATATTTGAACTCAGGTCTTCTGGATTTCAAGGCTAGTCCTCTATCCATTGAACCACCTCTCAGCCTCTGCATAACATATGTGATAAATTTATATATATGTATATATATGTATATGTATGTATGTATGTACCTATCTACCTACACACAAAAGAAAGTCCTTTTCTATTTCTTCTTTCTGCCAAGGATTCCCTAACACCTTCTTTCTCTTTTTTTCTCTCTTGGATTTAGTTTCTTATGTTACACTCTGTCCAATTTTTCCAACCTTAAATGAGCAGGAAAAACTTGTAAAAAAATCAGCAAGAAAAGTATTAGTGGGTTAGAGCAAGAGCTTTCATTTCCCATATTCACAATACTTTACAACTGTAGAAACAGCTGTAGGACTTTAATAGCTCTGACAGAATGAGTTGGCTGCATTGAACCTGGGGCTAATAATATTCATTGTAAATGGTGAGACCAAGAGAAAGCCAAAAGCTCTTCCCTAGCATCCTGGGCAAATGCTCTATTAAGAGCTGAAACTAGAACTCTTTCTTTAGAAATTGCTTCTCTTTGAGGGCTCTGTCTAGTCCCACTCAGGAAATGAAAGATCTCTCCCTTTTTTTCAGGGATCCAAAGACCTCGGGGGATAGTCAGTCAAGACTTGACACAGCAGCCCCATGATAATTTCATCAAGTCAAAGACCGAAGTCTGAAAGTTTCCTCTGACATTTTAACCTTCTAAACTATTTAGAGGCATGAATCTCAACCACACTGACTCATCAGTCCCAACAAACGAGTTCTCATTTCTCTTAAATTCTTACAATGTAGATGAATCACATTTAAGTCCTAGTGGATAGGGTGGCATGGGAAAACCCTTCCACTTTATCATTCTTTGCAAATACCTAAATGACTCCATCAGCCACCTGAACGCAAGTGAGCCTCATTTCCTTTCCTATTCATTCCCTACTCTAGGACTAGTACACACCACATGTATGTTTCTGTGAAATGGCTAAAAATAAGGGAGAAGGAAAAAAAACCACTAGAGACCATTGTGGGGAAATGGGCTTTGGTTAGAGAGCTAATTGGACTTTTAGTCTTATGATCAATCATGGCAAAGTTCTTAAATCAGTACTGCTGAGATAATATGGAGTTAAAGTATCACATAAACTTTCTTTTAGAGGGAGAAGCAAAAGGCCAACTTTCCTTGAGGATTCAAATGGAAGAATTTAAATATTTACTGTTTACAGAATGGGGTGTAGCCAATAGATCCTGCTTTCTCTGCAAATCAAATGGCGAATCTCTTAAATTTCACTCGCTCTTCTATATGACCAAGCATTTTATACAGAGTGGGCCAAAAGTCTTAGTTGGACACCCTGTATAAAATCTAGGGAGATGCTGAAGAATTGGGGAAAGCATTAAATACTTAGTCTTAGAGGTTGTAAAAGAAATACTGTTTCTACAGTCACAGCTTAAAGATGTTGGTCACCGTGTTTTCATTCTGCCACAAAGGGGTGGACTTCACTTCCTGACCACTGCTCTTTCACCCAGATCCACAGAGGATTTATTGGTAGTTGGACAAAAAATGAGAACTTCTTGGTCTTCAGAGAGAATAACTGATGAGGTTTGTGGCTTGACAAATATTAAATCATTGCCATGTCCAAGTGATACTCTCTGCGGAGCAAGATCATTATTATGGGATCTTTGTTGCTGATGATTTTCAATCCTGACAACATTTTGGTCTCTTCCCATAGTAGGTCAGAACTGAGTAGCTTTTGGACCATACTTTATAATCTTTGTTGCTTTTTCACAGAATTATGACATCCGAGAGGCCAAACCATATCAAAGTTGGCACCATTTCTATAATGTATCTGACAAAGAGTCATTCAGTCTTTGTTAGAACTCAGGTCTGAGATAATATCTTAGGATCATAGAAACAGAGCTAGAAGGAACCTTAGAGACCATTTAGTCCATATTTTACAGATGAGGAAACTGAGGCTTTAGCTGCTTAAGTGACTTACCCAGGGTTACACAAAGAGAAAGGCTCTAAGGTGTGAAGTGAACCCATATCCTCTAACTCCAGAATCAATTTTCTTTCCCCTGTACTACTTCCTGAGAGAGCCAGACCCACTTTTGGACCATTTTCATTGCCAACTTTTCCCTTACATTGAACTGAAGCTACTTCCACAACTTCTACCCATTTAGCACTCTGTTCTGCCTTCTGGGGCCAAGTAAAACAAGATGAAGTCTTCCGAATGATAGCTTTTCAAACATCTCAAGACAGCCTCTCACTGAGACTTCTTCAGAGTAAGCATCCTTAATTCTGTCTGTGATCCTCATGTAGTGTAGTAGTTTCTAGTCTCCTCACTTCAGATGAATGATAGATTGTCAACATTTTTTCTAAAATGTTATACCCAGAACTTTATACTCTATGTCATAGAATAACAGAAATATCATCTATGTCCAAGAAAATTTTCTTCCATTGAAATATCCCATGATGCCATTAGATTATTTTTTTGGCTGTTACATCCCACTGCTGATGCATACTGAGCTGCCAATGTGCTAAGACGCTGAGGTCTTCTTCATACAAACTGTTATCTAGTAACATCTCCTCTCATTCTGTATTTGTGCAATTACTCTTTTGAACCTTTGAAATTCTGTCTTATTGGATTTGGCCCATTATTACAACCTTTTGAGATCTTTTTGGATTCCCATTCTGTCATCTAGTCTCATCTTAATATTTTCCATAGATTTGATAAGTAAGCCTTCATCCAAGTCATTAATCAAAATTGGAATGGAGAGATCCCTGTGGCACTTCAGTAAGAACATCCTTCCAGGTTGACTTTAGTTCAGTCAGTCTCTTAGTCTACTAGCATTTATTAAGCACCTACTATGTGCTAGACACTGTGCTAAATGCTGGGGGTACAAAGAAAGGCAAGAAAACACCCCCCAAAACATAAACCCAGTCCCTGCTCTCAAGAAGCTCACTCTTCTGTGGGTCCAATTCTAAATCCATCTAACTACTATCATCAAGTCCATTTTGTTCATAAAACTATCATGAAGGAATCTGTCTAATAGCTTGATGAAATCTAAGTATACTATGTCTGTGACATTATCCTGATCTAACAGGCCATTAACCTTGATTTTAAAAAAATGAAATGAGGTTAGCTATTTCTTGACAGAGCATGCCAGCTTTCTTTTCTATGAACCATCTCTTTAATAATGCAGACTAGAATAATGCTAGGAAATAAATGGAAGCCTACCCTCCTATAGTTTGAAGACTCTACCTCCTTTATCTTTTTGTTGTTGAAAATGGGGACATTTGCCTGCTTCATATCTTGTGGCACATCTCTGGTTCTCTGTAATTTTTCAAAGATCACTGTCAGTATGACACCATACACACATACACACAGATAGTTGACACATATATGTCATTTTAAGCCTGACAAAGCACCTCGTAGACATTATCTCTTGTGATCCTCACAATAACTTGTGTGTGTGTGTGTGTGTGTGTGTGTGTGTGTGTGTGTGTGTGTGTGTGTGTGTGTGTGAGGTACTACAGGCATAATTTTCTCTGTTTTACAAATAGGGAACTTAAGGCTCAGAGAATTTAGCAAGTTGTCCAAAGCCATTCAGCTAGTAAATATTAGGAGCAGGATTCAAACCTTAGTCTTATATTCTTTCCACCACCCAAATCCATCCCTAGAAGTGCTTTCAGTACTCAGGGTTCTAGTTCTTTTGACTCTGGTGCCTCAAACTCATTGAGTATAACTGGGTACTTTCTTTCTATATCTTCACTGATCTTAAGTTTCAATTTCCTGTGAACCATTTTTATTTCTGATCTCAAGAACATTCTTGTTAGGAAAGAAAACAAGAAAAACAAGAGTTGTGAATTCCTGCTTGTTCTCTTTTGTCTGATATCACCTCATCTCTCTTCTTCTAGCTTCATCTTGCTTCCAACATAGCTAAGTCTCTTTGTCTTTTGCATTCACCCCACACATCAATTTACAATAGGATTAGGACACTCTTTCGTATGCTTCTTCATGTTTTCTTTGACTAACAGCTTTGATATTCTGATTTTGAAGATCTTTTTAAAAATTGCTCCTAAAAATGTTGGTAGACAAGTTCCCTGGGTAGCCACATCAGTTTCTTTAGATAGCTCTTGCTTGTCACATATCCTAGAATAATTTATGTTCCAGAAAGGATCCCATCACTTTTGAGAGTAAGCTTTCCCTGCAGAATTTTAAGTCACAGGAATCTTATTTATCCATTCTATGATCTTTCTGAAATCTGCTCATCCAAAATCTAGGATAGAATTCAAATAACAAACTGCATGGTCAGAGTTTCCCAAGACTCCAATTTCTACCTTAGCCTTTTAGTTTTTAATTATTGATCAGAATTAAGTCCAGAATAGTAATTTTCCTTGACACTTTCTCTACTTCTGAAAGTACTAAATTATTATTGAGGCGAGGCCATAATTTATCATATGTTCTGTTCTTGGCAGAGAGATGGGAGAGAGAAGGGGCAGAGGGAGGGAGGGAAGAAAGGAGGAAGGGAGAAACAAAGACAGAGGGACAGAGTCAGAGAGATAGACAGGAGACAGAGAGAGAGAGAGAAAGGGAGGAAGAGGGAGAAGTCAGAGAGACAGAAAGGGACAAGGACAGACAGACAGACAGACAGACAGACAAACACACACAGAGAAAACTCCCAACATGTGTAGATGTCTGGATAGTTGAAGTCCTCCATCACCATTAAATCATGTTTCTTAGATAGCTTTTGGCCTGCTTCTGGAACTCATTATTTATTTCCTCTTTTTGGTTGGCTGCTTGGTAGCATTCACATACCATAATATAGTTTAGAGGAAACTGAGGTGAGAGAATTTAAGTGACTTTCCCAAGGTCACACATTTAGTAAATGGCAGAGCTTGTCGTAGACTGTTTTTTATAAGACTATCCACTTGCCGAAACAATCTTTTTTTCCCCGTTAATTTCCCTTCCTCTCCTTCAGTCTTATTGGCACAATAGATCTAGCCAACTGTAAAGTGGTCTGTATTGACTGCTAAACCTGATTGAAATACCAAATCAACAGTTTTTCTAGGAATTTTTTTAATAGCATGGGAAGGACCTAAGAAAGCTTAGTGTATTTCTGGCCATAATAAATTTTTATTGATATTCAGTTAACATTAGAAAGAGATTACATAAATTTGGACTAAATATTCTCGAAGGGTTAGAAAATGGGCTGTGGGGGAGGGCAGATATTTAAAAAGGAAAACTGGAAATCATCTTGGCAAAATGATGTGAGCAATTATGAAAATAAATGATTTCTTCCCTTCTTCTTCCATACATTTCCCCTACTAGTCCTCCCCTCACATATAATTTCCCCTAATAGTCCTATGCTCAGGTTCTTCCCATCTCACATCCACCCCACTGTGGTCAAGGAAGACCTTTGGTTGAAATTGAATCTGGATTTAGCATGTAAATCACAAGCGCTCTGCCACGTCAACGTATCATTAAGCCAGAGCACTGATGCCAAAGCAAAGAAAACGTTCTCTAGGAAGTTTTGGGTAAGGAATCGATGGGCCACACAAAGCTCGTGAGTTCTCAGGAAAAAATCAAGATACAGGAAAGCTGAACACTTCTAGCGAGCCACAGCCAATGCAGTGAAATGGGATCACATATGGCGGACACTGAGCGAAGGGATGCAGTACCTCTGAGACATGTTACTTTAACTGGATCCAGAGGACGTCTTTCAGGACCTGTCTCTCCTGACTGCACTGACCTTTTCCTTTTTCCAAGGCCGCATGAGTACTTAAGCTCATCGGTTGTAAAAACAAATCTGATGAGGTATCGAAGTAGCCGCCTCCCATCTTTCTTGGAAGAATTTACAGCCTCATCCCATTGTTTACTAGTGATGTAGACAGGATAGTTGTTCAACAGCTGCTTGCTTCCCTGGGAAAGTGAAACATTTTCCATTATACACTTAGGCAGACAGAGAGAAGCTCAAACGATCTCTGCTTGAAAGGAAAACAGGCTTGTAACCAAGCTGATAGGCTGACAATGAAACGCGTATTGAAGGGAGCAAGTAATCGCTCACACTCAGAACGGGCACTTTTTAAATTACATTTGCATTTTCTATAACAAGAGCCCAATGAGGTATAATGAACACCTTTGAGAGAGCAGCTATTTATAACTTGCACTTTAACAGGTAGGTTAAAAATGTGTCAAGATTCAATGACAGGGAACACCATTTAAATATACCCATAACTTTCCTTTTCGGTCTACTCAGAGGTATCAAAATGACTTTGAAGAGTGGGATCAAACATGTCTCATCGCCCTCTCCATTTCCAGTTAAGTACTTCAGACATGGCTTTTGTGACATATTTTCCTAAGATATTTATTATTCACGATTTAACACCTCACACCTGCTAGCCAGTCTATTACCTTGAAAACAATGTGGAGAAAGTAAATATAAAAGTGAATTTTGAAACTAGGAAAGGTTCATTAATAGTCACAGGAAAACACATTAACTCAAATTATAGCTCTGTGCAAATGCCACTGTGTCAACTCAAAATTTTTCTTCCTTTTAACCTTCATAATTTATGTCTGCTATAAAATCCCAGGGCTCAATAGCTGCAGTGGGGCTAATTACGGGAATTTCAGTAACGTTTATAAGCCATGTTTAGTCAATTGTACCTACACTACCATTACTTCAGTTCTTGTGGTCTATAAAATTCTATAGTCCAGGACCAATTAATTAACCCAAGATCTCAGTTTTAATGTACTCCTTCTCCAGTAATTAAGGTATACAAAATAAAGAAGGGGAGACCTTAACAACTCATTCAGTTTTACAATGCCACAAATTTACTACTGGTTATAAATGTGGCAGTGTTTAAGCCTTGAGGGGCCTTATTTTGAAAAACCTCTGTTCAGCTAGAGGCTCTTTTGCGCATCTTGCATGCTAAAAAATTTAGGAAACAAAATGCCAGGTTTGACAATTTTATATATATATATATACACACACATATGTAGTTATAATTATAGTTATAGTTATAGTTATTTAGTCATGTCTGACTCTTTGTGACCCTATGGTTCATCCTGTCCATGAGATTTTCTTGGCAAAGATACTGGAATGGTTTTCTATTTCCTTCTTCAATTAAGGTAAACAGAGGATAAGTGACTTGCCCAAGGTCATACAGCTAGTAAGTGTCTGAGGACATATCTGAAAGATTTTCCTGACTTCAGACCCAGTGCTGAACCACCCAGCTGCCATCTCTCTCTCTCTCTCTCTCTCTCTCTCTCTCTCTCTCTCTCCCCATCTCTCTGTCTGTCTCTGTCTCTTCCTTTATCTCTTTATGTCTGTCTCTCTCCATCTTTCTGTCTCTTTCTCTGTCTCTCTGTCTCTGCCTCTCCCAATGAGGCTCAAATCCCATATGTGAAACATTTTGCAAGACTAAAAAGTACTATGTAACTATTAATTTTATTTTTGACAGAGTATAAACTTCTTTAGTTTCTTAAATCTTTACATTGTGATTTTTAAGAAAATGAACATATTTAGCCAAATAGAAAAAAAAAACCAATCAGTGGCAGACTCTACAGGGACAATCAAACCTGATCAAAAGGTTCCATGACCATTGCTATCAGTCTGTCAAAATAGCAAAATGTCAAGAAATATAGTGAATCTCAATGTTTTAGGAGCCTCTTTTAATCTTATTTCCTTTTTTAAAACTAAAAGGTAAATAAGAAACATGCTGCCCTTGACAGCAAAGTACTGGACTTGGAGTCAAGACATATGGTTTCAAATAGTCAGGCAAGTCATTTCACTTCTTTGGAACTCATAGAGCCTTCCCTAAATATTTGTTTTTTAACTGTCTCATTTTTATATGGCATATTTACACATGTACATGCATATATTAAACACACACTTGCATACACATGTGCATATGTGTGTGTCTCCCCTGAGAGAATTTAAGATCCTTTAAAATAGGAATCACTTCATTTTTTGCCTTTATATCTCCAATGCCTAGCACAGGACCTAGTACAGAATAGGTGCTTAATAAATGCTTGTGGATTCACTGATTAGTATGTATGAAATAGGGATAAAGAATCTTACCTCCCCAGGTTGTGAGGAAAGAGCTTTCTATGCCTTTACATCACATAAACATAGATTTCAAAGATTCTCTAGCCCAATCCCCTCTCTTTACAGATGAGGAAACTCTCTCTGAGAGGTAAAGTGCTCTTGCTCAAGGTCACATAGCTGGTGAGTGTTAGGGTTAGGATTTGAATTTAGTTCTTTTAACTACAGTTTGAGTACTCTATTATGCTTCATTGCTTCTGTGATCAAGACACATTTAATCTACTCTCCTATATTTCAATAAATGCTAAAGACATTAGGATTTTTTTGTCACCTTTCCTATACAAGAGACTAGAACAGTTTTCAGGTATTATGCTTAAAAATTAATAAATAAATAATGATTTATTTAATATATTATATAATAAAATTAACAATATAATAAAAATGGATATCAATAAAATGATAATACATAATAAATGAATTAACAAATAATATTTTAAGTTAGAAAGGACAACAAAGGAGAGCTATGTTCATTACATCCTAACAATTGGACAGATACCTTTCACAGGTCTAGGAAGAATAAATGAGGTTTGCCTTTAAATTCTGTCTTTGTAGTTAATCAGGTAACCATCTTGAATAAGCATGGCTATAGTTTTTACATAAGCGAGTGGCACACTACAAAATTTTCAGATAAAGTATTAAACTACTAAGTCTGCACATTTCTATTTAAAAAATTATGAGAGAGAGAGAGAGAGAGAGAGAGAGAGAGAGAGAGAAGCAATCTTTCCTAATCCCAGAGGATTTAGAGTACTGTTAAAACTTTCTTGAAAATCTAGATTTCAGTCAGATGCTACATTCCTATTACTAAATTCCTCGGTGTGTTCCCAATGCCAGTGATAGTTTATTATAAACACTCTTAGCTGGTAAAAAATATTAAAAACAAAGCAAACAATACGGTAAAAACTTCTGACTCCACATTTAGACACTTCTGCTACCTGAACTTTAATCCTCTAGTATCCTACTTTTATCTACAGGAGAGCAGAACACTTAAATGTGTTTTTTGAACTGAAAAACCAGTGAAAGATCCTGATCACTTATTAATAGAAGCAGAGAGACAAAAGGGCAGCCTGGTTTCTAATTTCACCCTTTCTTTTTCTTCTTTCTGCCAACAGCTAGGGTTGATCACAAAATGTTATTTATCTCCAGATGGGTTTACTCATTTTGACCAGCTATTTAATTTTAATTTCAAAAGTAGTGGTGGATTTGAAGTGTCTATTTTATAAAGCAAACAAAACCATTCTCTCTGTCACTGGGAAATTTGTGTGACTGCACTGAGAAGGAACTGATATCCATTTTTGAGGTAGGGAGAGGGGGGTGAGTGTGAGTCTGGAGGGTGGGAGAGGAGGAACTGAACCAGAATGTTCTTTATTGATGTTCCCCATTGCAATGTCCCCCAATCCTAACTGTGCTTAGGGGAGGTAGAATATGGGGGTAAGGGGAGAGTTAAGGGAAGTTCTTAGAATTAAAAATATTACCGAGTTGATGGAAGAGTGGGAGGGGAAGGGGGATGGAAAGGAGTAAGGTTATAAAGAAAGAGGTTTTTGCTTCTTATTCCATCTTTCCTCAAGTATTGCCAATATTAAATAAGGAGGCAATGTGAAGTAATGAAAAGAGACCCGGATTAGAGGTCAGGGGACTTTGGTTCTGTCACTTATTATTTGTGTGACCTTAGGCAAGTCACTTAATCTCTAGAATCATAGGTTAGAAGGATTTCAGAGTCATCTACTCCAATCTTCTCTCTAATTCATGGTTGTCTTCAGACTATAACATACATTCCTTTACTTAGCCTGTTCTTGAAATTATATTAGTTTAGAAGACTGCTAGATCCTGCTTTCTTATTACTCCATCTTCAGGAATCTAGGGTCATCTCTATCTTGTGTTGAGGCATCATAATTCAACTTTTAGTCTTATTATGTCTAACTTGGTAGAGGAATTTACCCCTCCCCCCCCTCTCTCTCACACACACACACACACACACACACACACACACACACACACACACACACAAAATCCCTCTTCTTATGTATGGTTTCTATAATGCTGTGAGGAAGTCTTATAGGAAAGCATATCATATTCATGTTAAAGATAGGCACTGGATTGGATATTTCATCAGGGTAGGGAATTCTAGGTGAAGAAACTTCCTCTATTCAAGCAACTTGGCACTTTCTTTATTAACATAGTCTTCAGGAGTTGCCTAGAGTATGAAGAGTTTAAATGATTTGCCCTATGTCACAGAGCCAGTATATGTCAGAGGTAGGACTTGAACATGAGTCTTTTTGGATCTGAAGTGAACTCTCTGTCGACTCTGCATACTCAAGTTACATAATTAAATTCAGGAAAATAAGATTTTTTGAGATGTGAAATATCAGTGAATAGGGCCAATCTAGAGCCCTTCTCAAACATTTTGAATATTCATTTATAAGAAAGCAACATTCGCTGTTATTGTTTAGATTTACCATTTTGATGTTATTCAGAAAAAATGCTCTCAGAAAAAAAGGAGAAATTTCAAAAATAAAAATAGAACTATGAAGCCGTTTAGATTATGAAGGAAATAATGCTTTACAATAGTTAATCGGGATAAAAGATAATGTAACAATATAACTGAGGACATTCTATGAGCCTAGATTAAAAAATAAAATAGTAGTAGAAATAAATTCAGTAACTTTCCCATTCTGCTAGAATAAGAAAAAACCTATTTCGCATAGTAGATTTGAAAAAGCCTGGGGCCTAGAGTCAAGAAAACTGGAAAGTAAAATCTTGTCTCAGACACTTAGTAGTTGTGTGACTCAGTTTCCTCCATTGTAAAATGGGGACAAGAAGAGCACCTACCCGCCAGGGCTGTTGTGAGGATCAAATGAGATAATATTTGTAAATCATTTAGCACAGTGCCTGACATATAGTAGGCACTTAATGCAGCCTCCTTCCTTCCTTCCTTCCTTCCTTCCTTCCTTCCTTCCTTCCTTCCATACAAAAGGCAGCATGATATAGTGGAAAGAAACTAGATTTGAAGTCAGAAGACCCAAGGTTGTTTCCTGGTTCCAACATTTGTAAGCTATTTGGGCAAATCACATAAATTCAGCCTGTTTGCTCCTTTGCAAAATGGGAACAAGTATACTTCTTACTACCATACTATATGCCATGCAGATTTATTGTGAGGTTCAAATGATGTAATATTTATAAAGTACTAGGTAGACCTCAAAGCACTGGTATTTACAAAAGATCTTGTCTATAAAGCAAAGGCTCCAAACTGGTTGACCTTATTTGCTCCTCTACTCAACATGGTTTATCTCTGCAAATATGGAAAGGTTAGAAATTTGATCATTCACTGCTCAACTGAGAACTAGGAAATTTTTGTATGAAAATCCTTTTTAGTAGATCATATTTGTAGCATAGATCACAGTGAAATGTCCACCTGTATCAATTAATTCCTTGCTTAATATTTATTGCTGTTGTGAAGATAGTTCCTGGCACATGGTGGGTGCTGAAGAAGTGTTTATTGATAAATTGATGAGTCTCTTTGGTAGAAGATATGTGCTTGTACTTCGCTAATAGAGTTAAATGAATAGAAAAATGGTGGTTGGAGGTGTGGGTAAGTGATAAGTGGGGTGGGAAGACTTGTTTAAAATAGTGAACATTTGCATGGACTCTGATTTTTTCTTGCTTAGGAAAGAAACTTTAAATTTAGCCTATAGTCCATTTATTCTACCACTACCACCATCATCCTAATAGCTAACATTCATATAGCACTATAAGGTTTGCAAAGTGCTATACACATTACTTCATGTGATCCTCACACTGATTCTACAAGGCAGGTGCTATTGTTATCCTTGTTTTGAAGATGAGGAAATCAAGACTGAAAGAGGTTAAAACACTTGCCCAGAGCCATAGCTACTAAGTTTCTGAGATAGCAATTTGAACTCAGGTTTTCTTGACTCCTAAGTCCAGCATCTTCCCCACTGAACCTCTGTCATTCCAAGACTCATGTAAATCCAACAAGGCATGTATACAGGTCATCCCGTGGCTTTCAGAAATATATTCTGTCACCAATGCATTCTTTGGATTTTTATTGGTGGTTACTACATTGTCATTTTTCTTTTAATTAAATTGAAAACATAAAACATGCTTCTTTTTGTTTTTGTAACATACATTACCTCTGTGGGCTGATCTGCTGGCTGTGGTATCATAAGTTGGTTATGGTGCTGAAGGACAGTTTTCAAATAATCTAAGACCGTCTGGCAGGGCACTGTAGGAAACATTGCAATTACTGAATATTCCTAGTGTGGCAAAAACAACAACCACAATAACAATAACAGCAGCAACAGCAATTTTTAACTAAATAAAGCCTTCTAAGATTTGCATTGTCAATTCCCCAAAGACATATTTTGTAAAAGAAATGAGTTTCTCTTCTGATTTGGGCAATTGAATAAATCTAGAGCAGGTGCTGTAACCTCGGAGATCTTTAAAGGGTTTTCTACCCTCAGCACAGTGTACTCCAAAGGGTTTTCAGATTAAAGAAGATTACCAGACTAAATCAGGTCAACAACAATGATAATGAAAAGTTTGCATCATAAACAATTGAAACCAAAAAAAGGGAGAAATATATCTCATATAATTTGATTCATCATTTAAAAGGAACATTCAAAAACAATGTGACCCTTTTAAAATTGTAGCCTAGGCAGTTTTTATTGTAGACATAATATTTATTTGGTTTATCTTTACTTCCTACATTTTTCAGAGGGCAAACACCAAATGCAATTCAGACATTTCCCTTCATATACAAATGTACACACTTAGACCCAGTCTTATTTCACAGATCCTTTCTCTGAAGGTGATTAGTTAGCTAGTTCAGACTTAGATAAATGTTGCCATTTGGGCAACACATACCCAATTAGTGAAGCAAATTTTTGGAAATAGTTCTTTTCTATCACGATGGAAGTAGTGTAACTGTTTAGTGCCACTAAATAATGGGAAAATTTTAAGATTTTTTAAAAAATCCTTTAGTATTAGCCCTCTCGGAATGACCTAACTGAAAAAAAGTCTTGGGAACCTTGAGAATACTAATTTGTAGCCATAGTCTTTCAGTGGCTGTCCAGAGTGCTGAATAGAGAACTCACATTGAAGAAGAGAATAAACATTATATTTAACTAGAGCCTCATTTAAAAATGCCAGCACTGATCATTCTTCAGCTTGTCTCTTGTCTCTCACTTCATTTTTTGGGTAGCAAACAAAATCTTTCACATTTTTCCTAATGCTTAATGCTTTTCAGTCTTGAGAGTTTTTAATATTCACTATTAATTCTCTCATATTTCACTGATGCATTTTTGAAAGTCTTGAACAAGAAGTTAAAAGGCAGGTTGGGAAAATTCTTACTTTCAAATAGTTAGGTAATTAGTAATATTTATATGCAGGTTTCTTAGGCAACTCCTCAGCAGTTATTTGACTTAATCCTTCAATTTCAATGACATTTGCTAAATGATTATACAAGTCACTTTTAATAGGCTGTGATATTGCACAGAACATCTGTTTTAAATAAACTAGGTAAAAAAAACCTAGAGGATTCTCCAAATTTGGGGATTGCAATTTGTATTGGTGAAGAGATTTCTCATACTAATGAAACTATATGTCTTCCAACATAAAAAGAAAAGATTTATTTCTCCCTTTTGTAATTTAAATTGTGTTCAACAATTTCCCCCATGCTTAACAATGATAGATTAAGAATGTCTTATAGTGATAATTATTGGTCACATAAAAATAGAAGAAATAGGGAAATGTGGTAGGGGCAAAAGAAGATGATGGAGATTTAGATGACTTCTGAGGATTAGTACACTTTGGGGTTCTAGTCCTGCCTCTGTCTTCAACTGTGCAACCTCAGGAAAATCATTAATCTCTCTATGCCTCCTTTTCTTCATCTGTACAGTAATAATAATAATAATAATAATAATTGTTTTTATAGAACTCACAGAATCATTATGAGGATCAAATTATAGAGCAGATATTAATGTGAGGTAGTCTGGTCAAACTTGTCTCCTTTTTCCAAAGGGAAAACATATTTATAGAATTATCCAAAATAATTGGTAAATCTCAAGCATTAAAGAACAATGTTACCAATCCTGATGTGAATTCTTATTTGACTTATTTCTGATTGGCAACTTAATAGATACCCAGGATTAGTAGAAAGAGCAATGAAGTAGTTTACTTACTTACTTACTACTGAGTATAACTCCCAAGGCATGATAGTGTGATCCCCATGGCCAGTTTGCGGACCTAGAAGAGTTGGCCAGGTCTTTCTTCAATCTCACTGTAGCTATAGATGTCTCAGAGCCAGGAGAAACAAAGGGACCCAGGGCTGCTATATCAAAAGCTGACATATATTCTCCCTAAAGCTTTGTTCTTATGCCAATACATTAAAACTAGTCAAGTGTCTTATGAGTGTGAGCTTATGTATCTTGATCTCAACATGAAGTGAACTCTTGCAGGAAATATTTTGAAAAATCTAACAGGCAAGATGGTATTACAACTTTTATCTGTGTTTTGTGAAGTTCTGTTCTATAATTCAAACAGATGGATTTTTAAATCTATTAGCTATTTGTCAAGTGGGGATAATAATTCTTGTAGTCCCTATATTTTAGAGTTTTTATGGGAATCAGATGAGTATACACACATGTATATATACATATATATGTATATATATGTATATATATATGCTCATTGATATATATCTTATACATACACACAACACACACATACACACACATATATATATAGATATAGATATAGATAGATAGATAGTACCCTCAGAGTGTTAGTTCATTTTAAACTATTGAATCTAATTTTAAAATGAAGGATATTAAAGTAGCTTTGTAATTAAAAATAGCTAATGAAAGTTATAAAAAATTTTAAATTAACTAAAATGTTTTTAGGAGCACCATACACACATTTTTCAAACCTTAAAATGCTATATAAATGTCAGGCATTATGATCAACCCATAGTTCACTGATATTAATAAGCCCATACCTTTCCTACTTACCTGTTCTTCCATAAAAGTAATATCAACCTGCAAGAGATAGGTGTGACAAATCCCTAAATCCAGTTTATAAGTAGAAGTGATGGTGATGACAGCCAAATAGAGCAGCTTCATTCTGCTCTCTTCACCTTGCTGCATGTGTCAGAGCACTGAAGGAAAGAAGGTCTCTGAGCATAGGACTGCTTTTTATTTGATCTCTGAATCCCCAATGCTTGGTAGAGGGTCTCGTACGCAGTAAGCACTTCATCAATGTTTGTTGGCTTGGTTTGGATTACAGTCAGTTACTATATTTTAAGCCATATAGCTCTAGCTCGCTCTTTAGGATAACGCAGCTTAAAACAGAATTGTAGGTGGATTGATCAAATTAGTGAGCAAAACTGGCTAATATAATCTATATTGGACTTCAAAAAACTTTCTGGGAAGTAGGTGTCTCTACGTAAGACTTTATAACCCCAGCATAATGGCCGGGGATCAGACTGAGAGCCAGGGGGAATAATGCATTCCTTTCTGCCTCAATACATTTGCAGAGGCACCTTGAGGAGAATCAGATAAAATATCTTATGTGCAAAACAAGTGGTAAATATTATTATGCTATAAATATGTAAAAATTGAGTAAGATTTACCTGCCAAATCAAGGGCTAAAATAGAAAAGAATCTTTTTTCTTGGCCCACAGAGCAGCTTAATTAGCTAAACTGTGCTACCTTTTTAGAAGATAATTGTCATTTTATCAGCAAAATGAAAGCAATGAAATTCCCTGAATGTTTTTTCCTTTATTTTGCTAGAATTTTTTTGGTAACCATACTCCATAATTACGTATGAGCAATTTCCATGGTCATCCAAAATATTAATGGTACATTTCATTTTCACTTCTCTATAGTCAAAGTTGCTATATCACTGTGTTAGCCTTTAGCCTCTACTAGGCTAAAATTTATTCCTTAAATCTGTAAATTAAGGATTAATAGGATATCTTCTAGTAATAAAATCAGGACCTAGAGATCTTATTCCCTGAAAGTCAATTGTACCCATCACCTTCCTGTGTGACCTTAGGCAAGTCACTTACTAATAATAATAGCTAACATTTACATAGTACTTACTATGTACCAGGCACTGTGATAAGCACTTTACAATTATTATCTCATTCAGTCTTCACAACAACACTGTGAGATAGAGACCTCATTTTCTTCATCTGTAAAATGAGGGGGTTATATTAGACAACTTCTAATATTCTATCTATATTAATTAAATCCAATATCCAATATCTAGATATTAGATAGCTTCTAAGGTCCTTTCGAGATTTATAGATCTATATTTCTCAGATCCTATTTTGAATAATGAGTCTTAAGCAAACATTATAATTCATAGAAAAGATATCAACCACTTTGGACTAGTTACACAATATGACTTTGTCAATGCCAAAATAAAAAGCCAAAGTAAAATGAATTTCATGTCTCTCTCCAAGGGAATAAACTATGAATGATGGAGAACAACAGAGGTTACGATGGAATGAGCAGATTAACTGTTAAAGATGCCTTAAGTTGATCATTTATATTGCTTTTAAACTTAAAATTATTCTATTATATAACTGCTTTATATAACTGAATTTTAAAAAGTTCAGTAAGATAATTCTGGGAAGAGTAAAATAAACTAAGGAATTAATCCTGATAATTCTTTTTTTAAGATAGAATTTTAGAGGCGATACTAAGGGTAATGGATCACAGACAGACTATCCTATATCTCCCAATGTTCAGTTTCACATGCTGTCAAATGCAAAGATGCTCCTAACCTACCATTCCTAGGAAATATATTTGGAGTTGCTTTTCTAGCAGAGATCATATCTGAATTTGCTACTTTCCCAACTTGTGCACCTTTGAAATCTCAGTTGATTCTGATCCATGCCAATTTATTGACCAAGGATTGTTTTTATGAAAGAAGCTTTGGGTACTATGAATTTAACAAAATTACTCTTGTTTCTTTCTAAGGCTGTCAAGTGAATGGCTTTTCTGACACTATTTTAAATGGTTCTGTTGATTGCATGGTTTTAGCATTCTTTAATGACTAAGCAACTGGTGCAGTGACTGTCAGATAAGAGAGTCTCAGGGAAAATTGCTCTAATACTACTCTCTCCCATATTAAGGCCACTGGATCTCTATTTTCTAATTTTCATTGCAGATAGCTGTATTAAAAATTTGATTACAGTTTCTCCTCTCTCATCCCTCTCTCATCATTTAATCTGTCTTGTTATGCANCCCCATGGCCAGTTTGCGGACCTAGAAGAGTTGGCCAGGTCTTTCTTCAATCTCACTGTAGCTATAGATGTCTCAGAGCCAGGAGAAACAAAGGGACCCAGGGCTGCTATATCAAAAGCTGACATATATTCTCCCTAAAGCTTTGTTCTTATGCCAATACATTAAAACTAGTCAAGTGTCTTATGAGTGTGAGCTTATGTATCTTGATCTCAACATGAAGTGAACTCTTGCAGGAAATATTTTGAAAAATCTAACAGGCAAGATGGTATTACAACTTTTATCTGTGTTTTGTGAAGTTCTGTTCTATAATTCAAACAGATGGATTTTTAAATCTATTAGCTATTTGTCAAGTGGGGATAATAATTCTTGTAGTCCCTATATTTTAGAGTTTTTATGGGAATCAGATGAGTATACACACATGTATATATACATATATATGTATATATATGTATATATATGCTCATTGATATATATCTTATACATACACACAACACACACATACACACACATATATATATAGATATAGATATAGATAGATAGATAGTACCCTCAGAGTGTTAGTTCATTTTAAACTATTGAATCTAATTTTAAAATGAAGGATATTAAAGTAGCTTTGTAATTAAAAATAGCTAATGAAAGTTATAAAAAATTTTAAATTAACTAAAATGTTTTTAGGAGCACCATACACACATTTTTCAAACCTTAAAATGCTATATAAATGTCAGGCATTATGATCAACCCATAGTTCACTGATATTAATAAGCCCATACCTTTCCTACTTACCTGTTCTTCCATAAAAGTAATATCAACCTGCAAGAGATAGGTGTGACAAATCCCTAAATCCAGTTTATAAGTAGAAGTGATGGTGATGACAGCCAAATAGAGCAGCTTCATTCTGCTCTCTTCACCTTGCTGCATGTGTCAGAGCACTGAAGGAAAGAAGGTCTCTGAGCATAGGACTGCTTTTTATTTGATCTCTGAATCCCCAATGCTTGGTAGAGGGTCTCGTACGCAGTAAGCACTTCATCAATGTTTGTTGGCTTGGTTTGGATTACAGTCAGTTACTATATTTTAAGCCATATAGCTCTAGCTCGCTCTTTAGGATAACGCAGCTTAAAACAGAATTGTAGGTGGATTGATCAAATTAGTGAGCAAAACTGGCTAATATAATCTATATTGGACTTCAAAAAACTTTCTGGGAAGTAGGTGTCTCTACGTAAGACTTTATAACCCCAGCATAATGGCCGGGGATCAGACTGAGAGCCAGGGGGAATAATGCATTCCTTTCTGCCTCAATACATTTGCAGAGGCACCTTGAGGAGAATCAGATAAAATATCTTATGTGCAAAACAAGTGGTAAATATTATTATGCTATAAATATGTAAAAATTGAGTAAGATTTACCTGCCAAATCAAGGGCTAAAATAGAAAAGAATCTTTTTTCTTGGCCCACAGAGCAGCTTAATTAGCTAAACTGTGCTACCTTTTTAGAAGATAATTGTCATTTTATCAGCAAAATGAAAGCAATGAAATTCCCTGAATGTTTTTTCCTTTATTTTGCTAGAATTTTTTTGGTAACCATACTCCATAATTACGTATGAGCAATTTCCATGGTCATCCAAAATATTAATGGTACATTTCATTTTCACTTCTCTATAGTCAAAGTTGCTATATCACTGTGTTAGCCTTTAGCCTCTACTAGGCTAAAATTTATTCCTTAAATCTGTAAATTAAGGATTAATAGGATATCTTCTAGTAATAAAATCAGGACCTAGAGATCTTATTCCCTGAAAGTCAATTGTACCCATCACCTTCCTGTGTGACCTTAGGCAAGTCACTTACTAATAATAATAGCTAACATTTACATAGTACTTACTATGTACCAGGCACTGTGATAAGCACTTTACAATTATTATCTCATTCAGTCTTCACAACAACACTGTGAGATAGAGACCTCATTTTCTTCATCTGTAAAATGAGGGGGTTATATTAGACAACTTCTAATATTCTATCTATATTAATTAAATCCAATATCCAATATCTAGATATTAGATAGCTTCTAAGGTCCTTTCGAGATTTATAGATCTATATTTCTCAGATCCTATTTTGAATAATGAGTCTTAAGCAAACATTATAATTCATAGAAAAGATATCAACCACTTTGGACTAGTTACACAATATGACTTTGTCAATGCCAAAATAAAAAGCCAAAGTAAAATGAATTTCATGTCTCTCTCCAAGGGAATAAACTATGAATGATGGAGAACAACAGAGGTTACGATGGAATGAGCAGATTAACTGTTAAAGATGCCTTAAGTTGATCATTTATATTGCTTTTAAACTTAAAATTATTCTATTATATAACTGCTTTATATAACTGAATTTTAAAAAGTTCAGTAAGATAATTCTGGGAAGAGTAAAATAAACTAAGGAATTAATCCTGATAATTCTTTTTTTAAGATAGAATTTTAGAGGCGATACTAAGGGTAATGGATCACAGACAGACTATCCTATATCTCCCAATGTTCAGTTTCACATGCTGTCAAATGCAAAGATGCTCCTAACCTACCATTCCTAGGAAATATATTTGGAGTTGCTTTTCTAGCAGAGATCATATCTGAATTTGCTACTTTCCCAACTTGTGCACCTTTGAAATCTCAGTTGATTCTGATCCATGCCAATTTATTGACCAAGGATTGTTTTTATGAAAGAAGCTTTGGGTACTATGAATTTAACAAAATTACTCTTGTTTCTTTCTAAGGCTGTCAAGTGAATGGCTTTTCTGACACTATTTTAAATGGTTCTGTTGATTGCATGGTTTTAGCATTCTTTAATGACTAAGCAACTGGTGCAGTGACTGTCAGATAAGAGAGTCTCAGGGAAAATTGCTCTAATACTACTCTCTCCCATATTAAGGCCACTGGATCTCTATTTTCTAATTTTCATTGCAGATAGCTGTATTAAAAATTTGATTACAGTTTCTCCTCTCTCATCCCTCTCTCATCATTTAATCTGTCTTGTTATGCAGTTGTTTCATTTCAAGACTCCAAACATGAAAAAATCCATCTCAAAATATGTCATATACCAATCCCATGTTACTCAGTGGTGAAATGGAAATTATTTACTGTACTATTTGACCTTTTAATGGTTTACCAAATAACTTTGTCACAGATTGGAAGATCCAGAATACAAACTACCAGAAGCTATGACTTGCTCTGAATATCTTCTGACATAGTGCAACAATAGATTTCTGATGATATACCTTAACAAGGCTGCTCTTTCAACAATAGCCATATAGACTTTTAGGAGACCATATTTATAACCTTCTCATTTTGGCAGGGCTTTCTGGAGCTTGCACTCTTAGCATAGTTTTCAAGAGGGTAGAAAGGAACAAATATTTATTAAGCACTTAGTATGTGCTCACCCCTGGACTAAATGCTTTACAAATATTATTTCATTTAATCTTCACAAAAACACTAGGTGGTAGATGCTATTATTATCCTCATTTTACAGTTGAGGAAACTGAGGCAGACCAAATTTAGGTGAAGTTATAGTAGTAGTAGTCTAAGACTGGATTTGTATTCTCTTCTTCCTGACTCCAGGTTCACTGTGCAACCCGGCTGCCAAGAACTCAAGGTTACCCCTATGCTATGGTGTGGCACTGGAGTAGGAAGTTTGGGAAACATGCTTATTGTCAGGACTTTAAAAAGTTATCATTTCTTGAGTTTTTTTCTTCTTTTCTTAACAAGCCAATTTGCCTGACATATTGACTACAATCATAGGAATAAGTGTGTTGAAGGAAAGAGGGAAGCTCAAGATTTGGGAGGAAGGAATGACAGAAATGAATAGACATTTTCACCAGGTCATAATTGGCTCCCATGGAACACTTTTGGAAATTTTCCCCTTGTATGTTTTAATCTTTTTATTTCACTGGGCCATTCCTGGATTTAGATTTGAAATCGAAACTCTCCTTTGCCAGTCAACTTACTCTGTGCCCTAAAAGGGGTCATTAACTTGACTGTGCCGGTTTCTTCATCTATAAAATGGAGAAATGAAACATTTGCCCTGCCCTACCTACTTTGCAGATTTGTTGTGAATATAAAATGAGGTACCTGATTCCTGAATTGTCCTCTGCGTTCAGCAGCCTTCCTTCTCATTTTCTTTTTCTGCATCTTCCTCCTGCTTTAGCTTCTCTCACCTATTAAGTACCATTAATACAATTCTCTTTTCTTCTTTCTTTGCTAATTCTACTTTATCTTCCCTGTGCTCTACAGGATTTTCCATTCTTCCTACCCTTCCCCTCTAAAGACCTAATATCCACTGCTAGTAGTCTCATAATAAGTGAAAATGTCTTAGTTATTTGAAGGCCATTTTAAAATGTGTTTACATGATGTCTTATCATTAGGCTGTAAGGTCCTTGAAAGCAGGGTCTGGTGATGCTTTTCTATACCCCAAGTGCTAGTGCAGTGCCTTGCACATAGTAGGTACTTAATATTACTTGTTGATTTGTTTATAGAATAGGGACTAATTTAAGGAGTATAAAATAAAAAATACATCATTGGCTTCCAAGTAAGGTAAGCTGACCCTTTCTCTCAAGAAAACCTAAGACAGGGCCAGCTGGGTAGCTCAGTGGAGTGAGAGTCAGGCCTAGAGACAGGAGGTCCTAGGTTCAAACTCGGTCTCAGCCACTTCCCAGCTGTGCGACCCTGGGCAAGTCACTTGACCCCCATTGCCCACCCATACCAATCTTCCACCTATGAGACAATACACCGAAGTACAAGGGTTTAAAAAAAAAAAGAAAACCTAAGACACTTTTTGTTCCCTTTTTATAAGCTATCTCTATGAAAGGGCTGTGTTTGTGAAATAACTTTCCATCCACTTTATAACTCTTACTTGAGATTTGCTCTTAGTTTTGGGACATCATAGCATAACACTATGTACTTGACTGACCATCATCACCAAAGGGATGGGAAGGGGATGAGAGTTTTGATGGTCCACATTCCCATTGATTATTCACCAATTAGAGTTGCCTTGGATGTTTAGGGAAGGGCCAAGAGGTGAACTCCGAAAGTGTATTTATAAACATGTTGGAGGGGACTTTCTGCTCTTTGATCTCCCAGAGAGATCATTGCCCAGTTAATTTATTGTTTATTGCTAGCCTGATCAATAAGTTGATTTTCGTACCCAGAAGTCAATCTCTTAGAATTTTTAATTGTCACAGGAATTTTTGCATCACATTACCTCCCAAATAACTTGGCCTCTTTCCCTCCCCTCTGAGTATTTTCTTTTTCTTGGAACTTGTCTGTTCTTGTCTAGCTATGATAAATGAATATATTCTCCCAGAGCATACGGTATATCTGGATCTCTAAGGAATATTAAGTTCCTGGCCTTTCCAATAAAATGATCAAGCCTCTAAGGTTCAAGTTTTTAACCTAGGGTCCATGGACCTTTAAGGAGTCCTTAGATAGTTTTCAGGAGGGTCTATGAAACTAGATGGGGTAAAAATTAGATTTTTGTTTTCATTAACCTTTCCCAGAACCTTAGTATTTTCTTCAATTATTTAAAAACATTACTCTCATAAAGGGTCTAGAAGTTATGCAAAAAGGCTAAAGATGATTATGACACACAAAAAGGTTAAGAACCACTGCTTTAGGGCAACTTTTGGCCATTAGGTAAAACTGTAACTGCTTAGGTCACAAGCTGTGTAAGCCAGTTACTTCCTGGAGAAAATTGCTTTCGCCAGTGATAGTTTACCTTCAGAGTAAGAGGAATTGCATTTATCTAAGGGAGAGAGGCTATATAAAGCGATGGAAGCTTTGGGAAAATAAACAGGTGATGGGCTGAAAAAATTAGACTGCCTGATAATGTAATCATAGCTGACCTTGTTACTTGTTGAAGTAACTCTGGGATTCCTTCTCTACTTGGGTCAAGTTTTCTCCTCATGCTGAAACACCTTTCTAACCAAACATACAGATCTTTCTCATGGGATGCTATATTAAGGTTTGCCTTCACACATGCTTTATAGTTGGGAACTCAAGTCTGCTGACATTAAACCTTAACTCTCCCCTAATTTATCTTCTATTTATAATTTGCAAGTCATTTCTTTTTTCTTTTCTTGGCTTTCCAATGTCAGTTATTTAAAACCAAATTGGTTTTCTGTGTGAGATAACTATTGATTTAATATAAGTGTTATTAAATTTGGAAACAAATATTATTAATAAAAAATGACCACCAGCATAATTTTAAGCAGTGTTGTCTCTCTTCTGAATTATGAAGAGGATTCAGGAAGATGTAATAAATTTCAATCTTTGTGAAAATGGTTTTGTACATAGTGGTTCATAGTTGAATTTATATAGTTCTTATACATATATACATATATGTAATATATGAATTATATATGTGTAGGTAGTCACCTAAGTATTTTAGGAATTTTGCAGTTGTTTAAATAGAATTTCTCTTTTTGTCCCTTCCTGCTGGTTTTTATTGGTATTACATAAAAATATTGATAATCTATGTAGGTTTATTTTATATCCTGTAACTTTGCTAGTTATCATTTCAATTAATTTTTAGTTGACTCTCTAGGGTTCTTTAAGTACCTCATATCAGCCAAAGTAATATTTTTATTTCTTTTCTTAAATTTATTCTCTCAATTTCTTTTTAAAATCTAATTTTTATACTCAGCTCTTTTAATATTATATGAAACACAAGCGTTGATAATAGGTATCCTTGTCTCACTTCTGATTTTATTGGAAAGGATTCTAGTTTATCACCATTACATATAATGCTGACTCTTGGTTTTAGATATATACTATTTAGCATGTTAAGAAAAGGTCCAGTTTTCATGTTTTCTTGTTTGTTTTTTTAATGGAAATTGGTGTTTTATTTTGTAAAATGCTTTTTCTGCATCTATTGGTATGACTATATGATTTTTGTTGGATTTGCTATTAACATAGTTAATTAAGCTTAAATTTTTCCTAATACTAAACCAATTTTGTATTCCCAGCATAAATCCAACCTGGAATAGTGTTATGTCTTTGTGATATGTTGTGTTAGCCTCTTTGCTAGTACTTTATTTAAAATGTTTATATCAATGTTTATCTGTAAATTGGTCTATAGCTCTCTTTTCTGTTTTGACTCTTGTAAGTTTAAGTATCAAGACCATATTTGTATTATAGAAGGAATTTAGTAGGATTCCTACACTTTGCTGTTTTTGCAAACACTTTAATATTGGAATTAATTGTTTTTTGAATGTTTGAGAGAATTCACTAGTGAACCTATCTGGTCTGGGAATTTTTTTCTTTTGCAGTTTCCTTGTAATTTATTCAGTTTCACCTTTTGAAGTTAGTTTGTTTAAATTCTCTCTTTCCTTTTCTGTTAATCTATCTTATTTTTTGTAAATGTTAATTGATTTTATTTAAGTTGTTGGTTTTATTGGCATTATAGTTAGTCTCTTTGGAGTCTCCTTTCTTATTAATTTCTTGTGAATTCTTATTTTTCATTTTTGGTGCCAGCAAATTGGTTTTCTTATCTTCTTTTTAATTGAATTAGTTTATGGTTTATTTACTGTATTTTTTAAAAGCTCTTGGTTTTATTTATTAGTTCAATCTCTTTGCTTTTAATTTTTCTAAATTGCTTCTGTGATTATCACGATTTCTATTTTGTCTTTTAATTGGGGTTTTAAAATTAGTTACAAGGAATCAGACAAGTCCAAATGACTGAACAACAACAATTAATTGGTTTTCTATTTTTTAGTTATAATACCCATTTCTCTTTTTCCATTAATGAAAATGTTCAGAGAAATAAAGACCTAGGTAATTGAAGAAATATTAATTGTTTAGGGGTTGGCTGAACCAACATAATAAAAATGACAATACCACCTAAATTAATTTACATATTCAATATTATATCAATCAAACTCTCAAAGAATTACTTAAAAATTCTTATGAAGGCAAAAATGTTTAAAAATCTCAAGGAAAGTAATGGAAAAAGGGAATTATTGAAGGGGGGGCTAACAATGCCAGTTCTAAAATTTTACTATAAAGCAGCAATTCTCAAAATGATTTGGTGCTGGTAAAAAAACAGAAATAAATAAATGAAAT
Source organism: Gracilinanus agilis (assembly GCF_016433145.1). Lineage (NCBI taxonomy): Eukaryota > Metazoa > Chordata > Mammalia > Didelphimorphia > Didelphidae > Gracilinanus > Gracilinanus agilis. The sequence continues at coordinate 173,463,523 of NC_058135.1, read as the reverse complement.
GATTTGGTTATACAGGAGCAAATGAATCTAGCAGTGTAGTGTTTAATAAACACAAAGACTGCAGCAACAGAGATAAGGACTCATTATTTGATGAAAACTTCTGGGGGAATTAGACGGTAGTATGGAACAAGTTAGATTTAGAGCAGAATGTCACACATTTTACCAAGATGAGGTGCAAAAGGATATGTGAATTAAATATAAAAGGTAACATTATAAATAAATTAGAGAAACAAAAAAGAAATTCTCTATTACATTTATGTATAGAGAAAGAATTAATGACCAATAAGGGATAGGATCACAGAAGACAAAATGGATAACTTTGAAGACAAAAACTAAAAAAACCCCTATAATTTAAAGAGAAGCAATTTATTGGGAAAAACTCTTTTGCAGCAAGTTAGTCTGATAAAGGTCTCCCTTCCAAGGTATATAAGGAATTGATTAAAATTTCTAAGAACAGTTGACATTATTTAAGGATATACTACACAGGTAGTTGCTCACAAAGAAACCCAATCTGTCTATAGTAAAATGAAAAAAAAATGTTCTAAATCACTAACAATTAAAGAAATGAAATCCAGTTTCCCTGGTTCTGTAGAACCAGAAGAATAATTTGAACAATAATATGACTATTATAAAAATGGACTATTTTGAAAAGTTTGAGAACTAAATGGTCAACTAGAATTCTAGAGGACTGATAAAGGAGGTTGTTTCACATCTCATGACAGAGAGAAGATGAACTAATAAGCAAAATAAGAAATGTCTGGATGTGCCTAATTTGGCATAGATTTAGGTTGACCAAGCTTATGTAACACAGGACTTTTTTCTTTCTTTTCTCTTCTTTCTTTCTTTCTTTCTTTCTTTCTTTCTTTCTTTCTTT